>NW_022103968.1:72925198-72949094 GCF_000313985.2 Echinops telfairi
GAAGGGAGACGTCAGACAGTGTAAGATATGACAAAATAATAATTTATAAATTATCAAGGGCTCATGAGGGAGGGGGGAACAGGGAGGGAAGGTGAAAAATGAGGAGCTGATGCCAGGGGCTTAAGTGGAGAGCAAATGTTTAGAGACTGATGAGGGTAATGAATGTACAAATGTGCTTTATACAATTGATGGATTGTGATAAGAGTTGTATGAACCCCCAATGAAATGATTTAAAAAAACCCAAAAAAAACCAAAACAAAAAAAGTTGTTGTTTAAGCCACAGCCATTGCAAAAGAGAAAGATGAAGCTGCTTGTTTCATCAAGATTTAAAGTCTCAGATACCCTATATAGTGTTATTAGAAGTCAGAATTGAGTCAATGGCAGTGGGGTTTAATGGTGCAATCATAGGGTGTTGGAGTTATTTCTCTTTCAAATCTCCTTGAATCCTCCTCTTTTATTCGTTTCTTATTTATTTATTAATCCTTCTCTTTTAATATGAAACAAAATGCATCTGGAGTTGTGATGGTTAGGGATTGTGTCACTGGGGAAGGGTAAGAGTGGCAGCCTGATTTCACCTCCTTGGGCTCATAAGCCTTTTGGGTAAGAGAGAGAGACCTTGTAGAGCGGAATCCTCTTTGATTTTTTGCCTTCTGCCTGAGCTGGGTCTTGGGTCTGGTCCCTTGGTCTCCTGTTGTGTGCCCACCAATCCCAGGAGCATCCGCAGATTGCTGCTGGTGGATTCGTTCCACTGATTTTGGACCTCTGCACCCACCAGCTTGTGTCTGCCTGCCCCCCGACCCCCACCCAACCCCACTGTCTCTGCTTCATCTTTGCGTTTCCTGTTCATCAGCCCCCACAAGGTAGGAGAAGCCTGCCTTGAACTCGACCGGACTTACCTCTCTCTGCAGCTGCATAAGTCATTGCTTGATACAAATCTCTTTATATACGTCAATACATCTGAGTGTCACTGGCTTTGCTTCTCCAGAGAACCCCACCTAATGGAGGATTGCTGGACAGAAAGCCAATTGGCTTTGTAAACACTCATCTGAAACACAATAAAAATAAAAAGTTTCGTTTCTACTGTCATTGAGCCAGTTCTGACTCAAGCCACCCTATAGTGTGACAGGGTAGAACTGTCTCTGTGGGTATCGGAGTGAAAGTCCTTGTCTTTCTAAAAGAATCTCTGTACTTAGAAGAGAAGAATTTAAGGGGAGGTAAACGGTGGGCTCATTGGCACAGGACCCCTGAGGAAAGGACCCTAGGGTCCCACTCTGCCCTGCGTGGGTTTGACCATGCCCTCAGGACCCTGTGACCTGATGAGCCCCCGGTCTTACCTTCCAGGTATTGTCAGGAATATTATTCAGGGATGCAAAGGTTTCACAGCTCTGACTACCCTGTGTCCAGGAGCAGTAGGTGAGGACGCCAAAGGAGAAGGTGGGAGTCTGAAACCAGGCAGGGGAGACCAGGCTGAGGGCTGAGATGCTGGTCAGGGACAGCCCCAGAGCTGCCCACATGCTGCTCACAATCAGGTCATGTCTGTCACCTAGTGATCAATTGGCAAGGTGAGTGGCGGAGGCTGTGGCGGCTGGAGGAGGTATCCCTCACTACCAGGCAGCAGGCCCTGGGTTCAGACCCCCTGTCATCAGCATGAACAGGTCTGACCTGTCAGTCGGGGGTTGCAATATCAAGTCAGTCCCCACTTGGTGCGCACAATGGAATGAAATACTACCCAGTCCTGCGCCTATCCTCAAGATGGGCAGGGGATCAGACTGTTGGGATCCCTAAGGCTTCACTAGCTGAGCTTTGAAAAGAGATCAGCAGACCTTTCTGCCTAGTCATAGCCTGGGAGCTCCACTGATACCCAACCAGGATCATAACAATCCACAAGCTCCTGGGTGACGGCTATGCATGGGCTGTTTGGGCTAGACGCAAACCTGGGTCGCCCACATGACGGTTGGAGAAATATAAGTGGGGATAGGGGAATTTTGGCCTACCAAATTCTGGAAGGGCAACCCCCCCAATCCTAAAAGTGCCAGTACTTGACACACCTGGGCACCCACCCCTACCCTACTCTCTGATAGCATGACAAGACCACCAGTTCACACAGGACCCCCCTTAAGCTTTATCCTTTCTTTAGTGCATTCATTCTTTCATCCTTGTAATAGTCTGGGTACTTTAGAGAAACAAATCCACAGAAACTCATGTATAAGAGAGAGTTTTATATAAAGGTTAAGTGCTCATCAAGAAAACATCCCAACCCAGTGCTGCCCAAGTCCAACATTAACCCATTAACCCATATGTCCAACACCAATCCAGAAATTCCTCCTCCATCTCACAAAACAGAGGCAATGATGCCGACTGCAGGAGGCAAGCTGAGTCAGTGAATGTGTAAGCATCTCAGCGCTGGCAGGGGTCTCCACACGGCTGCTCCAGCACCCAGGGCTACATCGGGGTAGGTCCATGCGGCTTCTCCTCAGGGATGTCTTGCAGGAAGTGAGCCTTGCCAACTAAAGCAGGGAACTGGCTAAGGCAGCTGCACCCTGGTGCGACCATCAGAAAGCAAGAGACCCGAGAACTAGAAAGGCAAGGCTCACTGAGCCATTTATCCCTCGCCCCTTCTGTTAACCCCACCTGTGTTTATCAGCCAGGTTGGCACAATAAACTACTTACCTCAATCCTCTTGGCCCATCAAGCCTTGTACTGTCCAAAGAGGGCACCTTTCCCACTCCCCTACCCTGACTTGCACCCCTAATTCACACACTGGTAGAAAGACTTTCTGAAGGCTGGTGGCTTTCTACTCGTATAGAGAGTTATAGCCTTGGACCCCACCCACAGGGCCAGTTCTACTCTGTCCTCTGGTGTTGCTATGAGTTGGAATGGACTGGATGACAGCGAGTGAGTGAGTGAATACACACACACACACACACACACATACATACCTGTGTTTCTTGGCCATTCTCTTTATTTCTTCCAATCAGTAAATATTTTACTTGTGGAATTTTCTGAGGTACAAATGCGCTTTACACAATTGATGTGTGTATGGATTGGGATAACAGTTGTGTGAGCCCCTGGTGGAATGTTAAAAAAAAAAAAGAAGAAGAATCCGGGCAATGAATGTACAAATGTGCTTTACACAATTGATGTATGTATGGATTGTGATAAGAGTTTTATGAGCCCCTAATAAAATGATTAAAAAATAAATAAAAAAAAGAAGGAAAAAAAATTGTTATGCTTTACGCATCACCGAATGATAAGAATATGGGAGTGATTTTTTTCCTCTCTCCTTCAATCCTTCTCTTAACATCATGGAGGAGAAAAGCTCCATCGGAGCCAATAGGTCTAAAAGACTTTCCCCAGCAACTGCCAAACTTCCCCTTTTGGAAAAGCTAAAGTAGACGGGCAGGCAGGCAAACAGGCAGGCAGGCAACAGACTCTCGTAAACATTTGCAAATGTTTGATTTTCCTTGTGTTTGTTTTTGTGGTTTTGTTTCTTTTATTTTTTTGACCAAGGGATACACAGGCCGTTCACGTAGAGTTACTTTTCCTTTTCATGAAAAGACACGCTGATTTAACGTCAGGTCTGAGTGCAATACTGAGAGTGGGTGAGATGAGCCAGCCAAGAAAGTAGTCTGGTAAAGAGCCATTGGTCACTGGTGCTTGGGGGGTGAAGTCCAGCAGGACACAGCCCTGCCCTAGGGCATTTGGCACCAGGAGTTCCATCTCTGCCAGCCAAGCCAAGGGAACCATGCAGATTTGCATTTTAACCTTGACTTTCACTTTGCTGCTCTGTCTCCCTCAGCAATGTCAATGTTGCAGGAATTCCAGGCACTTTCCAACCGTAAGACTTGGGCAGGTCATCCACGTCCCTGGGCCGCCGTTTTTCCATCCAGAAAAGAAAATGATAAATTCCACAGAGCAGGTAGGATTGTCTTCTGTCACCGGGAGGGGGTGGTGGGAAAAGATCTGGATCCTTCCTCCTCTGGCTGGGGACCTTGGAGGTGTGGCCTACCCCTCTGGGGAATGAGAGGGGAGCTGCTGTGAAAGTGAAGGGGAGCATCCGCTTGTTTCAAGAGAGGAGCGCGATGGGAGTGGGGCGGGGCGGCATGGGCTTGGGCGGGGAGGTGAAGGTAAGATCGCGTATGCTTTTAACTCCTAGGCTTAGAAACAGCTTCTGCCTGCTACACACCCAATAAGTTGTGGGCTCCAGGGTGAAAGAGGACCATCTTTTTCCCCCCTTGCACCCAAATCAGTACACTTGGCAAGGTCCTCAGGATGGAATTCCAGCCAAAGCACTAGGTCTTTCCTCTCTTGGGCTGTCCCAGTGACTCACTGGGCAACCCGACCTTGAAAGGGGTTTTGTTCTCCGGATAATGCGTTCAATGTCACTTGGGAAAATAACACCAACTGCCCAGGTGCCCAGAAATCTAAAGGAGGCACTATAACCTGAAACGACATCCGGCCAGGCTGCGGTTAGCTGGGGCCCTGCAAGAGGAAGCTGGAACAGAGATTCCCAGGTTCTGCTCGGGCTCAGCATCCCACCTTCACCATGAACACTTGTTTAAAATTGATTTCTTAAAACTACAAATGCATTTTTAATTAAAATGAAAAGAAATGATTAATTGGAAAAATGTTCTTTAAAAAAATCCTAAATTATGTACGTTATAAACTTTAACACCATGTTTCCCGGGTGCAACACTATTTATTTATTTATTTATTTTAAATTAAAAACCCATTTGTAATTAAAATAAGGACTTCATGCATATGAGTTATGGTGTTGGCGAAGGATACTGAAAGTCCAACGGGCTGTCAGGAGAACCAACAAACCTGTCTTGGAAGAAGTACAGCCAGAGTGTTCCGTGGGGGCAACAATGGTGAGAGTTCGTCTCATGTACCGGGACTTTGGAGAGACCAGTGCCTGGAGAAGGCCATTGTGCTTGGTAAAGGGGAGGGGCAGTGAGACAGAGGACCGCCCTTCCGGATGGATGGCCGTGGTGGCTGCAATCATGGCTCCAGCATAACAGCTGTGAGGCTGAGCAGGCCCAGGGGTGCTTGGCTCTCTTATACAACTGGTCGCTATGAGTCCAAATGGACTTGACAGCCCGGAGTAATAACAACACGCCTCAGAAATGCACCTAACACAGGACTTGCCAAATTTAGCCTTTTAGTTGCTTTCTAATAATAGAAGATAGTTTAATTAAAAGAAAAATAAAATGTTTTATTTAAATATTTTATTACATATATTGCAAAAATATTTCTAACATGTTTACCACATGTAGTAGTTTTACTGTTTTTAATGGTTAAAGCAAATTTCAATCAGGATAAAATAAATGTAACACTTTATTTAAATGTTTTTATTTGATATACTGTAAAAATATATCTAACACATATGCCAAATTCAACTTTTTAGTGTTTTTCATAATATAAGCACATTTTAAAATTAAATAAAAATAAACTGTTAAATTAAGTTTTAGTTTTAAACTTTTTCATTAGGTACATTGTAAATATATCTAATACACTTGCCAAATGAAATCCTATTTCTTATTTTCCAATAAGAGAAACAAATTTGAATTAAAATAAATTTAACATTTAACATTTAAAAAATTTTTATTAGATATACTGTAAAATATAGAACACATTTGCCAAATTCAATTTAATTGTTTTATCATAAAACAATTTTTTAATCAAAATAAAAGGAAACTGTTAAATATATTTTTTATTGAAAGTTTTTATTAGATATGAAATCCAGCAAATTCAACATTTGTACACGTACAACCACTGGCACTGATTCCCTGAAATGGGGCTGGGCAACCATCACCAGTATTTGTTGGAAATACACCATAAACGTCCCACTGAGTGCAGCAGCAAGCCACTCGCAAAAGGACAGATACTGCTGAGCCCACTCTCAAGCCATATCTCTCACATTCACTGCCATGGAGCCAATTCTGTCTCTTAGTGGGCCTACAGACAAGGTAGAACTGCCCACTTGGGGTTCTGAGACTGTAACTCTTTCTCCCTTGGAGTGGTTGGAGACTTTGAACTGCTGACCTTGTGGTTAGTATAGCCCAATGTGTAACCCACTATGCCACCTGGGCAGGCAAATGCAGAGTCCTAAATGTATTAGTAGTGAGCAGGGATAAGACAGAGGGAGGGAGACTTTTCCAGGATTTTAAAGACAGCCAACAATTCTTGAGTACTCACTAGATGTCAAGGCCCATAGCATAATCATTGCTCCCATTTAACAGATGACAAAACCTGAGGCCCGAGCAGTAAGCTATGAGGAATCAGGCTCTGCAAACCCAAAGTGACGCCAGGGGTTTAGGGTTAAAGCTAAATCATCCAGCAGACTCCTGGAGCTGCTGATCATTAGTGGGGCATGGTGGACCCTCCCATCCACTCTGGCCAGGGAGCCATACAGGGGCACGGCCAAATCTCAGAAAGAGAACTGGGATTTGGAAGTTGAGAGGTGGTTGCTAGTGACTTGCTTAGTCCCCAAAGCCAAGCGTCTCCTACCCCAAGCTTCTGTGTGCCCACCTGTAAACCAAAGGGGTTGATGACTCATTCATCAGCTTAGATGATACAAACACAGCAGGGACAGAGCATCATCCCTGCTCTCTAGGAGTGGGCAAGTCAGAAAAGATAAACCAGATATAACACTATGGACCATCATCCATCCATCCATCCAATCCACAAATATTTATTGGGCAATTATTATGTGTCAGGAACTGTTCTGGGTGCTGGGGAGTTAGCAGTGAGGGAGACTGATGAAGGCCCTGTTCTCATGCCTCTTATACTCAGAAAGAGAGTGAGAGAGGATACGGTGACAGTTACTACATACCACAGAGAAACATGAGTCAGAGACGAGGACAGCAAGCGATGGGGGGATGGTGGGGATGGATGTGATGCTTGAAATGAAGACCTGAAGTTGGGGAGGGAGAGGACACTTTGGACAGGTTGGGGAGGAGCACTCCAGGTAGAGGAGGGAACAGGTATAAAGGTCTTGAGGTTGGCATGTGCTTGGAGACACAAGATTAGTTGACTGCAGAAAAATAAGGAAGTTGGAAATCAGTCATCAGTTTTTCAGGCAACCTTGTATGTTTGGCTTTTAATGTCTGAGTGAGGGTATGGGGCATCTGTAGCTGGTCAGGAGCAGGGGAGTGAGGTGACCTGTCTCAGGTGTTTGCAAGAAGGCACTGAGTGCTGGGTGGCGACGGGACCAAGCAGTCATTCAGTGAGTGCCAACAGCAGCTCAGACTCAGGGCTAGCTGCCAGTGAAGGGACAGGAGATGAGCTGGATTTCTTTGGAAGGTCAAATTGACTGTATGTGCTGATAGATCAGACTTGGAGTGGGAGAGAATGCTAGTCGTTGAGGATGCCTCCAGGGATTTCAAGCAGGGCACCTGGGAGCAAGGAGCTTCTGTTACCTGAGGTGGGAAAGCTACAAGAGGAGCAGGTGAGTTGGGCTGGGAGGAGAAGAGGGAGGTATCTAGTGTGCTGTTGGATAAGTGAAGTTAAAGTGTGTATTTGTGCCAACCCATCGATCAACAAGTCTGTAGACAATGTCCTGAGTGCACCAGGCAGAGCACCACACTGGGGGTAATGCTGGCAGAGGGGGTGGCAGCAGAGGGGCACCTGGTCTAACCTGAAGTACTATATATGGAAGGCTTCCTGGAGGAAGCACCATTTAGGCAAGTTGGGACCAGGCAGGACTTTTATTTATGTCCCTTTGTCTAGCTCACTCACCAGTACGGCCAGGTAAGTCAACTTTCTGCCTTGAATCCAGGCTCGGCTATAAGTGGCTGTGGGATCTGGGAGAAGCCATGGAATGGCTCTGAACTTCAGTTTTCCCATCTATATATAAGGAAGGCCACATCCTAGACCAGTGGAACTCAAACACTGTGGGATGATGGGTTGTTTGAAGAATGTGGTTAAAACTACGGATGCTCTACCAGCAACAATGAGGGCTCAAGCACACACACACACACACACACACACACACACACACACACACACACACACGAGTTTGCTATCATTTCCAGGGCTCATGAACCCTTTGGAGGCCCCTGTGAGCTCTGAACAAAGCTTCAAGGTCCCCCAATTTCCTCCCATTCTCTTCATCATCTCCGACCAATCTTCCCACCAGACTTACCACACTTCATATGCAGATCCTCCAATGTGGTGGCTTCCTCAGCTCAGGCTCCGTCATCGGACACAATCCTATGACCTCCAGAAGGTCTGCCTTTCTTTGAGGAGACATTCCATGTGTGTCTGCGTACATGTGTGTGAAAGGGGTTTCTCCTGAAGTCAACAGCTTTAGCCTCCAGGTTGTTGGGTGGGCTGGGAAAAACCAGCCCCAGATTGGATTAGAGGGAAGGATTGGTGTTTTCTGGGTAAGAGAAAGCATGAATAGGGATTAGCTAAGCTACAACCCAATACCAGGTGTTGGGAATATTACCACGTGTGCAGGCTCCCTTCCTGGTTGGTAATTCTAGTAGAGACTTACACAGTTCACTGGGACATGAGAAAACACTAGGACTGAGATTCGTCATTTGTTCATGGATTCATTTGGTCTTCCAGTCATTATTTATTTAAAGGTTTTAAGTTAGTACAAACTGGATCCAAATCTCAGTCCTAGAGTTTTCTAACTTCTTAGTTTGCTTGATGTATCTTCACAGATGGGCATGGTTTTGTCCTTCCCAGACACCCATCCGATGCAGCCTCCATTTGCCTACCCTCACAGGTGGCCTGGGTTCATTACTGGTCTGGGTCTGTGGCCACTTGACCATTTCATTCTGCAATGACATCGTCCACGTAGTAGTCTATCTCCCAACACCCTCAGCTTTGCCCAAGTTTATGAGACCCAGACCTTTGGGTAGGCTCTGGTACACCTACTTCCAGACACAGGTGAAACTCTGGGCTTCCCTCACGGCTGCCTGGAGGTTCAGGTAATGCAGTCTGACTTCAGGAGCACTTAGGCTGAATGGTGACTAACAGCAGATGGGAGAGACCAGCAGGTCAAATCCGCGACCTTCAACTTTGCCACAGGTTCCCATGGCTTCCACTTTCATTTTCTGGAGAAGTTGTGGCCAGTCCAGTAGGGCAGGTCTTGTATTTGCTTGTCCTCACAGTCTCCTTTCCTTCACCTTCACAGCCTGGAAATTACTGCAATAAAGCATTAGCACTCAAAGATCTGCCTCCAGCAGTTTGCCAACACCTGAGCAACTAGCTGTGTGACTTTGGGTGATTTCCTCAACCTCTCTGAGCTTCAGATCTCAGTAAAAATGAAGCCATAATACAGCATCCGCTCTTGTAAACTCATTATGGTGATTTAATGAGCCCCAGCATACTATTTGGCTCAATAAAGGATAGTTTTTGTTCTTATCATCCCAGGGTTTGGGATTATATTATGCAAAAACATCTATTCAGCACTGAATTCTGGGAATATTTATTGAATGTCAACTCTGTTTCATGTCTGATGCTAGTCTCTGGCTCCAAGGAGTACTTGGAAAGTGAGGCAGAAATAATCAGGCAGTTACACATTTCAATGTCATCCATGCTTTAAAGTGGGCAGGAGGAAGACTCTGAAGCTGGCACTGTGGATTAGGGGTTGGGCTCCTAACTGCAAGGTTGGTGGTTCAAACCCACCAGCTGGTCTGAGGTAGAGAAAGGTGAGGTTATCTGCTGCCTCAAAACCCCTCTAAAGGGTCTAAATAAAGGCATGTACATATGTAAATATATTTATATATGAGGATGGGGAAGTAGATCTATGTGCATATATGTATAGGTTTAGTATTAAGTAGCAGATGGACATTGGGCTTCCACTCAAGTACTCCCTCAATGCAAGAATACTTTGTTCTATTAAACTGGCATTTCATGATGCTCACCTTCCCGACACAACTGCTGAAGACAAAGCGGGTGAATAAGCAAATGTGGTGAAGAAAGCTGATGGTGCGTGGTGCACTGTATCAAAAGATATAGTGTCTGGGGTCTTAAAGGCTTGAAGATAAACAAGCGGCCATCTAGCTCAGAAGCAACAAAGCCCACATGGAAGAAGCACACCAACCTGTGTGATCACGAGGTGCCAAAGGATCTGTTACCAGGCATCACAGAACAAAAAATCATATCATTGTGAAGGAGGGGGAGTGTGGAGTAGAGACCCAAAGCCCATCTGTAGGCAACTGGACATTCCCTTATGGAAGGGTCGTGGGGAGGAGACGAGCCAGTCAGGGTGCAGTGTAGCAACAATGAAACATAAAACTTTCCTCTCTAGTTCCTAAATGCTTCCTCCCTACCCACTATCATGATCCCAATTCCACCTTACAAATCTGGCTAGACCAGAGGATGTACACGGGTACAGATAGGAACTGGAAACACAGGAAATCCAGGGCAGATGATCCCTTTAGGACCAGTGGTGAGAGTGGTGATACTGGGAGCATAGAGGGAGGGTGGGTTGGAAAGGGAGAACCAATTGGATCCCTTTAGGACCAGTGGTGAGAGTGGTGATACTGGGAGCATAGAGGGAGGGTGGGTTGGAAAGGGGGAACCAATTACAAGGATCCACATATAAACTACTCCCTGGGGGACCAACAACAGAAAAGTAGGTGAAGGGAGATGTTGGACAGGGCAAGATATGACAAAATAATAATTTATAAATTATCAAGGGTTCATGAGAGAGGGGTGAGTGGAGAGGGAGGGGAAAAACGAGGAGCTGATGCCAGGGGCTTAAGTGGAGAGAAAATGTTTAGAAAATGATGAGGTAATGGATGTACAAATGTGCTTGACACAATTAATGTATGTATGGATTGTGATGAGAGTTGTATGAGGCCCTAATAAAATGATTTAAAAACCCCCAACCAAAACCAAAACCCCCTCTAAAGGGTCGTTAAGAGTTGGAGTGGGAATTATCTGGATGGCATGGATTTGGGGTGCATAGTGCATAGTGCGTTTCATACTGGGCTGGTGCATAGTGCGTTTCATACATAGCCCTGGTGCATAGTGCGTTTCATACTGGGCTGCTAACCACATGGTCTGCAGTCCATACTACCAGCTGCTGTATGGCAGAAAGAGGAGGTTTCCCACTCCAGTAGAGACTCGCAGCCTTTGAAAGCCACAAGGGCAGTTCTATCCAGTGCTACAGGCTTGCTAGGAGTGGGAATCAACTCTATGGCTGTGAGTTTTGTTTTTTTTCCAGAAAATTCAGCCAAACATAGCTGCTTGTATCAGAGAACAGGTAGCCCACTCAGGATAGATATCTTTCTGGATGAGCAGAGAATGCTTTCTAGAAAAGTCCCTGGTCTTTTCTGGAACATGTGTAACTGCCCATTGTACTTCAAACCCAAACGCACTGCCATCGAGTGGATTCCACCTCAATGACCCTAGGGGACCTTCCGGTTTCTTAGGCTGTAAATCTTTACATATGCAGCTAGCCATGGCTGTCTCTAGCAGAGCGGCAGGTGGGTTTGAACGTGTGACCTCTTGGAAGAGACAAGCTGAGCCTGGGCTGTGGGGGGAAGGTGTTGGCCGTGGAAGCAATACACTACCTGACACCTCTGTGGTGAGGATATAATCTCCAGCCAGAGTCTCCACTGGCAGCCTCACACCTGGGCGGGGTGATATAGGAAGGCAGAGCCCGGGGTGGGATTGGGCTGGGGGGCAGCCAAGGCGGGGCTGAACTAGGAAGTCCAGCCTCCACAGGAGCACTCTGGGAATTGTAGTTTGACATTTCTAGGCTCCGCAGAAGCATATTGAGGGCCGAAGAGCCTGGGTGGGCTGGGTATCTCTGGGTCTGGGTGGAATCAGGTTTGCAGCAGGTCTGGGTTTGAGGTTTCTGCAGAGCTGAAGTGGTAGTAAGAACTGTCATGTCCTTTCCAGTGTTCTGGGCTTGGCAGGAGGGGACGCTCAAACCTGGCACCTTCAATTAAACAGACTCTTGGACCACAGATTCTGGTTAACTGAAATTTACTGAGGAGAAACAAAAGTTCCTACAGAGTCATTCATGCTTTCAGCAAAATATTTATTGAGCTCATGTTATTGTGGGTTCCAACACCTAACGACCCTATGGAGTCCATGCCAACTCATTGTGACCCTATAGGACAAGTTAGAACTACCCCTGTGGGTTTTGGATACTGTAAATCTTCATGGAATGGAAAGCCCTGTCTTTCTCCCTAGGAGTAGCTGCTGGCTTTGAACTGCTGACCTTGTGGGTTGTAGCTGAATTGGTAACCACTACGCCACCAGGACACTTACGCATAACAGAAGGAAACGTTGCCTGGTTCTGAACCATCTTTACAATTTGGCCCATTGTTGCAGCCAGTTTCAATCCATCCCTTTTAGAATCTTCCTTTTTCTTGTGGACCCTCTACCAAAGGAGCTCTAGGGGTGCAGCGGGGTAAATATTGGGTCACATTGGGTCACTAACTGCAAGGTCAGTGGTTCAACTCCACCAGCCACTCTGTAGGAGGTGTTGAGGCTGCTCGCCACAGGAAAGATTTACAGCTCCAGAAACTGTGTGGGGTCACTCTGAGTCAGAATCCATTTGATGGCACTGGGTTTGATTTTTTTGGTTACTACTTTGGTGGTGTAGTGATTACTCACTGGGCTGCTGTCTGCATGGTGGGCAGTTCGAAACCACCAGCAGCTTCGAGGGAGAAAGACTGAACTTTCTACTCCCACCAACAGTTCCAGGCTTGGAACCCCAGAGAGGTCACTATGAGTCTGCATTGACTTGATGGCAATGAGTTTGGTTGTGGTTTTACTTTACCAAGCGTGATGTAATATTCAAAGTGGGAGGTGAGACCAAGTTTCATTATCCTGTCTTCTAAAGAGCATTCTGGCTGTACGTCTTATACGGTAGATTTATTTGGTCTTTGGGCAGTCTGAGATATCCTCAATAGTCTTCACCCACACTGCAATTCAAATGCATCAATTCTGCTTTGGTCTTTCCTTATTCATTGTCCACCTTTCACGTACACATGAGGCAACTGAAAAGATCATGGCCTGGGTCAGGCCCAGCTTAGTCCTCACAATGACATTTTTGCAAGTCCCTTACCCAAAAAAACACCACCACCCCCTGGCTTGGAGTGAAGTCTGACTCATCACGCACCTCACAGCGATATCCACATCCACTCCAATCCATTAAAACCCTAACGTGTTGCAGAGTAGAACTGCTCCATAGAGTTCTCTTGGCTGTAACCTGTATGTCGTAAGCCAGGCCTTTCTTCCGCGGAGATGCTGAGTGTGTTAGATATACCAACCTCTGGGTTAGTAGCAAACACCAACCTCTGAGATAGCAAACTCCTTTGTGCTATCCAGGCTTTTAGTCATGATTCAGTCTTGATAAAGATCGCATAATTGGTTATATGTGGCAAAATAGGCATTTTCTGTTCTCGGGGCTTTTCTTTCTATGCGTCCAACACATCTTTTAAGTTCCTCGTCCTCACCCTGCCCTCTCCCCCGCCCCAGCGGTTTCGGCTGCTGTTCCCTGGATTGCCAGGAGGGGGTGCCCGCGCCCCGGGCAGACCCCACGCGGCGCCCCAACAGGAGGGATCCCCTGGAGCACCCCATACTCTGTTCTTGCTTAATTCTTGGGCTTAACGAGGTTCTCGGAGATGCAGGTGCGGCGATCGGTCGGTGTCTGACCCCAAGCCAGGACTGTGGATGCAGCAGTTCGACGCCAGCCGCGCTTGATTGGGGTGACGTGGGTATGTGTCCCGGAGATCTAACGACCTTTGATCCCCCACCGGATGGATCTAGTTAGTGTTGGGGTTCTGGCCAGCAGCGCCCTGCCCAGGGCCCTGCGCGCAGGCGCCGCTGGCCGCGGTTCCCTTGGCGACGGGGGCGCTTCCCCGCCCGAGGCCCCGCCCCCAGCAGTCTAGGCTGCGCGGTCTGCCAGCCGCGCGGCAGGCCTGGGCAGGTGCGCGGTTGCGGGCAGGTGGCGGCGGGCGCCGGCCAGCAGCTCCAAGGTAGGTTGCGCGGTGGGCACTGGGGGCGAGGGGCTAGTCGGTCGCCCCCTGGTTTCCCTGCGGGCGTGGAGCCGGGGGAAGTGGCGGCTAATCGCCGCTAAGTTGCAGCCTGGCTGAGGCCCGCGGAGAAAAGTTGACAAAGTTGGCTGGGGAAGGGGCGGAGGCGCAGAATCCCGGTGTTGTAGTTTCTCGGGATTGGGGTGCGCCGGGAGCCGGGGGATCCCTCTTCCCAGACTTGAGAGTGGATCCTGCACTGGATAGCCACTGGAGCCCGCACCACCCAGCCGGAGACTTAGGAGTTGATCTCTGGAGGGAATCGGGCTGCAGCGGCCCTAGATCACCCTGGATCCTCAGCCTGCGGGCAGGGGAGGATGAAAGGGGACGCGAGACGGCGAGCGAGTGGATCCTTGATCCTCCATATCAGTCGGAACCTTGGGAGTAGGTCCGCAGAGGGATCTGGCGGCCCGGAATCGGGGGATGGTCCGCGTTGCTGTGTATCCAGCCTGGAACTGCATATTGGATCTTCGGGAGCTTGGGCTCTGAGCCATGCAGAGACTAGAGCGATGAGGGACCTGGGTGCCAGAAGGGCGTGGGGACAGCAGCGCACCGACCCTCGGGACTCCAGACCCGTCCTCCCCGCCGGGCCTGTGTGCTCCGCTCCGCGCACTTTCTCAAGGCCGAGACTCAACCCCCCAACTCCCAAGCTAGCCTGGATGGCCCCCACCTCACAGACTGAGGCACCAGGGTCCGCGGGTGGGGCCCTGGGCGGAGGGGGGGATGGGGAAGCGGCCTATTGACTCCTTACCTTGAGTGTGACCTCGGGCTCCCTTGGGCGCACATCCGCCCAAGAGCCGCGACGCCGCACCCTGAAACCCTGCTCTGGGCCACAGCGCCGGGCGGGTGACCTCCGCGCGCCGCCTCGGTGGCCAGCGTTTCCTGCTGAGCCGGACGGAACTTTATCTCCTCGGGACCAGCCATTCCTCCTGCTGTAACTTGTTGCATTGAGAAGGGACTTAGGCTTTGCATCTTCTTTGCGACCTTGGGCCAAAACACTCCTGAGAATGGGGTTCCTTTCTGGGCAAAGGAGGGAGGAACTCTCACCCTCGCACTTCTGGGCGGCTGGAGGATTCCTAGGCGGAATCAAGAGGACGCTATAAGTATCAGCCGCGTCCCTGCGGCTCCCTAGAACACTGGAAGATCCTACCGCCACTGCCCTTTATAACTGCAGCCTTAGAGACCCGGCCTGTCTTCCAAACGGATGGATTCCCTTCAGCTCTGTCTCTCAGGGAAGAGCTCTGAGGTTTGGTTAATCAGTAGCCAGGGCATTGAGACTACACTTCGCTTGACCCTGCTCTCCCTTGCTAGCCCGTGGAGACTCCTGGACAAACACTAATCACCCCCAGCCACTGCACCTCCTCCCTGCAGCTGTGCTGCCCAGGACCGTTGCACGTGGCGCTCTGGCGATCAGTTCCCTGTGTGGTTGGTTGTAGGGCAATCCTTTGGAAAGTATTTTGCATGTCTGCCTTCCATGCATGCTCTTGTGTTTTCCTTAAAGAACCTGCGAGAGAGGGCGCCTTCAGTCAGCCAGTGTGGTCCTGCCCTGCTGGAATGACCTTCTGAGCAGTGTTTGCCGGGGTGGATGGATGGTGAAGCTGGAGTGATCCAGGGAGGGTGCAAAAGCAGAGACCTAGGGTTCACTCTATCACAGTCCCCGTGGTGTAGTGGGTTACACTTTGGGCTGCTAACTGCAACATCAGCAGTTTGGACCCACCCGCCCTTGCACTGGAGAAAGAGAGACTTTCTACTCCCAAAAAGAGTTACAATCTCCGAAACCCACAGGGCCAGTTCTACTCTACCCTACAGGGTCCCTATGAGTCAGAATCGACCTGATGGCAATGAGTGAGTACACTTGATCCTGAATTATGGGTTACAGTGCCCAAGTTGTTCATTGCCAAGGTGGTACTAAGCCACACCCCTCCCCCACAAATAAGTTTGAGGACCTATGTTCTAGAGTGCCCACGTGCCTTGCAACACAAGGCTGATATTTACCCCTCACCTAGATTCCTTCACCCTAGTGGAGGTTCTGGTGCCGGGCATGACATAGACTCCAAGTTCATTCATTCACCACCACCTGCCAGCCACTTGTTGAACAGAGGTGCCTTAGGTTACTGTCAAAGTGAAGAGGAAGCTGGCCTGACTGGCCCTCAAGGAGTGAAGCCTCTGTGGAAGTTGGCATTTAGGGAGAAGGAGAGGAGCCGGGGGTCTGGTGGCTGGGGGTCTGGGAGCTGAGTGGGGAGAGGCTCAGGAATTTCCCAGAGTCGACCCTTGCAGAGAGGGCAGAGTCCTGGGCAGGCCCTCGGGAGGGTTTCTGGGTGTGGGAGGAGGGGCATGGGTATTGGCTACAATGTTGGCTGAGTCAGGGCAATCAAGTCTAGGGGGTTGAACTTTATTCCAGGGCGTGCTGGGGAAGGTTCCCTGTTGCATGGGTTTGCGGACATGCTCTCTGGTCTGGAGGGTTGGGTGGGAGAGGGCATGAGTGGAGGCTGGGAGACTCATGAAGGGGCTGTTAGAATATTCCAATGTTTTGAGAATGATGAGGGCAATGAATGTACAAATGTGCTTGACACAATGGATGGATGTATGGATTGCGTTAAGAGTCGTACGGGCCCCCAATAAAATGAGTTAAAATAAAAAGAATGTTCCAATTGAGAGACCACGGGTCAGAAGAGGCATAGAGTTGAAGGCTGCTGGTTGCAGATTCCGATGTAGAGCAATGTCCTATTTGAAAAACTCACTGCCCTCAGGTTGATTCTTACTCATGGGTCAGCAGTTTAAAACCACCAGCTGTTCCTTGGAAGAAAGATGAGGTTTTCTACTCTCTATAAAAGAGTTACAGTCTTGGGAACTCCCAGGGACAGTTCTACCCTGCCCGAGGAGTCAGCATTGACTAGATGGCAGTGAGTGTTTTTTTTTAAGGGAATAGGGAGTCCTTTCTATTTTATTTTATTTATTTTAAGGGAATAGAAAGTCCTTTAAGGGAATAGAAAGTCCTTCTCTTGGAGCTGATGATGGTTTTGAACTTCTGACTTTGTAGTTAGCAGCCCAAAGCATAATCACGACTATGTCACTAGGGCTCCTTCAAAACTCCTCCCTTCCTTCCACTGTCCTATGATCCTCAATCCAACTCAGGGGGGGTGACCTAAATATTATAATGGTCAGTGTTTAATTAACTTACATTCATCAACCCATCCTGAGCAACCAGTGTCTGCTAGCCCCCAGGAGGGTCAGAAGCCATTCCAACCCTCTGGGACTTCACCCTTAGGCCCTCCTGGCCGGTCCCTGTGCAATAGGGAGGGAGCATCTGATTTCACAAATGTGGGGATCAATGGCATGTCAAGGTCTTTGCCACTTGTCAATGGCACAGCAGGGTTTTAAACTGGCTTCCACCTGTCATGAGGTTGAGTTAATGAGATCAAGTAAGAGAAGCACCCAAGGGTGGTGAGGCTGAGTTGGTTTGTGGCAGGGCTTGCAGGAGAAGGCTGGTGGGGGGCAATGTCCAAGGGACTTGAGACTAGAAAAGAGGGAGTTAATCACATAGCTGCTCTTGTTAGTTTTTGTTGCATTGATTCTGACTCATGGCCCATGGGTGCAAAGTAGAGCTTCTCATAAGAGCTTTCAAGATTGTGACCTTTTTGGAAACCTTGGCTTTTTGGAAAGTCAGGCCCGTCTTCTGAGACATCTCGTGGTGGGTGTAAGCTATCCACCTTTTGGGTAATTACCCAGTTTGTTTGCATTGCCAGTTAGAACTAAAGAACAACAACCACAACAAAAACCCAACCCCCGTCTTCTAGTCGATTCCGACTCATGCTGTTGTTAGGTTTTGTTGAGTCAGTGCCGACTCAAAGCAACCAGATGTACAACCGCCCGGCCACTGGCCAGTCCTGTGCATCCTCACCGTTGTTCTTAGATCGGAGCCTTTGTGGCAGCCATTGTGTTGACCCATCTAATCAAGGGCCTTCTTCTTTTTTACTGCTCCTCTACTTTGCCAATCACGATGTCTTTATCTAGACATCCTTCATCCTCTACTTTACTTCGCACGATGTCTCTCCTGACAATATGTCCAAAGTACACGAGACCAAGTCTCACCATTCTGTGTTCTAAGGAGCATTCTGGCTGTACTTCCAGGACAGATTTGTTTGTACTTCTGGCCATCCACAATGCTTTCTATATTCCTCACCCACCCTTCATAATTCAAAGGGATTAATTTGTCTTTGATCTTCCTTATTCATTGCCCAGCTTTCGCATGTATAAGAGGAGACTGAAAATACCCTTAGTCTTCAAAGAGATGTCATTACTCTTTTAACACTTTCAAACGGCCTTGTGCAACAGAATCAGATGCATAGAGACGCTATGTAGGATTGATGAGACTGTAAATCTATGGGAGTAGATTGCCTCATCTTTCTCCTGAGGAGGGGCTGCTGGCTTTGAACCTTGTGGTCACCTGCCCAAAGCTTAACCCATAGTACTGCCCAGGTCGATTGAGGGATAAATCCTGGCCCTGCCCCTTCTTGGGCATGGCCTTGGACCATGTACTTGGACTTCGCTCTTGGTAAACTGCATCAGGTAAGATTCACCATCCCTCAAAGGGTGCTAGCTGGAGGTCTGATCCTGGTTTGTGCTCTATAAGTGGCAGGTACAGTTGTTTCCATTCTAGCCTGGCACCAGCATGTGTTCTAGGCAGGTGGCATCTTGTGCAACCTGGTGCATGTGTGGGGAACCTGGGAGACTCAGTGTCACCGTGAACTGAATTGGAAAGGGTGGAAAAGAGGGGAACACAGGAGGAGGACCAGCGGCTCTACCTCCTCCAACTCCAACTTCCTGTCGTTTAAAAGGAAGCTGACACACTGCTGGAATTGAGGAACAGACTCTATGTTGGGTTTCCGAGGCTGTCCATCTTCACGGGGAGCGGACAGCCTCATCTTGGTCCTTGGAGCCTCTGGTAGGTTCCAATTGCCCATCCTTCAGTTAGCACTGAGCGCTTAATCAACTGTGCCAGTAGGGATAGACTATGGGATAGATCCCTACAGATGAGTTTTCATACTTTTCCCACTGATACAGCGAATATTTTATTGAGCAGATGTTAGGTGGACAAGGTACTAGGCCATGGGAAATTCAAACCCACCCACCCCCACCCGGAAATCAGGGGAAAGGGGTCACTGGAGGGGAAGAGGAAAGAGAGTTAGACAAAGTGAGACATGCATGCAAATTATGGTCAGAGATGGAGTTAACATTTGACAAGAAGATTATTGCTGCTATCAATGGTAATTGCTACACTATACGACCTTTGAAATGGTTTATAGCCTGGCCTGTTAAGCTAGTGCCAGAAGTCATCCTGACTCACAGCCATCCAAGATGGTTTCTGAGGCTGTGGATCTCTGCCGAAGCCACTGTCTCCCCTCTCTCTTCTGATCAACTCTCACACTCGCTGCCACGAGTTGGTTATTCCGACTCAGAGTGACTGGTGGGTTTGACCCCTGCCCTTTCTGCTAGTTGCCTGGTATTTAACCCGAGGTGCCACCAGTACTCTGTTAAGAATGTGAATTGTGTTTTGAAAGAAAGCTCTTTGTATATGTGCATCCTGCAAGTCAAAAACCACATGCCACAGGCACGGGCTACCAGATTTTGTCTCTTGAAAATAAGGAGCCTGGTTGCCTAGTGGGTTAAGCCTTGGGCCGATAAACAAGAGGTTAGTGGTTGGAACCCACTAGTCGCTCTAAGGGGGAAAGACGAGTCCGTCTGCTCCTGTGAAGATTTGCTGCCTCACAACCCCTAGTTAGTTAGTTCTACTCTGCCCTCTGGAGCTGCTGTGCATTGGGATCGACTTCTCAGCAGTGGGTTTTTATCATGAAAACAATATCCAGCACTTTCCAAAGGAACATCTGTGACAGGAAGCCCCGCAGACACAATTCTACTCCGCCCTCTTCACGTCAACACGAAGACATTTCCCCCCACATGTGCCCCACTGACCGCCTTTCCAGCACTTACCCCCACCACCACCCCCTCCAAAAAAGCTCGCTGCCTGCCATTGAGTTGGTGCTGACTCGTAGCAACCCTGTAGGACAGGCTAGAATTGACCCTGTGGGTTTCTGAGACTGTAACTGTTTGCGGGAGTAGAAAGCCCTGCCTTTCTCCTGCATTTATCACTCTCAACATTATCGGAGACATGCTTCTATCCATTCTGCAGCCAGGCTGACTCTGTGGCCCTCAGCACGTGGGCCTCTCTGAGGCTCAGTTTTCTCATCTGTTAAAACTGGGATCAATAACAGGACTTCACTCAGGTGACCAAAACTTCGGGACACTATGAGTGACACTTTGGGCTGCTAACCTCTAAGTCATCAGTTTGAACCTGAGAGAAAGATGAGGTTTTCTGTTCCTATAAAGATTGACAACGTTGGAAACCCACAGGGGTGATTCTGTTCTATCTGTGAGGTCACTATGGGTCAGAATTGGCTCAATGGCAGTAAGTTTAGCTTGCATTATTGGACCTTTGATGGCACTGTGTGTTAGTCTGGGTAGACTAGAGAAACAAATCCAGGGAGATTCATACGTGTGTAAGAGAGCGTTTATATCAAAGAGCAATTGTATATTGAGAAAACATCTCAGCCCAGTCCAGAGCAAGTCCACAAGTCCAATATTAGCTCATATGTGTGATACCAGTCTATAAATTCCTCTTCAGATTCATGCAACACATGCAATGATGCTGGATGCAGGAAGATCACAAGATAGAAAGTCTTGTGGATCCAGTGGTGGTGGAAGCATCTCAGCGCCGGCAGGGGTCTCCATGTGGCTCCTCCAGCTCCAGGGCTCTGGCTCCATCAGCATAGCTCCATATGTCTTGTCAGCAGGAAGACAAAGCAGAGATTGGGGGTCTGGTCTCCAGTGAACTATTTATCTCTATAGCTCCTCCAAATGAGGTCACCAAGCTGTAACCTGATTGAAAGGTTAGACTCCACCCCTTCACAGGTTGACGGGGGATTATGTAACTGCCATACACTGTAAGTGTTGGACTGCTCATCTACAAGGTCAGTGGTTCAAACCAACTAGCTAGTCTGAGGGAGAAAGCTGAAGCTCTCTTCTCCTGAAAAGATTTACAGCCTCGGAAACGTTATGTAAGGTTGCTATGCATTGGAATTGACTTATAGCAGTGAGTTTACCTTTGAGGGTTGCTGTGAGGTGTGAATGAGAAAGATCCTGGTCGTGCTAAGTATCAATGTGTGTTGATTGTTGTTATTACTTGTGGGGGACCCAGAGGAGGTGCTGTACACTGCCTCCTTTTCTGGACATTAGGCTCAAAGGAGGCCAGGATCCTACTTCTTTGCTGCCGTCTCTCAGGTCCTAATACGTTACTTTACTAATACTTACTAATGATTGATTGATTGATTCATTCATTTATTCATTTGTATTTATAGATTCACTAGTTTGTTTAAACATTGCTTTGAGTATTATAGAATGTCTCCCCCAACTCAGAAGTCACACAATTTGCTTAATACAATTTCAGCAAAAGCCCAACTTACAGTGCATCTGTGGTAGATATGTAATCATTTGTCAATTTGAGGATTAAGAGTGAAGGGGTGGAGTCTACTCTGTCAATTGGGTCATAGACAATGAGGCTTCTGTATGGGCATAGCCTTCCCGTAAGGATTCTGGGAAATATGGTACTTCCTCCTTGGAGACTGGAGACAATTCTCTCCCGGCCACTCCCTGGGAGACATAGCAGCTGACAAGACTCTTGGACCCACCCTGATGCAACCAGACCTCTGAAGCCAGAGAAGCCAAGTAGGGACCCCTGCCAGCACTGAGATCCAAACGCCACTGGATCCAAAGACTTTCTACCCACTGGGCTGTGATCGCCCTGCATTCGGCATCATTGCATGTGTTTTGTGAGTCTGAAGAGGACTTTATAGATTGGTATTGGACATATGGGCTACTATCGGACTTATGGACTTGGACTGGACTGGGCTGGGATGCTTTCTCAATGTTCAATCCCTCTTGTATATAAAACTCTTCCTTATACACATATGTGTGCCCATGGATTTGTTTCTCTACCCAGACTAACACACCATCCAAGACTCAATTCACCCAAGGACCAGTTTGTGAAATCTACCAATCTCGAAGTTATTCATTTCTTCTTATTACTATTTGCACTGTCCAGATAGAACAAAAAACCCTAAACCCACCACCGTCCAGTCGATTCCGACTCATGCCATTGTTAGGTGCTGTCAAGCCGCTTCTGACTCAGAATGAAACACCACCATCATCATCACCATCATCACCATCATCACCATCATCACCATCATCACCATCATCACCATCTTCACCATCTTTCTTATGGCTGAGCCGATTGCTGCAATCTGTCAGTCCATCTGGTGGACGGTCTTCCTTTACTTTAGCAAGCATGATGTCATTGGGTTGCTCACTGTGAGGTCATTTGGAACCATCAGCCTCTCCGATGGCGGAAGAGGAGGCTTTCTACGCTTGTCAAGAGTTCCAGTCTTAGTAGCCCACCAGGGCAGTTCTCCTATGTCCCAGAAGATCTGTAAATTGGAATCCCCTTGATAGCAGCGAGTGAATGAGTTAGGCATTCCAGATAAATGGGATGACTGGTCTTTCTTTTGTGTTGGCGGGAGAGAGTTTCAAATTTAATTGGATAGACTTTAAAACCATACTGGATTTGCTTGTTGGTCCTGTGGAGATAGACCCAGCAGACTGTTTCTGCATGTACGTGTTCTCACATGAGAGGGGACTTGTTGGAGAAAGTTGATGGAAGAGTGGGATGAAATGATATGGGGATGTCTTCCTCCCAGGAGCATTTAGAAACCTCCGCATAGACATGAGCCAGAGGAGGGTGCGGTTCAATACAGTGGTACCTTGCCTGTGAACTCAATTCATTCCAAAGTCATGTGTGGACACCAAACAATTTGAGAACTGAACATATTTATCTCATAAGAAATAAGGGGAAACCAGATAATTGGTGCTGAGGCTCAAAAATTATACTTATAAGTAATCCATTTCCCAGGATTTTATCACAAAGTTAATAGCCTTAGGTTGTAGAAATACAAACTAAACAAAATGAAGACAGTACATTAAATATCAAAACACAATAAAATTCGATCAAATGACAACATTTTACTCAAATAAAGTCCCCCCACCCAAAAAACAACACAACACAACACTGTGATGATGTCTTTAGCACACCAACATAAGCACTCTATGTTGTCTGAGCGAGAGCAGCCCTGAGACTGAAGTGCCGCCTCAGTGTCCACTTGAGATGAGTCGTGTGACTCACTGTTGGCCCAGACAGGTTTTTTTCGAGCCAGATTTTCAGTTGACTATTGAGCAAAGTACGAATACTGAGCAGCCAATTCCGCTGAGCTTTGCTGTTTGTGTGGTAGAAGTGTGAGCTTGGAGCCGTGAGGCTCCACTGTACTGTTGTACGGAACAGACACCACTCTATGTAGGCAACAACAATTTGGGCAACAACAAAAATAAATCCTTTCACCTGCAGATCAAAACAGATTCGCACAGTGTTTCATTTCCCCAGGTGTTGGTTTAACCCGGTGGGGGCTGCTGTCAGCAATGTAACCAACCCCCCATTGATGGCATTAGGCTGGTTCTGGTTTGGGGCTCTGGTCCATGGGGGTGTCACAGTGAACACCCTGTGCCAGCCACTTGCTGCAGGAGATCCGAGGACAGCTTTTATGATGTGGAGCTGTGGGGTACCAAACTCAAACACCAAACTCACTACCATCGAGTTCATGCAGACTCATGGCAACACTGTACGACAGGGTAGAACTGTGCCTGTGAGTTTCCAAGATTGTAACTCTTTTTTTTTTTTAAAGTCATTTTATTGGGGGCTCATACAACTCATCACAATCCAT
>NW_022103968.1:72950636-72957058 GCF_000313985.2 Echinops telfairi
CCATGTCCCCCCAGAACCGTTGGTCCCATTGTTTTCTCCTCCAGACTATTCATCCAGTCTATCTTATCTAGGTAGATCTGTAGAAGATTGTAACTCTTGACGGGAGTAGAAAGCCCCATCTTTCTCCAGCAGAGCAGCTTTGAACTGCTGACCTTTTGGTTAAAAGTCCAGTGCGTAACCACTACACCAGGGGGTTAAGATTGTTGGTACCAAGCTGCTGTATCACTACCCGCGTCCAAAAGAGCTGTGGAAGTTTCCGAGAGAGGGAATAGTGGATGGCTTGCTCTTATCAGTGGCCATGGGATATGGCTCTGGCTTAACAGCGGGGAATGTGATAGTTCCTACAGGTGCTTTGTGACTCTTGAGTTTTAATCCAACCTGCCAGGACACCTGTGTCTTGGAAGGCATTTGTCCCGGAGGACACTGCCTGCTTCCTTCTGGTCTACGCACGTCTTGTCAGGTCTGGCTGTGATGATGATGCAAAACACAATCCCAAATCTCAGTGGCCTTTGACAGCAAGCATTCATTTCATGCTCACGGGTCCACAGAGGGTTGGGGTGACTGACCATGGTTGGGCAGGCTGGGCTCCAGGTCTGGGAGATTGGGTTCAGGTCTGGCTCAAGGATCTTTAGCCAGGGATCCCTGCCAGCCAGGCAGCAGCTGTGTGAGCCTGCCATGCTTCTGAAAGCCCCATGTGGACATGGGACAGTGTCATGGCCACCCTTCTTTAGGCCAAAGTAAGACAGTGACCAAGTGCAACACCAATGAGGCAGACAAGTAGACTAATGCCATGGAGGCTGGGAGTCCCTGTATGGTGCATGCTGTTAGCAGTGGCTGCTAACTCAAGCTGGAGGTTCAAGTTCACCCAGAGACAGATGGGGAAGAAAGGCCTATTTTTGAAAAATCAGCCACTGAAACCCTAGGGGGGCAGTTGACGGGAGGGGGCATTGACTCGACAGCTGGTGTTTATCTGGTCATGGAGGCAGAGGGAAGGCAGTGAATATATGCTGAGAAGACTACAGTGTAGAGGTCTCTACTCCAGTGTTTCTCCCGATTTCTGTCATGGGCTGTCCTGGGTCAACAGGCCACTTCTCTGAACCTCAGTTTCTGCACCTGGGAAATGGTCTGCGGTGAACCTGGAATGCCAGTGTGGATAAGGAGGTGCTGTGCACCTAGATAGTGAGGGGTGCAGGTAACAGGGGATTGCCCAGATGAGGGTTTGGGCTTGGGACATGGTTTACAAGTTCTTGAGCTGTGGTGGTCATTACAGGCAGTGAGGAGGGAGAGAGTATAATGAGATGGGCGTGGCTCTGGGTTCAAACCAGCTTCTGCCCCTTCTGGCCACATGGCCTTCAACCTGGCCTCTCTCTGCCTCGGTTTGTCCGCTTGTTAAATAGACACAGGTGCTCAAAGGACACAAGAGGACTGATAAGTATTTGGGATGAAACAGATGCTTAAGAAATGGCTGTGTGAGTATCAGCATGAAAACAAGGAGATGCCTGATGGGACTAAAATGAGGATGTCTCCAATCCATCCCCTGGGAATAATGCAGGGAAGCCTGGCTTCAAATCTTGCTTTGACTGTTTGCCACCTGTGTGACCTTGGGTAAGGTAGTTTACCACTCTGTGCTTAAGTTTCCTCATCTGGAAAATAAGAGGACTTGACTCATGAAAGGAGTCCTGGTGGTGTAGGGGGTGACAGGTTGGGCTGATAACGCCATGGTCAGCAGTTCCAATTCACCAGTCACTCCTCGGGAGAAAAAGGAGGCTTTCTGCTCCCATAGAGATTTACAGCTTCAGAAGCCCTGTGGGGGCAGTTCCACTCTGGCTTCCAGGGTCACTATGAGTCAGAATGGCAGTAAGGTTTTTTTTGTCTCATGTGGCTGATAAGGGTTAAATACATTAAAACCTAAATCCAAAGAAAACACTGCCACTGAGCGGATTCTGACTCATAGGGACTCCATCTGGGGTTTCTGAGCTTGTTCATTGTTACAGAGCCAGCCAGCCAGCCAGCCAGCCCCACCTTTCTCTCTCAGAGCGGTTGATGGGCTCAAGACCACCTGTCTTGAGTTTAGTAGTCTGACGATATCTCACCCCTAGCCCTACTAAGGCTTCTTTACTTATTATTATTCTAATTTGTTGTTGTTGTTAGGTACCATCCAGTCCGCTCAGACGCATAGTGATCCCATGTACAACAGAGGGAACACTGCCCGGTCCTGCGCCAGCCTCACCATTGTTCTTATATTTGAGCCCATTGTTGCAGCCACTGTGTCTATCCATCTTGTCAGGGGTCTTCCCCTCATCGTTACCAAGCATCATGTCTTTCTCCAGGGACTGGTCTCCTAACAACATGTCCAGTGCACATGAGGCGAAGTCACAGCATCCTGGGCTCTAAGAAGCCTTCTGGCTGTCCTTCTTCCAAGGTAGATTTGTTTATTAATACTTAGCCATTCATATTTAGTGCCTGCTAATGAATCTATATGGTGATGGCTTCCAAAAGTTTGCTGCAAACTTCCATGATCTTTTCATGCCATTTTCCTAGGAGCTTTTGGAAGCCCTCTCGTATGTGTGAGCTATTCTTCTTCTGGAGACTCAGAGAGATTCCTTTGTTCCCAAGGAGTCAGCGGGGTGTTGGCGAAGGGTAGTGCTTGAGCAAGTGTGGTCTTTCCTTTTGTTGGCACTGGCCGGGCTACTACTGTGAACGGCAGCAGACTGGACCCCAGGCCAGATTGAATGGGCTGAACAGTCTGCCCAGGAGATGGGCTCCAGGTCTGACGCCACAGGCTTTGCTCTCACTGGCTAACTTTTGGCAGATGACTACCAGGCCTTTCTTCCTGGTCTGGATGCACTGCTGAAGCCTGATCAGCATCAGTGACACGCAGGCACCCACAGAGAGACAATGGGGGGTGACTGCTCTGTAGGCACCTTGGCAGGGAATTGAACATGGGTCTCGAGCACACACGGTAGGTAGGAATTCTGCCTTTGAACCACCACCTTATCTAGCTGAGAGGGCATGCTGAAACATTGGTATCACTCTCCATAAAATGATCCATCTGCTTTAAAAAAAAATCATTTTATTGTGGCCTCATACAGCTCTTATCACAATCCACACATGTATAAATTGTGTCAAACATTTGTACATTTGTTGCCTTCATCATTCTCAAAATATTTGCTCTCCACTTAAGCGCTTGGTATCAGCTCTTCATTTCCCCCTTCTCTCCCCCCTCATGAACCCTTGATAATTTATAAATTATTTTTATTTTGTCAAGTCTTAGACTGTCCGATGTCTCCCTTCACCTACTTTTCTGTTGTCCGTCCCCCAGGGAGGAGGTTATATGTAGATCCTTATAATCGGTTCCTCCTTTATATCCTACCTTCCCTCTACCCTCTGGTATCACCCCTCTCACCACTAGTCCTGTAGGGGTCATCTGTTGTGGATTCCCCGTGTTTCCAGTTCCTATCGGTACCAGTGTACATCCTCTGGACTAGCCAGATTTGTAAGGTAGAATTGGGATGTTTTTTAAATATACTATGTATTGGAGGCATTGTGGGCTAGCCTTTGGGCCACTAACCTCAAAGTGAGAAGTTCAAACCCACCAGCCTCTCCATGGAAGAAAAACGAGGCTGTGAAGGCAGACAGCCTCTGAAATCCGCTCTAGGACCTGCTATGAGTGGGTCTGGTTTTCTTTGGGGTAGGTTTTCCTGAGGAGCTGTTTTACAAATCCTGGGATGTCTTCCTTGGTTGTATTTCTCCCAGGAATGAATAATAGCCTAGTGAATGAATAAAAGACTAGTAGCACTGATTGATAGGATCCCCAGTGGTGTAGTGGTTATGCACTGGGCTGCAATCTGCAAAGTCAGCAGTTCAAAACTACCAGTACCATGGGAGAAAGATGGGTCTTTCTGCTCCCCTAAAGAGTGGCAGTCTCAGAGACTCATCGAGGCGGTTCTGCCCTGTCCTATAGGGTCCCTGTGAGTCGGCATTAACTCGGTGGCAGTGAGAGGGCACATTGAGGACTGCTGGTCTTTGGCCGGACACCCTGGCTTCGTGCTTGTCTGTGTGGAGTCCTCGCAAGGGGCTGGCCCTGTTCCCTTTGCACAGAGGAGCAAACCAAGGTTCCGGGAAGTGAAGTGGCTGCCCCAGGTACCAGCCCCTTCACATGCCTCTCTTCCAGCAGCGCCCCATCCTGCCTGGTGGGGGCTCAGCTGCCTTTCTAAAGGCCCAGGTCAGGGCCATGGCTCTTGGCCACCTCTGTGTTGATTTTGCGTTTCTTTTGTTTTGCATCCTCAGTGACAAAACCCCTTTCTGGGGACCTTCCTGTTGCTGGTGGAAGGAAGGAAGGAAATGCAGGGTGCAGGGCCTTGCAAGAGGAGGGCCTGTGCCAGCTCCGATGCTGAGGCCTCCGCCCAGGAACTATACCGCCCAGCCCGGCCTGGGACGCTGCCTGGACGGGAAGGCTGGGCATTGGCGGGCACGACGCCCACCTCAGTCCCACCCAGGGCCCTGGGCTGGGCAGAGAGGGGCTTGGTTGAGGAGTTCTCAGGGTCCTTTGACCCCAGAAGCTGGTCCAGTTTCTCTCTACCATTTATTTTCAGCCTCAGCACTGAAAGCAGTCTACAACTGATGACCTCCATGCCGGGGATGGCACTCGGCTGGCATGGGGCCCTGGGAGACAGGCTATAGATATAGTAGAAGAGTTCTGGGCTAGAAGTGGCGATTCCTGCATTTCAGTTGTGGCTACTCTGCTGTGTGTCTTTGGCTAACCCCCTGTAACTCTCGGGGTTTTTCTCCCACCTTCCGGGGAGCCCCTCTCCCCAGGGTTTGTGTCACAGAGAGTGGCACGAACCTTATTGGCCTTTCCTGAGCGACAGTCTCAGAGACCCACACGGCCGGCTCCACTCTGTCGCACAGGGTCGCCGGGAGTCCGACTGGACTTGAGGGTAGGGAGTTCGGTTTTGGTTTTTAGTGCCTTGTCCTTGACTAGGGAGGAACTGTGTCCGTTGTTTTATAGCCTCAGGATTGGTGGGGACAGTTGGTGTTATTGACCCCTTTCCAGAGAAGGAGGAGCTCTGGTGGCATAGTGATTATGCTTTGGGCTGCTAACCACAAGGTCAGCAGTTTAAAACCACCAGCCGCTTCTTGGGGGAAAGACGATGATTTTTACCCCTGTAAGTGTTACAGTCTTGGAAACTCACAGGGGGATTTCGACTCCGCCCTATAGAGTTGCTGTGAGTTGGAGTCAACTCGAGGTAAATGAGTTTTTGGTGTTTATTTATCCTACAAGGTGAGTGGGTGGGTCCGACCACCCTCCTCAGCTGTCACCGTGTTGCCTGGCTTGGGATGAATGACTCGTGGTGACTGTTTGCTGCAGGAACTGACCAAACTTGTGTCATATCCCTAGTGAATACCATTCATGCTTCTTCTGTCTTTATTATCAAGCTGTTCTTTTTCTTGGCAGAATGTGTAGGAATACAGATAAATTAAATAACCTCAACTCAGACCCATGGCCATCCAAGAAATTCCAACTAGAGCCACCCCCCTAGACGACACAGTAGAAGTTCCCATAAGGTTTCCAAGACTATCAGTATGCCCAGCAGTAGACTGCCTCCTCTTTCTCCCGTGGAACGGCTGGGGGTTTCGAACTGGTGACCCTGTGTTTAGCAGCGAAGCATTTAACTACTGTGTCCTTGGGGCTCCTTCAATCAATAAATAAAAGAATATAAATCCCTTGTATCCTGAATTCTAGGGGTCACTACTGGTCATACTTTTGGAGTATGCTTTTTTCCCCTGGTGATACAGTGGGTACATTTTGGGCTACACTATGCCAGGTCAGTAGTTCAAAACCATCGACCAGTTCCATGGGAGAAATATGAGGCTTTCTGGACTCATAAACAGTTACAGTCTTGGAAACTCACAGGGTCAGTTCTACCCTGTCCTATGAGTCGGCATGGACTATGGCTGTGAGGTTTTCTAAAAGCTTGTTAATCATGTAAGGCCATGAGTATCCACGAGGGGGCTTAAAAACTGTGTGGAAAAGTGGAATGAAAAGATACAGGGATTTTTCCATTGGCCCTTCAACTGACTGACAGGTGTTGGCAGGCGATCCCGGGTTTTAGTTGGTAGGCTTTGTTCTCAGGCAGTGTGGGTTCAAATTCTGCCATTGCACCTCCGAGTTGTAGCTGTCTCCCACTCAGTTCCATTTCTTGTCAGCAAAATGGGATGACACTAGGTCCCCTTTCATGAGGTTGCTGTGAGGGTTCCGTGAGTCGATGCCGTGAAGGGCGTGGCACTCACAAATCCAGCTATGCTGCTGCTCATGTCGCCTTGAGTGGGCCTTCCAGACTCGAAGAAAGACTGGCCATCTCTGAGCGGAAGCCAGCTTGGGTAGTGTGTGTGTGTGTGTGTGTGTGTGTGTGTGTGTG
>NW_022103968.1:72957158-72974561 GCF_000313985.2 Echinops telfairi
TGTGTGTGTGTGTGTGTGTGTGTGTGTGTGTGTGTGATCGGAAGCCAGCTTGGGTTGTGTGTGTGTGTGCCCTCATTGTTGGTGCAGAGTGTCCGTCGTTCTTAACCACATTCTTCAAGCAACCCATCATCCCACAGAGTTTGCGCTCCACTGCTCTAGGATGTGGCCGTCCTTATACTGTATCTCGGCCCTTGCTTCTCAACACTGAAAGAATTTATGCAGCAGAAGCACTTTTGTAAATCCAGTGACTTTTATGAGGAAAAGGGAAATTTCAGGTATTACAGAAAATCCCAGGGGCCAAGCGCAGGAAATCCCAAAGAGCACCCTGAGAGAGAAGCCCTGGAGGCAGGTGCACACCCCCCAGCCCTCCGACCTGCAAGGGTGAACTGAACAAGAGAAGAGTAAAAGAGGGCTCAGCGAGGGGGGTCCAAGAGCGCTGGCTTTCCAGCGGCAGGCTCTGATTTCCTCCGGCTGGGAAGGCGTGGTTGATAGTATTGGCCGACCTCATTGGGTGAGTTTAAGCGCACCTGGGTGATGTCATGTGGCTGGGCCTAGTCTGTGCACCCAGGTGGACCTCCCACCTGGGCCTGGGCAGCTTGCGTGTGAGCATGCTCAGTTTGGATCTTTCCATAAGTGTCTAATGGGTGCCTGTTTCTTTCCAACCCCTTTGCTGCGGCCCTAGACAGGCATCTGGGAAGACAACCCCCTGAGTCCCTATTCTGGCTCCCTGACAGTAACAGCAATGTCTCTTCTCTCTGTGAGGTGGTCAGTCCCTTCTTAGGATCCTGTAAAAGGAAGCTTGGTGCCATATTGGGTTACGTGCTGGGCTGCTAACTGAAAGGTTGGCAGTTCGAAACCACCAGCTGAACCCTGAATGGGAATGGCAGGCCCTCTGGGTGGTGTGTCATTTAACATTTTAAAACACTTACATGCTCAGTCTTCAGGTAGGAACCCACTGAGCCCAATGCGGGCTCAACAATAAAGTTGATCCTTTGTTACAAAAAACAAGATAACTTAGAGTTTAAAAATATATCCAGCACTGCACAACAAAAGGAAGACAGGCTTTCTGCTCCCATACAAAGTTACAGTCTCGGAAATTCACAGGGCAGTTCCATCTCATCCCATAGGGCCGCAGGGAGTCGGCATTGACAATGGCAGTGAGTGAGAAGGACATGGTAATCTACAGCTGGTGAGAGAGGACAATGCTCCCCCCCCCACCCCCCTGCTCTGCCTCCACCAGGCAGGGGTGGGGTTGGGGTCACTCCGAGTTGTGCTTGGCCTGGTATTTGGACCACACAAAGAAGCCTGGGGCGCCCACAGCTGGTCCTGATCTTTATCAGGCCAGGATGCTTCCTGTCCCCAGGGAGCCCTGGGCATTTTCCAAGTGAGCATGGCTAGCCGCCCTGCTGGAGGTGGCCCCGTAAGATAAGATTTGCTTACCAGGAACCCTTCCTGCACGCCCCCCCCCCCACCCCCCTTGCCTGCAGTGGCTGCTTCTGGAGAACGGGAGAGAGAGGGTTGGAAGGCCACCTCCAATGTAGGGAGTCCTCCCAGGCACCAGGCACGGTGGGAACCTGGAGGGTGGGAGGTGTGTGCCAAGGGGTTTGGGGCAGCTATCGGGCAGGAGCCTGGGTTCCACAGGTGGGTTGGGGTTGGCCACATCCATAGGGAGGGGACACTGCTCTTTATGAGCTCTGTGATCTTGGGCTACCCAATGTCCACCTTCAGTTTCCTTCTCCATAAACCTCACTGCTTGGGAAAGCTTCCAGGACACTGCCAGAAAATACTGGGGGCATCTTCTTCCTCTTCCTTCTTTAGCCCCCTAATGACTGCAGCAAGAACAACATCCACAGCAGCAACAGCTACCAGACTGCAGGGACACAGCCAGACTAGGTGCACCGGGGCAGTAACTCCATGCCCTGCGGCTACACCTCCTAGCTGGGTGCTTCTCCCTGGGACCAGATTTGCCCCACATTCAGCTGTTCTGTTAGTGGAGCAAGAGGCAGAGTCCCCAGAGGCAGTGTCGGAGCCCAGGCTGTCAGGACTCCCGTGTCTTTCTCTTGGAAGCTCGCCTTTCCAGGGGAGGCAGACAAAAGGCTTGCCAAGAGTTAGCATTTGCTAGCAGGGAGCTGAGCAAGGACCAACAAACCCTTGGCGCTGGAGTCTGTTCTGACTCATGGCCACCCTGTGGGACACAGTACAATGGGTGTCCAAGGTGGGCGTCTTTATGGATGCAGATTATCAGGACTTCCTCTTGCAGAGCACTGAGTTTGAACTACTGGCCTTTTGATTTGCAGACGAGCATTTAACCATAGAGCCACCAGGGCACTCTGAGCAGGGACAAGATGTCAGGATGGTTGCCTTCTAATTTATTCCTCTTTTCACCTTGGTGTAGTGGTTATGTGTTGGACTACTAACCGTGAGGTCAGCAGTTCAAAACCACCAGTTCAGAGGGCAAAAGAGGAGGCTTTCTACTCCCACAAAGAACTGCAGTCTTGGAAACGCACAGGGGCAGTTCTGCCCTGTCCTCTACTCTAGGGTCGAGATGAGTCAGAATGGACTTGGCGGCTGTGAGCCCCTCCCTCTCTGCCGCTACCCTCTATGGCTGGGAGTTGGGGCCATGGCAGGTAAAGCAGTCTGGGTGGAGTTGAGATCCCTACTGGCCACCTGCCAGGCTCAGGCACTCCCATGGGTGACGCAGAGAGCCCACCGGACCAGCCAAGACATGAAGACACGCTCAGTGCCTGGGCTGGTGGAGGAGAGGGTTTGGGCCTTTTTCTACAGTTCAACCAGGCAGCAGCTGCCTGTGGCACGGCTTGAGGCTATCCAGCCTGGGTACTGGGCCATGCCCTGGTCTTCCCTCACCCTGGAGGGCAGAGCCTTCTTGAGGCTGCCAGTCATAGTGGGCATGTGGACATAGGCCCACTGTAACACCTCTTGAGTCACCACAGCCCGGTAAGTATAGTACCACTCCGGAAAGAGACAGTCTTTTCTCTGGACAGTTCCACCTCCCCTCCCTCCACTTACATTTCCTCAGCTGTAAAATGGGTATGGGCGTGTGGCTGTCACATATCTCCTGTCAGTTTGTGAAGGGGTGGAGTTTAGCCTGTCAATCAGGTTGCAGCTTGATGACCTCATTTGGAGGTGCAACAGCGATAAATAGCTCACTGGAGGCCAGATACTCTCACTCCCTGGGAGACATTCCTGTTGACAAGCCACATGGAGCCACGCTAGAGCCCTGGAGCTGGACGAGCCACGTGGAGACCCCTGCCAGCGCTGAGATGCTTCCACCACTACTGAATCCACAAGACTTTCCACCCACTGGCCTGTGGTCTTTCTGAATTTGGTGTCATTGCACGGCTGCATGAGTCTACAAAGGAATTTATGGACTAGTATCGACATATGGAGTAATACTGGATTTATGGCCTTGATCTGGACTGGGCTGGGATGTTTTCTTACTGTACAATCGCTCTTTGATATAAAGCTCTCTCTTACACATATGAGTGTCTCTGGATTTGTTTCTCCAGTCAACCTGGACTCACACACGGCGTGAGTTTTGTTTCAAAGGACCTGGAGAAATCAGCACCTAGTTGGCACTCAGTGAGGGCCCTAAGTGGTTGAAACAGTTTGCACTTGGCCACCAGTTGGGGCATTCACTGAGAGGAGCCAGGAAGCAAGGCCTGGTACTCCTTTTATAGGTGCCCATCCCAAGAAAACCCCATGGAGCTTTCAGTTCTACCTCTGGAAGCAACGGGTGCCCGAACTGGAAACCAACCCATAGCTGTGGGCTACCCAGCCAGGGCAGTGGTATGGGGAAAGGCCAGCCCCCCACAGTTAATCGCGGGTTCGATAGGTGGAATTGTACGGTTGAGATATATATATGTATATATATGTATTATGATAACGTCATAGAGAGCATAAGAGATAGAGGAGAGATTGAAATAATGGAGTCAGACACATGTCATGGTAACATGCTCACCTCCGCCCCGCTCGGTGGTCAACGTGGAGAGAAGGGGACGGGAAGGAGGACAAGGGGAAAGGGAACAGATGAGCGAGGGGAGAGCCGATGAGAGGCCAAAGGGAAATCTTTATTGCTAACCAAGGCTTATGTACCTTGGGGGCGTGTGCAAGCCCACTAATTACAGGTAGGCATATGTCACAGGAAAGGGTTGTGCTATAGGTAATACAGCAGTGAGAAGGGGTTGATCTAGGGGTTCATACACAGCATTGAGAGGGGGGTGATCTAGGGGTTCATACGCTATTGGAAGAGGAGGGAATAAGGGTACACATGTGACAAGATGGGCAGACCCTAGATTCAGGATGGCAGCCTAACTTTGGATGTCACTGAGCAGGTTTGACATGTTCTCTGGCTCACTATAGAGACCATTATCAGTAGGGTGTAAACCCACCATGCAGGGACCAAACTGATGGCCACAAGCCTTTAGGGAGAAGTAGCCCATTGTCCTTAACAGCAGGTAGTCTGGCAGCTGACTGCCTTCAGGGAGGTAACTTGGCAATCATTTACCATTAGCTGCAACCAGTGCCCTAAGTCTAACATCTGTTTGGGGAGATGACTTGGGAGAAATCTTTGTGTTTCCCACACAGTGGGTTGATCAGTCCCAGCAGCCCTCGCTTGCAGATGACTTTTCTCTGTGAAGAGCCACTGGCTATTCATCCATCGTTCTTGGGCCATAGAAATGATCAACTCGAAAATTCGCTTTGGCCCAGCATTTAATGAGTTCGCCCCTGATGCAGTGGCCAGAACTGCTCCTGTTTGATGAGGCGTGTGGTGCTGGCTGCTGTTGATTTCTTGAGGCTTCTACAGAGCTTCCCCACTTCGCCTCTACTGGTTCCCAAGATTGTCAATCTGGATGGGAGCAGACAGCCTCATCTTTTCTCCCACAGAGCAAATCCAACAAGTTTAAATTGCCCACCTTTCGGCTAGCAGCCCCACACCTCACTGCAGTGCCACAAGGGCTCGTCAGAATGGGTTTTGGTGCTCCCTAAATGGCTGAATTTTAAGGAAAGAGGCTGGAGCTGAACAGTAAAGTTGAGCCCTCCAGGAAGCCCAGGTTTGAGTCCTCGGGCTTCACCACCACTCACTGCTTGTGTCATCTGCGGGCCTGGTTGTCCCCCTGCCTCAGCTTCACCATCTGGCTGCAGCCAGTGAGCACTGACTGAGGTGCCACTGGTGAAGTGTTTAGTTCAGGCCTGAGCATGCTGTTGGTGCTCTAGATTCAGTGGCTGTTAATATAAATTGTTATTATTCATAATTATCGTCAATATATCATAATACACATGAGAAAATTACTAATAATAATTACACAGTATCAGAATTCAGCACATCTACCTGTGTTTCTAAAGAGCCTTGGTAGTGGAGAAAATTATGCCTTGGGCTGCTAACTACAAGGTCAGCAGTTTGAAACCACTAGCTGCTTTATGGGAGAAAGATGAGGCTTTCTACTCCCATAAAAAGATGCATCTGGGAAACCCACAGGGGCATTTCTCTACCCTGTCTCCTCAGAATTGACTCGGTGGCCGTGAGTTTGTGTTTGATTGGTTTTGAGTCTGTTTCTTGGATGGCCTTACAGCAGCGGGAGGCTGTCAGACAGACTCTGTGGCAGAGGGTGAGGAAACCCCTATCAAGTCGAGCTTGATTCTCAGTCTCTCTACTGCCCCATCTGCTTTCCCCATCTTCAAAGAAGCACATCCCTCTGTTGTAAAGAAACAGACAGCCTTATCTCTGTCCTGTGGAGCGACGGTGTACTTGAACTGCCGACCTTGCAGTTAGCAGTCCAATGCCTAACCTTCACTGCTACCAAAAGAAAAAAAGCAACACACTAACCCCCCACCCCCACCCCAAACTCACTGCCGTCCAGTTGATGCCAGCTCATAGCAACCCGACAGGACGGCGTAGAACTGCCTCTGTGGGTTTCCAAGACCATCACTCTTTACAGGAGTGGCTGGTGGTTCCGATCTGTGGACATTGAGGTTAGCAGCCTGAGGTGTAACTTAGCACACCTCTGGGTGAGAATCAGAGAAGACAAAGGCACCTGCCTCGGTCCATGTAACCAGGAGAAAGTGGGAGTCGAGCCCTGGAGCCTGTTTTTTGTGGGAGAGTCTTGGAGCTGGATAATATGTCAGGCTGCTTCTTATCTTGGAGTGAGATGTGGCCAGGGGCAGGTGTGTCTCGCCCCCTCCATATATGTCAGTGCTTCAGAGGTCAGATACTAAAGGCCCTATTTGGTTTTCCCAGTGGCCCAGGGCTTGCCTTGGCATGTTCCCTTTTTTTTAGGGAAATGCATAAGACTAGCATCTGATTGTTCCAGAACCGCTACTAACCCCCCTGGACTCAGTATCTACACCACTGGGGAAGAAGATGTAGCTGAGCACCTGAGACGTGGGTCTCAGCCCTGTCTGCTCAGTAGGAGCCATACCAATAGCCTTCCTCCCCGCTGCAGCTCTGCAAACTGGTAGATGCTGGACCCTGCCTAGAGACAGCGAGGTCTGGCCCCTGGCAGATACTGTAGGTGCCGCTTACTGGTGGCTAGGCCTGAGCTGCACTGCCATCTACCCTGTTCTTTGAGTCAGGCTCCGGAGCCCTTGTGGCATAGTGGTTACACATTGGGCTGTTAACCTCAAGGTCAGTAGTTTGAAACCACCAGCTACATCCGAGGATGAAAGATGTGGCTTTCCACTACCATCAAGAGTTCGTCTCAGAAACCCACAAGGGCAGTTTTACCCTGTCTTATAGGGTGGCTTATGAGTTAGAATCAACTCGATGGCAGTGAGTTTGATCTTTCAGTTTTGAGTCTGGCGAAAGCTGAGCTTATTCTAGAACGATCCAAGAGATGTATCTTTGTTAGGATGCATCTTTCCTAGTGTGAGAGTGAATACAGGAATGAGAATAAGGGCGGAGTTTCCCAAGCTCTATCCTTCACCTACGATTTTTGCCAAATTTGTGTACCTTCAAAGGGACCTTGGTGGTGTGACGGGTTGTGCACTGAACTGCTAATCATAAGGTCAGCGGTTTGAAGGAGAAAGACAGAGCTGTTTCTGTAAAGATTTACAGTCTTAGAAACCCACGGTGAGTAGTTCTACTGGGTCCTTTATGACTCAGTGACCGTGAAGTTGGTTTTGATTTGCTATACCGCTGATGGAATCGCTGGACACTGTGGGTTAGGTGTTCAGATGACAAGGTTGATGGTTCAAATCCACCCGCAGCTCAATGGGAGAAAGATGAGTCTGTCTGTCTGCTCCTGTAGAGATTGACTGTCTTGGAAACACTGTACAGTGAACCCTTGCCACTTCGCTTCGACTTCCGCGGCTTCACTCTATCGCAGTTTTTGCATAACAGCGCATGCTCTGTCATTACTGCCACTGATTGGCTCATACTGTACACGCTTGATGCCATAAATAATATAATAAATAATAAATGATAATTGTAACGTCCAAAATGTTTTACTGTATTTTCCCTTTTTCGTTTAATAAATTGGGTAATACGAGTGTAATGGTGACTAAAGGGTGTTTTTTTATGTCCTCTATGCTCTAACTACGAAAATATTTGATTTACAAATAAGGAATCCTACTTCGCGGAATTTCATTTATCACGGTAGGGTCTAGAACCGATTAACCGTGATAAACGAGGGTTCACTGTATTGGAATTGACTTGACAGCCGTGGGTTTGGTTTGGATTTGGTCCTGTGTAATTATTTACCTGGGAGAGTAAAATCACCCTCTTTCTGAGCACTAAAGCCAATCTGTTTATCATTCTGGGGGTTGAAAAACCTGTTTGCTTACCATAAGTTGAAGGTAACTCTAAGTCTACAAATAATGACAGAAGAAAGCAGAACCATTCTCGAGCTCTCGCCAAATGGAAACTGCTGCCTCCGTGGGTTCTCCCCTTTGTTAAAGGGCTGATGATGAGAGTGCTTCCAAAAGTCAGGCCCTAGTGGGGACTTTCACCTGGCCAGAAAAATGCGTCTCCCAGGGGACAGGGCTCTCGTTGGTGTCCATCCAGGCACAGTGGGCCACCGCATTTCACGAAGGCAGAGCTGGCCAAGCGATCAGGAATCGGTTCGAGTGCCAGTCTTGAGGGCCAGTCTTGAGGGACTGTCACCAGCATCTGCTTTGTGGATGTTGGGGCAACTTAAGCGCCCACCCCACTCCTCCCAACCCCTCCTCTGTCCCAGCACCCTCATCACCTTGGGAGGGCCAAGGAAGCTTTTCTGTGTAGGGTTATCAAGCTAAGATAGTCCTAGTCAAAGATGTCCCTTCTTGCCAAGATCCTGTGGATGGCTCTGGGGTCCTGTCTCATCTGTGTCCCTCATGTTACACTGCACAAATGGCCACTTGGGTCACTCGTGTGATCAGTTCCTCATAGACTTCCACTCCCTGCTGTGACCTTGGGCAAGTCAGGCAACCTCCTGAAGCTGCCCTTGATCCATCGGTTGAGTTAAATTCATTTGGAAAATACTTGTTGGGTGTCTATGGGGATAGGCTATACTGGGGACTGCAGGGAGGAGAGAGATGCACAGTCACTTCAAGAGAGGGAAGTGGGGCAGGGGAGCAGTGCAGCATGACTGGAGGTAGGGGCGCACTTTGGCTGAGGAGCTGGGAGCCCTAAGGGTTGGAAGGAGGGGCAGGCATGCCAGGCAGAGGGAATCTAAACCCACTGCTGTTGAGTCTCTTCTCCCTGAAGGCGACTCTCTAGGGCAGAGCAGAACTGCTCCCTAGGATTTCCAAGACTGCCAGTCATTACAGAAACAGATGCCTCCTCTTTCTTCTTCACAGTGGCTGGTGGATTTGAACCACCAGCCCCACAGAACAAGACAATGCTTAACCCACCACACCAGGGGAACTCCCTGCAGAGGGAACAGCATGTGCCAGGGTTTTACCAGGAGAGAAAGGCCAGGAGGCATAGAATCATGCCAATAGTCTCAGGGGTTTGGGGAGTGGGGGTCAAGTAGAGCATGCTGTGATTGGATTACCTGAGGAACGAAGTGCCCCTCACTATAGCAGGCAGTCCCTGGGGGTACAGTGGTTAATGTAATCTGCAGCCACCCAAATAGCTCTGCAGAACAGAGATTCCGGGGAGAGAGTGGGGCTGAAGAGCTGTAAACTTGGACCGTCCACCATGGTGAGAAGATCTTGGCAGGACCCTTTCTAAGGGCTTCAGAAACTTTGACATGCATGGGCAGGAACTTTTGTCATTTAAAAAAAATAATTTTATTGGGGTCTTTTACAGCTCTTATAACATTTCCCATACATCAATTGTATCAAGCATATTTGTATATATTTTGCCATCATTATTTCTAAAACATTTTTTACTTGGGCCCTTGATCTAAGCTCCTCTTTTTTCCCCTCCCTGGAGCTTTTGTCTTTATGGAGAACCTGCTTGTGTGCTGATGAAGTGCTCTAAGGCTTGGGCCATATTAAATCTCTCTGCCCTCCTCAGGGATTTAGAAAAGAACTGAGCTGCTATCTCCGAGGTATTGAGGATGCTAATGTCGTCCTAAGGGACAGGCTTGTTTGCTGGTTCTGCAATCCCAGTGTGGGGAAAGGCATGTCTTGTTTCTTTAATTCCTACTTTGTCCAGGCTCCTTAGAGAGAGACAGAGAGAGAGAGAGAGGCTACTGCATTCTGCGTTCCAGTACCCCTTTCTCTTTAACCATAGCCCCTTTCAGAAGACCTGGTGATGCAGTGGATTAAACATTGGGCTGCTAACTGCAAGGTTGGTAGCTTGAACCCACCTGCTGTTACACAGGAGAGAGATGAAGCTGGCTGCTTAACCAGTAAGGATTTATTTCTAGCCTCAAACCCTAGGGGGGCAATTGTACTCCATTCTGTAGGGTCACTGTGAGTTGGAATTGACTGGATGGCGGTTGTTTTTGTTTTAGGGCAGTGGGCTACACTGGGCTGCTAACTACAAGGTTGGCAGTTTGAACCCACCAAACCCCGCCCCACCCTCCGGTGGCAGAGGAGAGAGATTGAGCGATGAGGCAGCCTGCTCCAGTGAAGACCCACAGGGTCCCTGAACCCCACAGGGCAGTTCTATTCTGTCCTGTAGGGTCGCTGAGAGTTGGCATCAACTGAACGGCACTGGGTTTGCTCTGGTGTTTTAGAAGGTTGGGGGTTGGGGGTGATCCTTCTGAAAAAGATTGAACTTGTAACTTCTGATGCTGTCCCTGACTCTGGGCATTGACTGCCGGGACTTTACCTTACCTATGGAGGGGCAGCCTGCCAGGTGTGTGTGTGTATGTGTGTGTGAGTCAGTCTGCAGGGAGCGTAGTTAATTTTGGTCCTGGGCCTTCGGCTGGCTTCCTTCCTCTCCCGGTGGAGGGCCCAGTGTGGAATGAGCCACATCCTTCCCCTGACTTCCGGCCTCTCAGAATGTCAGGGTTGCTGGGTCCATGGGAAGACTCCCCACCCAGGGACAACCGGGCCTGGTCAGGGATTCCATGGAGGGGGTGGTGGTGGTGAACTTTGGGCTGTCCTAAGGAGTAAAAATCGATGGTTTGAGTGATGGTGCTGGCCAAGAATATTGAAAGTACCATGAACTGCCCGAAGAACAAAGCAATCTGTCTTGGAAGAAGCCAACATGTTCCTTCGAGGCGAGGATGGCGAGACTCATCTCACGTACTTCGGACATGTTGTCCGGAGCGCCAGTCTCTGGAGGAGGACAGCGTGCTGAGTAAGCAGAGGGCGGCGGGAAGGAGGAGACCCTCCCCGAGGTGCAGGGACCCAGTGGCTGCAGTCAGAGTCATTGTGAGGATGCCGCGGGACCGAGCAGTGTCCTGTTTTCCATCAGGTGCTATGTGCCAGAACTGCCTGGGCAGTACCTACCAACAAGAAGGAGTGAGCGGGTAGCTTCCACCCAGGCCTCTTCCCTTTGAATGCGGCTCACCCCCCTTTCATTTTATTTTGTTCATTTACGTATAAGAATAAGCTAGTCTGCGGGCTACTCCCCCTCCTTCCTGCAGTCAAGGTCTTTGTCATCAGCCACCCCTCCTTATTTTAGTAGCTACCATGGGCCTGGCTGCCAGCCCTGGTGGTGTAGTTGGGCATGTGTTGGGTTGGTCATCTCAAGGTGAGCAGTTTGAAACCACTGTCTACTCCTGGGGAGAAAGACAAGGCTCTGCTCCCATAAAGAGTTCCAGGCTCAGAAACCCACAGTGGGCAGCTCTACCCTGTCCTAGAGTACGGGTCAGCCCCCTCAACTGCAGTGTGGTTTTGAGGTGAGTCTTACAATCAATACACATTTGATCTCCTGCCATTCTGGAGGCCAGAAGGTGGCAACCCCTTGCCCCAGGGTGAAGCCCAGGGGTGGGTGGGCTCTAGGGAGAGGGTGTTCCTTCTAAAAGCTTTTTCTAGCTTCTAGCACTGCATTCCTTGGCTCACAGGCCCTTTTCCCATCTTTGAAGCCAGCAGCAGGGTGTCTTCAAACCTCCCCCTCTTTCTGCTGGGGCGGCATGCCTCATCCTTGTGCAGTGAGGCGCTCCTCTGGCTCCCTCCTAGGAGGTGATTGCGGTGAGGGTCCACTGTGCCTCATTTCCCCCCGACCCTCAAGACCCCCTTTTACAAATTAAACTTATGGTGAATTCGGTGCGGGTTTGCAGGATCGAGCATAGTTTTGCATTGAACAGTTCACACACATTCTGCTTCAGCTCTGCCGTGGCCATGCCCTCAATGCCCCTCCCTTAGCCCACTTCTTCCTGGTGGTTCCTGTTTCCTTGCCTCTTTTCCTGACCCTGTGACTCGGTCCTTGGGGAATAGCTGCCCTTTGGCTCCTAAGTGGTTGATGATTCTATCCTGGAGGTGAGTTCAATTCCACACCTGAAGGCTAAGGGCCACAGTCTTGGTAAGGGGGGGTGGTGGTCCCCACCAGTCTCGGTCTGACCAGTAAGTGGGTCCCTTTGAAGATTTGGCCCTATCAAGATCTTTCACCCATCTGCAGAGATGTCTTTTAACAGCTTCCAGGAATTGTTTTGAGGGGCCTTCCTGTCGGTTCCCACTTAGTGATGATGTCATGTACAACAGAACAAAACCCGGCCCCATGCCCATCGTTGCCGTATTGTAGCCATGGGTCCATCCATCCCAGGGAAGGTCTTCCTGGTTTTTGCTGCCCCACTACTTTACCAGCACAAAGTCCTTCTCCAAGGACTGGTCCCTTCTGATCCCCTGTTCACAGCGAGTGAGACAAAGCCTCACGGTCCTCACAGCTACGGCGCACGCTCGCTCTCCTCCTTTGGGCGCAGACCGGTCCATTCTTCTGACAGGCCCTGGGCGCGCCCATGCTCTTTGCCAGCATCACCGTTCAAAGGAGTCCGTTTTCTCTACTCTCCCTTCTTTTTTTCTTCTGCTTTAACTTTTGTTATGTTAAGCTTCATTTACTCCGGAGCCATATGTTTTTGCTTTTCCAGTTTCTTCTGGGAGATCTTTTTGTTCTGGGCAACATCCTCCTCTGGTTTAGGAACAACGTGTTCCTTTTCAGTGAGGATCATCTCAGTGTGGCAGGGGAGCTCATGGATGGATGGATTGGTCTGACCGCGAGCTCTGTAGATCTGGCGGTGCTCCTGGGGACTTTCTTCACCTGGATGTGCTCCGCGACCAGAGAATCCACAGCTAAACCCTTGGGTGCACCATCACTCTTTGCATTTTTAAGTGTGTGCGGCAAAAGTTCAGCACTCTTTTGGGTCCAACCCCACTGTTTGGCCTGGGCACACCTACTGATACCACCATTGTAACGTGGGAAGGGCACACACTGCTTCTGCAGAGTGACCTCTTTCAAATATTTGGTGGCTTTCCGGATATGCATACCTGTGATGGCCTGGGCAGTTTCATGAGTGTTCTTGAAGTGGACCCGGAGATTTGAACCTCTTGATTTGCATGGTTATGTGGGGTTTTCTGGCTCAAGTGAGTCGCGAACCATTCTGGCAGATCACCTCAGGCCGCTCGGTCTTTCTTCTTCATTGCCCAACTTTCACACGCATGTTGGGCAACGGAAAAGACTGTGTCTTGGGTCTGGTGCATCTTTAGTTCACAGAGTGACATCATTGATGTTTGGCACTAGACAGAGGTCTTCTGCCAGAGATCTGTCCAGCGCAATGCTTCTTTGTTTCTTAACTGCTGAGTCCAGGAATGTTGATTGTGTATCCAAGTGCAATGAAACCCTTGATAAAGTCAGTCTCCTTTCTGTTTATCATAAAGTTGTCTATTGGTTCTGCTGGAGGATCTGGGTTTTCTTTACATTCAAGACTGATGTATTTTGAAGACTGCAGTCTTTGATCCTCATTAGCTAGGGCTTTCAGCCACCAAGGCATGATATTTACACATGGCAAATTGTTAATGTCTTCCTCTTATCCTCCTGGCCTATCTGTCACACCCACTGACCTTAGGTTGATTCCAACTCATCACTCACTGCCAACCAGTCGGTACTGACTCAGGGTGACCCTATAGGACAGGGTAGAACTGCCTCTATGCGTTTTCAAAACCATAACTCTCTATGAGAGCAGACAGCCTCATCTTCCTCTTGAGGTACAGCTAGTGGGTTCCAACTGCCAGCCTTGCTGTTGGGGGAGCCCGTTTTGTAACCACTACACAAGAGCTCCCCATTGTGACTCCCAGTGACTCTGATGCATAGAACTGCTCCATAGGATTTCTGAGACTAAACTTTTATGGGAACTGACAGCCTCATCTTTAGCTAATGGCAGTTAGCATTCACACCCATTACTACACCCTGGCTCTTATCTGGGACACATAGGGTTTTTTGGTGGGAGGGGGGCAGGGGTATGGAAGGGTGTAAGGAGGATCAGATTCCAATATGAACTGGAACCAAATCTCTGGTCGGCCTGGGGTGGTGTCCCTTCTCTGAGCTCTACTTTCTCACTGCTGTAACAGGGTGGTGGGGTGGTGGGGTGGGGTGGGGGCTTGGGTCACACACGCTTCAGCTGGGAAGAGCCCAGCCTTCCAGCCCCCAGGAATTCAGGGTTTTGGGGGGCCTCGCTGGTTCAAGGCAGGCATGTGGGAGGAGGGCTGACCCTTAGTCACAGGAATGGGAGAGGCCTGGGTGAGGAAGAGAAACTATTTGGGCTGAATTCCCAGGACTTAGGAAGGGCTCAAGGACTCCCTCCCTCTACGGCCCCCCGAGAAAACACTCCATGTTGTCTTAGCTGCAGTGTGCACTTGTGGGGTGAATGTCTACCTGTCAGGGCCCTCTGCCACTGAGACTTTTGTTTACTGGAGTTTGAAACACCAGAAAGGGCATCCTCTTCCAACCACAGCTCCAGAAACCTCACTGGGCCTGGGTGTCCAGGTAGAAGGTGGCAGGGAACATTTCTGTTTCTTTGTTAAGCAGTATTCCCCGACCTTCTTTTGAAATGGAGTATTATAGATGCTGAACAGCAGGAAGAAGAAATCACAGCTCCAAGCTCTCCACCATCACATAGGCACTGTGACATTTTGACCAGGAGGGTTTTGCCTTTGGGGGGGGTTGGATTTCTTTTCTGTGTGGATGGATTATACTGATTGCATTTTTTTAACAACCCAGGTGGGTATATTTGAGGCTCAGGCGAAAGACAGCGGCAGTTCTGGCCTGTCCTGTAGGGTCATGATGAGTCAGCCTGGACTCCAGAGCCGTGAGTTTGACTTTTGTTTGCTGTGTCCTCCCTCACCATCCTGCCATCTTGGGTCAGTGTCGGCAAAGCGGGCACCTTGGGTTCCCAAGCTGGCTAAGCCTTCGCCTTTCTTCTTAGGAAGAAAAGAAGTATTCCGTCCCCCCTGCAATGAACAACGTTTGTACTCCAGTCCGTAATCCAGGAGAAAGTGTAGACGGCTGCTTTTGCAGCCCCTCACCTTTCCAGCCCCACTAGGGGGCAGTATCACCCACGGTGGACAAACGGGGTAGGGTGGGGGGAGCAAACTCACTGTCATCCAGTCCGTGCTGACTCATAGTGACCCGCCGTGGGTTTCCGAGACTGTCACTGTTCATGGGAGTAGAAAGCCCAGTCTTTCTCCCTCTGAGCTGCCGGTGGTTTCGAACTGCCACCATGCGGATCACAGCCCGACATGCAACCACTACAGCACCAGGGCTCCTAGCACACTGAAAGAGACCGTTGCGATCTGTTTAAGTAATCCCCTCCATTGGACCCTTAGGTTATTTCTGATTGCTTGGTTTGTTTCTCCAGCCCTACTACCCACCTGGTGCCGTGGACCCCAGCTTTCTGTCCTTGCGTACTGTGCACTGGACACTTCCCAGGCCTCCGCCAAAGACTCCTGTCCCAGGGCCTTTGCACAAATTCCTCTGAGCACATGCACACATTCCCCCCACCCTTCCCACCCAAACACACAGGTGTGTCCATACATGTGCACCCTGGCTGTGTGCACACACCAGCAGCACCTCCAGGTCTGGTACTAGGTTTGAGTCACATACCTGGCCCAGCCCCAGCTTAAACGGGCCACTCTGGGTGTTAACAGGTGTGGCGCAGCTGGAGTTCTGGACTTGCCCTTCCTTGATGACGTAGCGGGTGACCTGGTCTTGCTTTAGGCTTAGGCTCCTGCCCGCCTCCCTTTCCTCTGTGGGAAGGGATCAGGGGCTTGATAGGTGCTGGGCACTACCCTGACTTTTGACCCAGATAGGGAAACAAACTCTGGTCCCAGCCATGACCGAGTGTGTCCTTGACTGTGTACCTCCCTGCTTTACTGCAGGCTGGCCTGGCATTCAGGATCATGGCTGTCAGACAAGATTTGTCACCCAGGCCTGCTTTGGGGACCTGCCCTGCCCTGTTCTGATGACAGAGCAGTAAAGCCTTTTTAGACTTGGCTTGAACAAGAAGAGTAATCTTGCTGCAAGCAGTTAATCTCTTTCATCTTCCACTTCCTCAGCTGGCGAAGGGGTCTAAGAGCAATACTGGTGATGAGGAGGCGAGCAGGGAGGAAGCAGGGAGGCACTCCCTCCCCAAGCTCACCTTACTGACACTGAGCCCATTCTGACTCAGAGTGACCCTGTGGGGCGGGGTGGAGGCTGCAATGCTTGTTGAGAGTAGAAAGCCTAGTCTTTCTCTTGTGCCTTTTGAGTCTGCTGGTTTCGAATCGCTGACCTTGTGGTTAGCAGCCTAGCCGTAACCATTCTGGGAGAGTCTATTTCAGAGCCCTGAGCCTGTGGGCAGGAGCCCTGGTGGTGTAGTGGGTATGCATTGGGCTGCAAACCACAAGGCCAGCAGTTCAAAACCACCAGCTGCTCCTCTGGACCAAGATGTGGATCACCCCCTTTCCCCTTCCCCGCACCCACCATAAGGGCATGACTCATGACTGAACATCAGACACTACTCTTGGCAGGACCGGCCACTTACCTCTAATCTCCACTGGAATGGCCTCTAGATGCAAGGGTGTGGCCAGGCCCAGCCAGCGTGGCAGCCTGAGCAGAACTTGACCCCAGCCGGAGTCCAACCACAAGGAAACTGCTGTGGAGTCGATTCCAAATCCTATAGGACAGAAGAGGGTTTTGAAGGCGGAAACTCTTTACGGAAACAGACTGCTTCATCTTTCTCCCACAAGGAAGCTGGTGGATTCAAACCACCCACTTGACAGTTCGCAGCCCAGTGCCTAAACCCTCTGTGTAGCCAGAGCTCCTTTTGCCGGCGTCAGGAGCCCCTAAGGAACTGGACCTTTTCAGGGGCCCATGTCTGGGTTTCTGCCACCACCTGTTCAACCTTCATTCTCGGGATACATGCTGCTAGCGAGGGATCATGACTGAGCTTTTCTTTGGGGGCCCTGAAATCCAGTCAGCATCAGGCTGATTCTGCGCCCCGTGACCCTGAGTGAACCAGAGTAGTGCCCGGATTTTTGAAAGCAGATCGCCAGGTCTTTCTTCTGAGCTGCATCGGGTGGACTTGCCCTTCTAACCTTCAGGTTAGCTGCCCAGCAGTTAACTTTGCGCTATACCCCCTCAGGGACTTTTGCTGGTGCACAGGGTCTCAGATGGAGGGAGACATGTTCGAATTTCGGTAAACACTGGCTACTTTCTGGTTAGACCCAACACCGGTGAGTCTTGTTCCTAGCTGTATCCCAGGCTCCTAGGACAACACTCGGCATGGAGCGGTTTCCTCCCCTGCAGACAAAGCTTGAAAATGTGTGGGTTCCATGAACAAATAGTGCTCAGCATGTTTACATGAATGTTCTTATCAAATCACTTCTGTGTGAAATAGCTGGGGCAATGAAGCCATTTCACAGGCAAGGTAACAAAGACTTGGGATCACGAAAAACGTGCTTAAGTCCATGGAAGAATGATTTGAACTATGATCTTGTTCCTATGAGGAGCGCTCATAGTGTAGTGACTATGTGTTGGATTGTGAGTCGCAAGGTCAGCAGTTTTTGTTTTTTTAAATCATTTTATTAGGGGCTCGT
>NW_022103968.1:72976527-72989406 GCF_000313985.2 Echinops telfairi
CAAGGCCTGGTGGGCCAGGATGTGCTCCAGTCTCTCCTCCTCCCCCGTCATCTGCTCCTGTGTGCTCTGGTCAGATATATCCTTCTCCCGGAGCTGCAGATTCAGGCAAGGTCAGCAGTTTGAAACCACCAGCTGCTCCAAGGGAGAAAAAGAGGCGTTCTACTCTCATAAACAGTTACAGTCTTGGAAACCCACAGGGCCAGTTCTACCGCACCCTATAGGGTTGCTGTGAGTTGACATCAACTGGATACTAGCAAGTTTGGCTTTTTTGTTTTTTGGGGTTTTGGTGCTGTGAACCACTCCCCAAAGAGGTCCTAGAGACCCACATACCCACTTGTCTGCAGCCCTCCCACCGCCTGCCTTGCAGTTAGTAGTTCTCAGCATGACTCACAGGATGCTCTTGCTTAACTGGTGGGGGACTCTTCCTGGACCCTGGCAGCTGGGTACTAATGCTAGCCATTCTCGCTCAGGATGCAGGAGGGGAGGGGTGCTTGCTGGAGGACCCTCCAAACACATTCCGAGTGCTCCCGAGCCAGAAGCAGCCCATGCTGCTTTCTTGTCTTCACTCCAGCCTGGCTAGCGGAAATATCTGTCCCTTCCAACCATGCCCTGAAGGGAGCCCTCGTGGTGTAGTGGCTTGGTTGGACTGCAATCAGCATGGCCAGCAGTTCAAAACCAACAGCAGCTCTGTGGGTGAAAGGCTGGGCTTTCTACTCCTGTGAACAGCTGCAGTCTTGGAAACACACAGTGGGTCACTATGCGTCAGCATGGACTTGATGGCAGTGAGTTTGGTTTCTTGGAGTTCCATGCCCTGAAGGAGCCCTGGTGGCACCGTGGACTGCTAACCACCTGGTTGGAGTTTCAAACCCACCAGACACTCCTCAGGAGAATGATGTGGCAGTCTGCTCCTGTCAGTCTTAATCCACTCAAATCCACTGCCAGTGAGTCAACTCCAACTCACCTGGACCCTGTAGGGCATAGTCCTGCCCCCTTTGGGTTTCTGACTCTGTGAATTTGTGTGGAAGCTGACAGCCTCCTCTTTTTCTCATGGAGTGACTGGTGGGTTTGAACAGCTTAACCCTCTGTGCTACAAGGGCTCCTACACCTTCAAAAAACCTTTGGGGGCAAGTCTCTGTCCTGTTGGGTTACTATGAATCCGAATTCACTTAGTGACAGTGGGTTTGAGTCTGTATCTGTAGCTAAAGCTCTTTTCTGACTGTATACCTCATGGTTTTGTCCAGGCTGGCCCCTTTGATTCTCTGTCACTGGGTGGAAATGCCACCTCTTCCAAGAAGTCTTCCTAGATCACTCACTTGGAATTCACATCACAGAGCCTGCCCTCCACATTGCCTGTCTCCCGCTGCCATCTTGGTTCTGGTGTTTTGCTTGTTCATTGCCCCTTTCTATGCCTCCCCTTCCCCTGACTTTAAACACCAGCATGTAGCAACACTGACTTTTGAGCTCAGCTGTATCACCTCATCATGGTGTACTGAATCTGGTGGGTCAGTATATCTGCATAGATTAGCAAAATAGCACAACTGTTAAACAGCAAATATCCAATGGACCACATAAACATTAGATTTCCGGACCTGAGACGCAGAAGTAGATGGTGCCCAACTACTTCCACCGACTGCTCTACAAGGATCACATTAGAAGGTCTTAACTAGAGTGCGAGAAAAAGGTGGAACAAAACTCAAAATCAACAAATGGACCAGGATTGTATAATTTTCCCTGGGATGATTGAATGATTGAACTATTGAATGACACAATATGTAATTTACTTGTCAATAAAACTATTAAAAATTTGATTGACGCATTAAAAAAAATGGACTAGGCTTATAAAATGAGATGGAGAGGGACTGGTGGAACCCTTGAGGTAGCTTGTAGCTACCCTTGAGGTCTGAAATGGCACTCACCCCCTTGACTCAAATTTCAACTAAATTTCAACCAAAACAGTGGACAGGGCCATAAGGGGAGTAGTCACACGAGGGAGGTACACACACTTTTGAGTCATCAACCATTTAAAGTCAAAAGGGTAACCTTTGCCCAAGGACAGAGTTCAGGAAGGAAGGATTCGGAAAGAAGCCCATGGAACAGGAGGCACAGGAGGGAGAAGCTGCTGTAGGGCGGGAATGCCATCGGTGACTGGGATACACCGTGTGTCTGAATTGTTCAAGGATCTTCACCTTTTCACAATAAAAAGTTAAACATCAAGAGATCAATAAATAAAAGCCAGCAATTGCCAGCATTGGCTCTGCGCACTGTCTTGGTCATTGCTGGCCTATTGCTGTCACTGTGCCGTGGGTCTGAGCATTGCTTTGGGACACCCCAGTGGGTAAGGGGCAGTGTGGGCAGGCCCCTTGCTGGTGAGTCAGTGATGCCAGGCTGGGTTCCTCCAGGCACAGAGGGTGGGTGGCTGATTTGGGGAGGCGGGGGTGGGTGGGGTCACCTTACTGAGTACACCCATGAGGGCAGTGGTGGCTCAGCGGAGTAATCCTTAGCTGGAAAGCTGTGTCCGGTCCCTGCCAGTGCATCTTCATTCCCACCTGTCTGTCAGTGAAAGTGTATGTCTTGCTGAACAAAAAGCTAAATAGGTTCCAGACGAAGCCAATGAGGAAGAAAGGCCTGGTGATCTGCTTCTGGATTCCAGCCAACGAAATCCCTGTGGACCGCAGTCTTTGGATCTGCCAAAGATCCTGGGTATCATGCAGGACTGGCAGTGTTTCTTTCCATTGGGCCTGGGGTAGACATGAATCAGGGTCCTAGTTGATGGCAGCTAACAGCAGCTAGTGGGTTATCTCTGGGCCAGCTGGGACATTACCCTCCTTGGTCAAGGGACACTCTCACTGCAGGCTGCAGGACCTGAGCCTCAACTACCAAAATGTCCCGAGAGCTGCGAGAATGGGGATGGGGGTGCCCACAGGATCTGCCACCAGGGGGCAGGCTCTTTCCATGTCGACTGGCATGCAAGGAGGTGAGCCCTGAGGAGCGCCAGCCCAGTCCCGCCGAAGAGGGGGTTCCTGGGAACCACAGGGTGAGCTCAGAGGCCCCAGCAAGAAGGCAGTTCTCCCATTCTCCCTTCTGCCTGAGATCCAGACTGTTTTAAGAAGTCTCCTTGTCCCCGCATGGTTCCAATGGTTAGTGTGCTTGGTTGCTGAGCAAAAGGATGGAGGTTCAAGATCACCTCAAGGTGATTTGGAATAAAGGCCTGCGGTGTATTTCTGAAAAAAGCAGCCATTGAAAGCCTCTGGCATAAGGGGGGCAGTAACAGAAGGGAGGTATGCACTCCTTAGAGTCATCGACCATCGAAGCTCATAGAACCGAATTTAGAAATTTGGAAAATATGGAGGAATAGAAGCAGGAGACATCAAGAAGAAATGGGATAAGTGCTAATCCATTGAGGAGATGGCCATAGATGACATAAAACGCACCTGTCTGAATTGTTGACTGGGAAACCAATGGTCTGCTCTGTTAAACTTCACCTAATTTGCAAAAAAAATAAAAAAGATAAAAACAAACAAACTATGGACCAGCTCAACTCTGATGCACATGGGGTTACAGGAGTCAGAGCTGATAGTGTAGTGGTTATGTGCTGGGCTGCTAACCTCAAGGTCAGTAGTTCAAAACCACCAATCGGTTGGAGGGATAAAGATGAGGTTTTCTGCTCCTATCAAGAGTTACAGCCTTGGAAGTCCGCAGGGATAGATCTAGCCTCTCATATAAGGTCCCTGTGAGTTGGAATTGACTTAATGGCAGTGTGTTTGGTTGGTTTATTGTGGGGAATGTAGAGTGGTCATTTTCTTAGGTCCACCTTCTGAGGGCGAATGGAAAGATAAATAGAGATCCTGTTGATTGGGGTAATCCTGGTGACATAGTGATTGTGTCGAGTTGGACAGCTAACCACGAGGCCAGCAGTTTGAATCCACCAGCTCCTCTGTGGGAGAAAGATGGGGCTCTCTATTCCGGTAAAGAATGACAGGCTCAAAAATCCAAAGGAGCAGTTCTGCTGTGGACACTAGAGAGGGTCCCTATGAGCCAGAATTGGCTTGATGACAGAGTTTGCTTTTGTGGTTTTCTGTATCTGTTGAAAGCACTTGCCGATGAAGATCAAGAAGTGCAGCCATCAGTATGGATTACAACTCAACATCAAGAAGACCACATCCTCACAGCTGGACCAATAGTAGCATCATGCTAAATGAAGAAAAGATTGGAGTTGTTAAGGATTTTATCTTGCTTGAATCCACAGTCAATATCATAGGAGCAGCAGTCCAGAGATCCAAAGACGCATTCCATTGGGCGAAGCTGCTGCACAAGATCTCTTGAAAGTGTTGAAAAGCAAGGATTTTACCTTCAGGACTAAGGTGTGCCTGACCCAAGCCAAGGTATTTTCAATGGCCTCATAGGCATGTGAATGTTGGAATTGAGTTAGGCAGACTGAAGAAGAGTTGGTGCATTTGAATTGTGGTGCTGGTGCTGGTGAAGAATGCTGAAGGTACCATGGACTGCCATTGGAAGAAGTACAGTCAGGGTGCTCGAACATTTGTGAGAGTGGTTCAGGACCAGGAAGTGCTTCGTTCTATTGTGCCTAGGGTCCTTGTGGGGCAGAACCCACTCAACCGAATGACAACATTTACTGAAAGCCTGCAGTCACCCTGGTGACTCCACTTCTTTGTGCTATTTGGGATGGGGAACACAAGTTGTCCCTCTTCCTGATCACCTTTCTCCTTGCGAAGGTGCAGAAATGGAGGGGTCTAATTTCCCAGGTTCCCTGCTCTTCTGAGTCACACTGGATGACCAATGATCACCATAATATTGACTGTCGATACCACACCCCGGGCAACTTCACCTTGTGATTTCACTTTATTCAATGCAGAAACCAGTGGCGTGTGAGCCCTCCCTTGGCTCCATTCTGTAAATGAAGACACTGAGCCCCAGAGAAGTGAAGGGTTGCACCCAAGGTCATGCAGCTGGAAAAGGCGGAGTTGTGAGTGGGACGATCAGCTGCCTGACGCCGGAAGCCCAAGCCCTGAACATTCCATCAGACACAGGGACACAGCTCTGGAGGGCCAGGGAAGCTGAGAAGGCTGTGTTATTATTCCCTGACCACAGCGTCCTCTGACCGCTAGGCTGGGCGCCTGGTGATTATGTCTGAGAGGAGTGGGAGCAGGTGGTGTTTATCTGAATGCAGTCGGTTGTGTAGTGTTGTCTGTGACAAGGCCGGGTCATTGGCCCACAAGCGAACAACCTGCAGTGACTCATGGTGAGCTGATCCCCAAGTGGCTATTCTGAGACCCGACTGTGGGGCAGCCTGCCTCAGCCAAGCGACCTCTGGAGCACAGATGGACATACTAGCTGGAGCCTCATTGCTAGAAGTGAAAAGCAAGGTTGCTTTTCAGTTGTTGTTGTTGTTTTTAATTATCACTGTATGTGGACATCATGCTTGGTCAAGTAGCGAAAACCAGACCCTACATGGGGTTTCCAAGCCTATGCAGTCGTGGGTGGGCTGGAACTTCCGGTTAGCGGTTCAGTATTTACCCGGCAGCGTTCTTGTTGGTAACGTAGAGTGTCACTGAGAAATAGGAAGACCTTTCATGAGAGGGAGGGATGCAGGGGCTGCCATGGAGGGGTGAGCCACAGCAATGGTGGTGAGGACAGTGGAGGACTGGGTGGTAGTTTGCTCGGCTGTACATCAGGTTGCTATGAGTCAGAACCGACTCAACAGCATCTCACAACAACAACAACAACAGATACAGTTGCAAGAACACAAGAGTCATTTCCCTGCACTTCTAACAGGTACATGGTGGTGACATTGAGCACATTCATCTGGTTGTCCAGTTGTCACCTCCTCCTATTCCCAAAGCCTCCAGTCCCCCTTAACAGGAGCTTAGTACTCCCTATCCACCGATCCCTTCTTTCCCCCTCCCTACGGCCCCCCACTTGGTGGTCACTGTTAGATGTATGTCTTACCTGCTCGGTTTCATGTAAGTTGGATTATACAATATTTGCCCTTTCATGTCTGGCCTACTTTACATGGTACACACACAGGCTGGTATGCTTCATCCATGTGGACTTAGGTGATGTCTCCTCATTCATATGACTGCTTGGGACAAACAAAACCCTTTGTTGTCCAGTCCATTACAACTCACAGTGGCCTCTGCAGGACAGAGCAGGTCTGCCTCATGGGGTTGCAGGGCTGTCAATCTTTGTTGGTGGGAGGAAGACAGGGCTTTCTACTCCTATAAAGAGTTACAGTCTTGGAAACCCACAGTGGCAGTTCTACCCAGTCCTATAGGGTCGATATGAGTCAGCATTGCCCCGTTGGTAGTGAGTGTGTGTGTGTGTTGTTGTTGCTTAGGTTGCACAGGGAGGAGAATGAAGCGTTGGTCAGTGCAGAGGTGGTGTCTGGAATGGGGGTGTCCGAGCAGTGCCAGTCCATTGGGGTCTCTTGGCTGTCATCTTCACAGGAGAGCGCCAGGCTTTTCTTCCTTGGTACAGCTGGGTGTGTTCAAACCACCAACCTTTAGGTAAGGGGTTGAGTGCACACTGCTTGTGTTCCGCCTCTCTTCTCCATCTGACCATTTCCTCACCAGCCCACCACCACCACCACCAGGTGGTGGCATGTTGGTGGCACCACAGGGAATTCCTCCTCTTGTGGCTTGCAGAGGCGACCCCAGAAATTGCACAGAGCCCGTGGCAGGTACGCTTAGGGTATTCTACTCACTCTGTAGGTAGAGATTTGTCTCTGCATACCGTTTGTGGAGGTGGCAGACCTGGAGGCTGGCGGGGCGGTGGCAGGTCACAGGAACTCTGGGTGGGCTTCAACTTCAACTGCAAATGCTCTGTGTCTGTAAGGAGCCACTCCATTCTCTGGGACCCGGGCAGTGGGCCCTTCACTAATCTTCAAGCTCTCTTTTGCCCAGTGCGTGGGACACCCTACATTAAGGCCGAGGGACAAAGAGGTCAAGATGAACTGTTTGCTGTGTTTCTAGAGGTTATGACTCTGTCCAGTGGGTGTGTAATTTGTGGTGAAGTTAAGTAACAGTTGGGCCTGGGTGGGTGCGTGTACATTAGCCACGTTGGCCCATGTGTGTCCCCCTCCCTACTCCCAAGTCCAGAAGACTGAGATAAGGTTAAAACTCAATCCTGTCCAACTGACTTCAACTCACAGTGACCTTATAGGACAGAGTGGAACTGCCCGGTATGGCTTCCCTCTCTGTCTTGCAAGAAGTCCAGCCAGCGTGCCCCACAGAGGGGAGGATGAGCAGACCTCCTCCACGTACTTTGGGCACGTTGTCCAGAGAGCAGTCCCGGGAGCAGGGTATCCTTCTTGGTGAAGCCGAGGGGCAGTGGGAAGAGGAAGACCCTTGATGAAGTGGGCTGACCGTGGCTACGACCATGGGTGCCAGCCTACTGAGGGCGGTGAGGCTGGCGCAGGAGCAGCGGTGTTTGGGCTGTGGTACACGGGCTCGCTGTGAGTTGGCACCGATAGCAATAACAAGACAGCCATGTCTTTTTCTCTTCACGTTGACTGGTGGGTTAGAATTGTAGACCCTTCAGTTAGCAGTCCAATGCTTAACCTGCTGCAGTACCAGGAGATCCAAATTGGGAGCGTCAGCTTTGCCTCTCCTTGCTCATTGCTGAACCTCAGTTTCTCTGTACGAGACAATTGCACCCCTTGGGGTGTTAGGACTTGGTGTAAGGATAGCGGTGCCCCGTATCAGTGTGGTCTGACGCAGAGCCACCCACCAGGCTCATGGGCCTTTTGAACATTTGCAATGTGGCCAGTGGGGTGGTGATTTTCAAAATTAAAGAGAAAATTGAGTGAATCGAGTGAAAGGTCATTTTACACTCAACAAGTCAGATATATTCACAATCAGTTCATCCATTGCCATCCCCTCATTTACTGCCAAGTCCCTTCACTTGTCCTGCTGCCTCCCCACCTCTCCTGTCTCCATCTCTCTTCCCTTCCTGACCCTGGCGAACACTGTCCTTGGGGAATGCTGTCCTCGGGATCTAAGTGGTTGATGATTCTCATGGGTGCGCACCTCCCTAGTGTTACTGGCCACCTTACAGACCTGCCTGTTGCTTGGCTGAAAATGGAGTCACAGGGGTGAGTTCAGTTCCGACCTGAAGCGTGGCTGACGGCCGTAGTCTTGGGATTCCACCAGTCTCCTATCAGACCCATCAGCCTGGTCTCTCTTAGGATTTTGATTTTTGTTCCACATTTTTCTCTACACTTTTAAAACCTTCTAATGAGACCCTTTTCAGAGCAGTTGGTAGCGGTTACCAGGCACCATCTAGTTCTTCTGGTCTCAGGGTGGTGGAGACTGATGTTTCCTGTTGTCCATTACTCCATCAAAATAATTGTTTCCACGTGCCTTTGATTTTGTCCCTTGTCATGACTACTCACCAGCTTTTAAGACCCCAGTTGCTAACTCCCCAGATTAGGATCTAAAGTATTGTCTTTGTGAACTATATTCTGCCAATTAAGCTTGATGTTGGGGCAGTGGTTTTAAATGTTGCCTTTGAGTGTCATCAACTGACATTTAAACTTAAATTGCTAGTTGCCCTCAAGCGAGCTTTGGCTCAGGGCAGCCTCATGTACAACGTTGTCTGATCCCGGCCCATCCTCACAGCTGTGGGTTGGTGTGAGTTTCTTGCAGTGGTGGTTGAGGAGAGCCATCTATCTAAGAAGACTCATCTCCCAATATTATGCTGGACAATAGTCCTTCCCCTGGGATCTATAGATCTATAGATGGTTTTTCTGAAGTAGATTGCCAGGCCTCTCTCAGGAAGCTCCCCCTGACCCCCACCCCCAGCTTAAACTCTGAATTCATTCTCCACTTAGTGGCCCAAACAGTTCATGCTGTACAATCACAGAGTTCCAGAGGTCAGGAGTCTCAGATGGATCTGCAAGTCTTGGTCTGGAAGCTCTGCTGAAGCCTGTCCACCCTGGGTGACCCTACTGGCATTTGAAACACCAGCAGTGTAGCTTCTTCCAGCATCACAGCAACGCGCAGTACTGCAGTACTGCAGGCTGACGACCCAGTCGGAGATTCCGAACCACTGCTCTCAAGGCGATTCCGACTCTTCCCCAAAGGACACAGGACAGCTGCCCCGTGGGTTGCTGAGCCAGTTATTATTTGTGATTGCAAACAGTCCCTTGTGTCTCCTGAGCAGCGGCTTGCAGGCTGAACTGCCACCTTGTAGTTAGCAGGACCATCACGTAACCCTCTGGGACCCCAGGGCTCCTTAATTGAATGGTGAATTTCAGTGGCTATGTGTGATGTGTGGCCTGGGATCTCCCTCGTATGGAAGCCAGTGTGACAAAAGGCAGGCTCCAGCTGTCAACCCAGACAAAACCCTTCAGAGAGGTGTGTGGGCTTGGGGGCTGTTGAGGCAGCCATTCGGCTCAAGGCTGCCTCCCTCAGGAAGCTCCCTGCCCCCAGCCTGGTTAACTCGGCCCAGTATGTACTGTACAACCTCAGAGGCCCGGAGGTCAGACATTTAAAATGGAACTGCAGCTCTGAGGCTCTTCTGGAGGCTTTAGGGGGAACCGGCCTCCTTTTTCCCAGCTCCTGGGCCCTACCCCACTCCAACCTCTGCCTCCAACCCTGACCCTCCTGCCTTCTTTTGGCAAGGGTCCTTGTGATTCCACGGGGCCTGCTGGGTCATGCAGGGTCATCTCCCCTTCTCAAGGTTCTTAATCGCATCTGCCAAGTTACTCAAGGAGCCCTGGTGGTTTCGTGGGTCCAGGCTGCTAAGTTCAAGGTCAGCAGTAGCCACTGTGAAGGAGAAAGATGAGGCTTTCTACTCCCATACAGAGTGGCAGCCTCAGACCCCCACTTGTCCTGTGGGTTTCTATAAGTCGGCATCGACTTGACGGCAGTGACTTTGTTAGTTTGTTTCTTTTGATCAAGGCTGCAGAGAGTGACAGGGTTGGATCTGGAATAAAGTCGCCCCAGTTCAAATCCTGCTTCCTCCACCGGAGGAAATGGTTCCGCCTCCCTACGCCTTGTTGTTTTCATCCACTAAATGGACCCTATCCAGCTCCCTCTGGAGGGGGTGGGGCAGAAGTAGGTGAGGGGATGGCACAGAAATACCCTTGATTTATGTTAATGATTTGATGATGGGCACTACTACCAAGGGGCCCCAATGGCACAGAGGTTAAGCACTCTGCCTCTAATCAAAATGTCTGGGGTTTGAATCTACCTTGTGACTCCAGATGAGAAAGGCTTAGGGAAACCCCATGCTTGCCTCTGTCACATGGGGTCACTGTCAAACACCTAATGACAGCAAGACAAGGGTTGTCGCCAGGCTGCCCAGGGCCCGGCACGGAACAGGTGCCTGGGGACACTGTGACTGTCTTTGCAATGGCTATTGAGCTCATCCTGTTGGTGGCGGGAGCAGATGCATTCCTGCAGCTTTACCGAGGCCTGGTTCAGCGTCAGGAGTGGTCCTGCCCACCTGCCCTGAGGCTGCCAGTGCAGCCAGGCCCTGGTGGGGTTATGAAGGCGCTGGGAAGTCGGTACAGGAGGAGGTGGGAGTCCGCTGGCTGCTTGCAGGGCATGGGAGGCAGTTAGCCTCCTGGAAAAAGCTGGAGAGGGTGCCGCAGCTGGCACTGTGACTGATGGCCTGGTGTTCCTGCTCTGCGGGACGTGGAGCTGGCTTGCATGGAGGGGCAGGTGGGGTGGGTGACTGGTGTGGAGGGGCAGGTGGGGTGGGATGGGCTGCAGTAATGGTCAGACCTGGACTATTATGTGCCTGGAACAAACGTTTTGTCTTGACCATCTTTTCAGGTTTTCCTTCCTTTAATAGTGTGATTGTGGTAAAAATATATTTCACAAAGGTCGCTGTTTTCATGGTTTTCTACAGTACCGTTCAGTGGCAGCCCTGGTGGCCCAGTGGCTACGTGTCGGCCTGCTAATCTCAAGATCAGCTGCTCCAAAGGAGAGAGGTACGGCCTTTTGCTTCCATAAAGAGTGACAGTCTCAGAAACCCACAGGGGCAAGTCTGCCCTGTCCTCGAGGGTCGCGATGAGGTGGCATCGCCTCCTTGGCAGTGAGGAGCCTGCGTTACTGTCCCCACACTCTGTTCCCCACAATTCCCCATCACCCCACCAAAAGATGCTCCCTACAGCTTCAGCAGTAACTTCTCACCCTCCCTGTGCCACGCCCACCCCCAATCCTGCTTCCCCCTTGGTAGGTCAAACCCAACCCACTGCCGTCTCTTGGAGACCCTAACTGCTGTAAAGAGTCAGAGACTGCCGGTCTTTAATGACACAGACAGCCTCATCTTTCTCCAGTGGGGTGGCCAGTGGCTAGTGAGTTCAACCACCAACCTTTTAGTTTGCAGCTCAACGCTTAGGCTGCTGCGTTACCAGGGCACCTCCCATCTGGTAACCACACATGAACTTAGGACTGTCTCTAGTTGCTGATTCTAGCTGTGACAGACCAGGGCAATCGTACACTCTTTGTCCTGCCATGTCCATCTGAGTTCACTCAGCATGATGCCTGCCAGGTGTGTGCCTGTCCTAGCCCGTACGTAGCAAGTCCTGGTTTCCCAGCTGAGTTCAGTGGTGCTTTGTCATATGCACGCGCCCCAGGATGCTTGTCCCTCCTCTGCGGGTATCACTCAGATGGTTCCTAACTTTTGCCTGTCGGGGATCATGCTGGCATGGACATGGGTGTTTATGGGTTGGAATCCCTGCATTCTTGCCTCTTGGTTCTAGTTCGGGGGCTCAGTTGTATCATCAAGTTGTCTTCTATGCCACCATGGAACAAAAATGCCAAACCTGTTGCAGACTCATCATGATCCTGTATAGCAAAGTACAACTGGCCCTAGGTTTTCTGACGATACCCGTCTTTACCAGCTCAGACAACTATGTTTATCTCAGAGCCATTGGTGAGTTCGAACGACTGACTTTATGCTAGGGAATCAAATGCCTCACCCACATCACAAGCAAGGCTCCTTGGTGCCATCCTTACTGTGGTAGCTACATAATCTGTTGTCAACTTGAGACTATTAAGAGTGAAAAGGTGGAGTTTAGCCTGTCTACCAGGCCGCAGTTCATTTGGAGGCATAATGGAGATATATAGCTCCCTGGAGGCCAGATACATTCACTCCCTGTGAGACATTCTTGTTGACAAGACACATGGAGCTATGCTGATAGAGCCAGAGCCCTGGAGCTGGAGGTGCCACCTGGAGACCCATGCCAGCATGGAGATGCTTCCACTGCCACTGGATCCACAAGATTTTCCATCCACTGACCTGTGATCTTCCCGCATTCGGCATCATTGCATGTGTTTCGTGAATCTGAAGAGGAATTTAGAGATTGGTATCGGACATATGGGCTAATATTGGACTTATGGACTTAAACAGGACTGGATTGGGATGTTTCCTTAATATACAATTACTCTTTGATATAAAGCTCTTTTAAAAACATCATTTTTATTGAGGGCTTATACAACTTTTTAAAAAAAAATCATTTTATTAGGGGCTTATACAACTCTTATCATAATCCTCTATACATCAATTGTGTAAAGCACATTTGTCGTACAACTCTTATCACAATTCAACCATCCATTGTGTCAAGCACATTTGTACATGTGTTGCCATCATCATTCTTAAAACAGTTTCTTTCTACTGGAGCCCTTGGTATCAGCTCCTCATTTTCCCCACTCCCTCCTTTCCCCACCCCCTCCCTCATGAACCCCTGATAATTTGGAAATTATTATTATTTTGTCTTTTCTTACACTGTCTGATGTCTCCCTTCACTTACTTTTCTGTTTTCCATCTCCCAGGGAGGGGGTTATATGTAGATCATTGTGGTAGGTTCCCCCTTTCTGCCCATATTCCCCTTACTGTCCTGGTATCGCT
>NW_022103968.1:72989646-72991318 GCF_000313985.2 Echinops telfairi
CCCACAGCCCTTCTGTAAAGGGATGTCCAGTTTCCTACAGATGAGCTTTGGGTCTCCACTCTGCACTCCCCCTCATGCACAATTATGTGATTTTTTTGTTCTTGGATGCCTGATAACCAATCCCATCGACACTTCATGGTCACACAGGCTGGTGTGCTTCTTCCATGTGGGTTTTGTTGCTTTTGAGATAGATGGCCTCTAAGCCTTTAAGACCCTGATGCCATATCTTTTGATAGCCAGGCACCATCAGCTTTCTTCACATTTGCTATGCACCTGCTTTGTCTTCAGCAATCGTGTTGGGAAGGTGAGCATCATGGAATGCCAGTTTAATAGAACAAAGTGTTCGTGCATTGAGGGAGTACTTGAGTAGAGGCCCAATGTCTATCTGTTACCTTAATCCTAAACCTATACATATATGCACATAGATTTATTTCCCCATCATCATATATAAACATATTTACATATGTACATGCCTGTATTTAGACCTCTATAAATGCCCTTTGTCTCCTAGTTCTTTCCTCTATTTCCTTGTACTTTCCTCTTGTCCCACAATCATGCTCAGCCTTCATTTGGGTTTCAGTAATTCCTCTCGGTTACATTGTCCTTGATCAAGCCCTACCAGGCCTCCCACACCCTCCTTGCTATCGATTTTGGATCACTTGTTGTTTCCTTGTCCCTGGGTTTGTTAACACCCACTTCATAAAGCTCTTTCTTATACACATTTGTGTGTCTGTGAATTTGTTTCCATAGTCAACCCAGACTAATACACTTATGGTTCCAAAATGGTTGCTGTAGCTCCAGTCATCACATCTTTGTTCCGGGTCAGAAGAAGGGGAAGCAGCCGTACTGGAGGCATCTGTCTCTGATCAGCAAGCCAAAGCTTCCCTGGAAGCATCCCAGCAGTTTGCCTACATGATTCTGTGATTGGAATTATGTAATGTGGCTTTTCCTATGTGCAAAGGAAAAGAAGCTTCGGCTTGTCATCTTTAAAGAGGAAGATGCCTGAGAGGTGGCACCTGTACCATTTGTTCTGTCTGCATTACTCATGATTTCCAGATGGAACTCTGATGGCGCAGTGGTTGCATGTTGGTCAGCAGTTCAAACCCTTGAGGAAAGATGAGACTTTCTGCTCCCGTGAAGAGTCGCAGTCTTGGAAACCACAGGGGCAGTTCTACTCGGTCTTGTAGGGTCGATGGCAGTGAGTGGTGATTTCCAGCCTCGTGGGTTTAACATTTTTTTTTTAACATGGGATCAACTTGTTTTTTAAAGTTTGTGTGTTTTTAAATGGCTTTATTGTAAATAGGGTGAAGATTTACAGAAGAGATCAGTTTTCCATTTAATCACTAAGACACACTTTTTCATCCAACTGTGAGCAGCCCTATAGAACAGAGTCGAACTACCCCATAGGGTTTCCTGAGGCTGTCAATCTTTATTTTTTAAAATCATTTTATTGGGGGCTTGTACAACTCTTATTATAATCCATACATCCATCCATTGTGTCAAGCACATTTGTACATTTGTTGCCATCATTATTTTCAAAACATTTACTTTCTACTTGACCCCTTGGTATCAGATCCTCATTTTCCCCCCACCCTCCCTTCCTCACAAACTTTGATAATCTATAAATTATTATTATTATTTTCTCATGTCTTACACTGTCTGATGTCTCCCT
>NW_022103968.1:72991539-73000710 GCF_000313985.2 Echinops telfairi
CTCTGGTCTAGCCGGATTTGTAAAGTAGAGTTGGGATCATGATAGTCCGGGGGTGGGGTGGGGGGATGGGGGGATGGGGAGGAAGGGGAAGAAGCATTGAAAAATTAGAGGAAAGTTGTATGTTTCATCAGTGCTATACTGTACTCTGACTGGCTTTTCTCCTCCCCATGACCCTTCTGTAAGGGGATGTCCAGTTTTCTACAGATGAGCTTTGGGTATCCACTCTGCACTCCCCCTCATTCACAATGATATGATCGCTGAAGACAAAGCGCGTGCATAAGCAAATGTGGTCAAGAAAGTTGATGGTGCCCAGCTATCAAAAGCTATAACATCTGGGGTCTTAAAGGCTTGAAGATAAACAAGAGGCCATCTAGCTGAGAAGCAACAAAGCCCACGTGGAAGAAGCACACCAGCCTGTGTGATCATGCGGTGTTGATGGGATCAAGTGTGAGGCTGTCAATCTTTATGGAAGCTGACTGCTTCATCTTCTTCCCTAGAAGAGGCTGGGTGTTTTAAACCACCAACTTTATGGTGAGCTGTCCATTGCTATCCCCACGGCACCAACAGGGCACTGAGAGTGATCCATCAAGAATAGTATGAGAAAGATGTCAAATTATCGTGGAGTCCATTCCGGAAACTGGGAGTGTGGCCATCCAATATGTTAGACAGTGGGAGCAATTGATGGTTTTAGAAGAGGGGAGTGCCTGGTTAGAATGTGCAGGGTTTGAGCACTGTACATAAGACAGTTCTTGGACCAACAGAAGCTCAATCCTTTCATAATCCACCTACACTTGGAATTATTTCCACCTGGATTGCAGTATGCACTTCATAGGCTCTCTGAGACAGAGCACGTTTTGCTCTTCTCTTTCTGAGCCCAGTGTTGCCCCTGGTGGGCAGTAGGTGTTTGTGTTCACCTGTACGCAGTGAGCATCATTCTGGGCTGGTCCTTCCTTCTGCCCTCCTTCCCAGTGCCAGGCCTGTGACTCTGGACTTGATGTTATTAAGGGTCCTGAAACCTCCTGTGGTGGACAGCGGCTCTGGGGACAAGAGAGAGAAACAACATTGCCTGGTCCTGCGCCGTCCTCACAATCCTGCCTAGGTGTGAACGAGCCCATTCACATGGCCCCTGCGTCAGTCCATCTTGTGGTGGGTCTTTCTTATTTTCCATAACTCCCTTCTCTACCAGTGTGATGTTCTTCTCCAGGGACTGGTCTCCAGTGACTCTCCAAGTGAGCGATTGATTCCAATTGCCCTTGGAGCCTTGTGGTCAAGTTTATTGTGACCATATCATAAACCAGGGTCAGGTAAGTGTCAAGGGAGGGTAAGGCCAGCCACATACCCTGATTGATGACTCTGCTCACCAGACACATTTATTGGGTCTGCCCCAGGTGAGGGTTTGAGGACCTTTACCTTTGAAGCTCTGAGTTGAGTCAGCACAGAAAGTGACTGCCTTCCCCACAAAGTCCATTTCTGAGAGAACAAAACCTCAAAACTAGGGGTAGGGGGGAAGTGGACATCCTTTGAGTCAGCAAGCCCACTTCTTGACGTCACTACCTGCCCTTGCCTTGGTTCTGACTCATAGCAAACCTGTGTATAACAGAATGAAACACTGCCCAGTCTCGTGCCATACTCACTGGCATTACTATATCCCAGCCCATTGTCCACTTCTGTTGTAGTTAGGTCCCATGGAGTAGGTTCCAACCCATAATGACCCTGTACACAGCAGAGCAACCACTGCATGGCCCTGCGCCATCCTCATGATGGCTCCTGTGCCCGAGCCTGTTGTTGCAGCCACAGTGCCAATCCATCTTGTGGGGGGCCTTCCTCTCCGTCACTGCCCTACCATTTTACCAACAAATGTCCTTCTCCATGGGCTGCTCTTTCCTGACAACAGGTCCAAAGTATGTGAGACGAAGTCTTGTTATCCTTGTCTCTAAGGAGCATCTGGCCATACTTTTTCCAAGACAGATTTGTTTGTCTTTTTGGTAATCCCTTAACTAGCACCACCATTCAAATGCACCCATTCTGCTTCAGTCTTCCTTACTCAATGTCCCGCTTTCACGTGTATATAAGGCAATGGGACATACTATGGCTGGGGTCAGGCACACTCTGGTCTTCAAAGTCCCACTTCTAGGCAATGTTTATCTTGGAAAATAAATATAGGTTATCATGGTAATGTGTTCATCTGGGTCCTTGAGAGAAAACAAATCCACAGAAACTCATATTTAAGAGAGAGTTTTATATAAAGGTTAAGTGCACATCAAGAAAACATTCCAATCCAGTGCCACCCAAGCCCACAAGTCCAACATTAACCCATTAACCCATATGTCCAACACCAATCCACAAAGTCCTCCTCCATCTCACAAAACAGATGCAATGATGCCGCCTGCAGGAGGAAAGCCGAGTCAGTGAAAGGGTAATTATCTTAGCACTGGTGGGGTGCTCCACACAGCTGCTTCAGCACCCAGGGCTGCATCAGGGTAGGTCCATTCTCCTTTGGGATGTCTTGCAGGAAGTGAGCCTTGCCACCTGAAGCAGGGAACTGCTATGTAAGGTGACCAGATTTAAAGCAGGACACCATTGACCGGGGGGTGGGGGGTGGGAGGGTGTTCTTGATTACAAATTTGGCCTACATGGACCAAATAGACGGTTCCCTAGCTTGTCGTGCATTCTTTCCAAAAAATCGGGACTTTTTAAAAACGCCAAAAATCAGGACTGTCCCGCCAAAAGTGGGGCATCTGGTCACCTTATATTAAAGGGTCGTGGCATTAGGAAGGTTGAGAACCACTGCGGTCAGAGCAGAACTACCCCTTTGAGGTTCCGAGACTGTAATTGTTTTTTTGTTTTTTTTACTGTAATTGTTTATGGGAGGAGAAAGTCCCATCCTGCTCAGTAGCCAAGAAATTAATTGTGCGCCAATAGGGCACCTTCTTACACAACCATCTTGTTCTCCTGAGGAGTGTCTGGTGGGTTTGAACTGCTGACCTTTCGGTTAGCAGCCAGACATCTCGCCCCCATTGCCACCAGGGCTCCTTGAAAGAAGGGACACCCCAGTGAAAACCGATTGGGTGGGTATGTAAATTGAGGCATGAAGATAGGTGTCACCCCCTCCACCTACATGGAGGATGGGGGGGCCCTGGGTAAAGGGTGTTGGGGTGAAGCAATTTCAATTCGGCATTGGAGCCTCTGGCATTTCTAAAAGGCAAACATCTTGTGGGGAAGACATGGGCTGAACACAGCCTCCTCCCCAGACCTCTCTCCCACAGGCCCCTTTGTTGGGTGGATAGGACCTAACCGCATCAGAGGTACCAGGGATCAGAGCGGGGAACCACCTCTTGTTGGGCTTCCCGGGTGGCCCAAGGCATGCTGCTCCTGAATGAGGCCCCGAAAACCCCCACTGCTGATGCTTCCCTTCTGACCCAGGCCCACCCCATTGCTCCAGGGCTCAACTGTGCTCCAGGGGGACCTCACAGGCCTTCATCTTGTTGTCATCTTCACAGAAAGAGCCCTGGTAGTGCAGAGTGTAAGTGCTTGGGTGCTAACTAAAGTGCCATGGTTTGAACCCACCAAAAGGTTAGAGGTCTAAGTCCTCCGATGGATGAGGCTGTCTGTATCCTTACAGATGGACAGTCCTGGATATTGAATAGGGCCAGATAGAGGGTCCTAGGCCTTGGTGATATAGTGGATTATGCATTGAGCAATCAGTTTGAAACCACCAGCTATTCCACAGGAGAACGATGAGGCTTTCAACTCCTGTAAAGATGTACAGGACAGTTATGCCCTAACCTATAGGGTCACTGTGAGTTGGAATTGACCCAATGGCAGTGAGTTTGTTTTTAGATGGAATTGATTTGAGGGCAGTGGGTTTGGCTTGGTTAGATGACACACTGGATTAAGATCTGGGCAGCTCACCAGAAAGGTCAGAAGTTTGAACCCACTTGCAACGCCCCCGGAGAAAGAGACGAGGCTTCCTACGCCTGCAAAAATATACTGAAAACATAGGGGTAGTTCTCCTGTGCCCCATGCACAGAGCCACTAGGAGTTAGAATCAGCTTGATGTCAGTGGGTTTTTAAGTTGTTAACCCCCCCCCCCTCAACACACCACTTCAAGACAAGAGACAGATGAGGCTTGTCTGCACTATAATTTTTCCCTTGAATATAGGATTTACATTCTGCAAGGTCAGCAGTTTGAAACCACCAGCGGCTCATTGGGAGAAAGATGGGGCTTTCTACTCCCAAAAGAGTCATAGTCTCAGAAAGTCACAGGGGTAGCTTTACCCTGTCCTATAGGGTCTATGAATCACAGACAGTGAGTGTTTGTTTGGAAGCTCTGGTGGTTATGTGTTGGGTTATGTTCTTGTAGTGAGCCAAATGCTGATATTAAAGGACATGTGGGGGTTTGGGGCTAGTATGGCTAACCAGCATCTGGAGACTGGCAGGGACAGTGGTGGCCTGAGAGTGACTGTGGGCACCTTGTGTGGCAGCTGAGGGCCAGTCTAGCAGCTCCACTTTGGGAAACTGGATTGAACAAATGAATGCATACCATAGGGCCACTGTCATGAAGTCAGAGAGGACCCTCCAGTGGCATTCTACATTTGGGTGCACCTGCCCACTCTCACCCCATGCAGGAATGGCAGAGATGGTCAGGACCACAAGGGGCACCAGGAGCAGATTCTCTTGGCCATGCCAGCTGTGAGAGATTGGTTGTCTAGTGAGAGCTAATGGCCACAGGTGATGCTTCCTGCAGATCCGCCACCACTGCTGTCCGTAGGTGTCCTCCACGGCATGCAGACAGATGAGGCTGTCTGCACATATGAAAAATGTACATTCTTGGATATAGGGTCTCTGCAGGGTGAGCAGTTCGATACCACCAGCTGCTCCTCCAGAGAAAGACGGGGTTTTCTATTCCTGCAAAGGTTACAGTCGTGGAAGCTCACCGGGGCGGTTCTCCCCTGTCCTATAGGTAATATGAGCAGCCCTGCTCTTGTGCCTGTGTATTTTGCCACCTATGCAGGTGCTCCTGCTGGGTGTATTTGCAGATTGAGGGCTGAGGCCACACTCCGGAAGGTGCTGGGATGCATCAGGACGGCCCACGGCCCTCAGCAGATGGTAGCATTCCCGGGAAATGGCTCCCGCGATGACTGAGAACGAACGGCTGGTGAGCATCCAGACCGGATCTCAGGTTGTAATGATGAAAAAGCCTCAGCAGCTGTTTGATGAATCAAACCTCCGAGGCTGAGAGACAAGCTGCCAACCTACTCACTTCTGAATGGACGTGCTTTCCTGCCTCCTTGCTCTGCAGGCTTCTTGGGTTCCCTCTCTGAGCTCCAGGGCCAGGGCCAGGCGCAGGGCCCCAGCACCAGTCCAGAGCCTGTTAGGCTGGGAGGAAGGCATAGGCAGGCAGATAGGCAAACAGGGAGGCAATCAATCCCTGTTTGTGGATGGAATGGCAAAAGGGTGGACAGATGAATATTCTTGAGTATCTCCCTGCCTCCTGTCTGACTTCAGTAACTGTGGTTCTTGGACCTCCTTCCCAGGAGAGCAGTTTTACCAGCCCAGAAAGGCAGCCAGTGGAAATTGCAAAGCTTGCAAAGCCAGTTTTCCTGATCAGGGTTGGGGACTTGGTGGGTTCAGCCACAGCAGAGAAAGACCCATCGATACTGCCACAGTGCCCTCTTGTTCTCCACGGATGTCCCCGACAGCCTCTGGTGGGTACCTTGTTTCCCATCGGTCCCTGTGGGGACCTCCATCATGATGATGTAAACAAGACACTGGTTAGAGATTGTGTCCACTCAGTCCCCTGTTTTGCTTCAGCCAGTCCTAGGGAGCCCTGTTTACCTGGCTTTAGCTACCTTGTTACGGTAGTCTCTGATTCATTGAGATCCCCTGCCCCCCACTGCCCATGCCACAGAAATAGAATGGTTCCATAGCATTTTCTTTTCTCGTTTTTGTTAGGATAAAATTTGTATTGAGCATTCTTTCCCCCCTCCAACAGTTTTTTTTGGCATATAATTCACATACCATATAATTCAATAGGTCAGTCACATGAAGGACAGTTGTACAATCATTACCACAATCAATTTTAGAACATAATCTTCATTCTTGTGCTCATCATTATTAGCTCCTCATTTCCCCCCAACCTCCCTGCCATAATCCGAAGAAACTATTAATCCAGTTACTATCTCTATAGGTTTACCTATATAGAAAAACATTACAAACAAACCAAGAAAGAGAGAGAGGAAAAAACCAACAAGAATAACAAAGTAAAACAGATAAAAACCTCAATTGAAAAGAAAGAAGAAAGTAGTAAAACTAGAACAACTGTAAATGGATCATAAGGAGGAGCCAATGGTAGGGCGCTGCATTTTAACCTCACTGCATCTGCAGCCATCCACTTTCCAGTGCATTCTGCATCCACACAGGTGTTCCTGTCTGGAATCTTTATAGAAGCAGATCCCCAGCCTTTGCTTTCGTGGGAATGTCGGACGGGTTCAAACCACTGGCCTTTCAGTTACCAGGATGGGGACAAGCCCTTGGCAGTACCAGTGCTTCGGTGGTCAGACTCAGCTAATACATTTAACAAGAGAGAGTGTGGCTTGGAAAATCAAGCAGCTGGCCACCATGTGCCTGAGCTTCTGAAGTGTTTGGGGTGACACACGACTCTCTTGGAAAAAGTGTAACACGTGTGGCCCATTTAAGGCGAGGTCTACATCACATATTTAAACCAGTGCCCTTGGGCTTGACAAACAAACAGGTTAGGCAACCACACAGAGTAGTGTGGGCTTCCATGTTTGGGAACAACGTGTAAGGATCCTGGCTATCCATCCTGGTGCTGAAACACGGCCCTCTTACCTTTGTTCCTTGAGTGTATTCATTCCTTGCTTGGTTCATTCATGCAACCATGTGGACACACCAGGCATGTTTACAAAAGGGAAAAACGATGCAGAGGAAGCTCAAGCTGTCAAACACAGCCAGCAGGGGCCCTCTTCCGGGGGAGGGTGGTGGGCTGCCGCTGAGGCCGACCCGCAGAACCCAACCCACTGCCGTCCAGTTGATCGATCGGAGCTCACATCCACTGTCTAGCTTCCCTTGTACATGAGGCGATGGTCAGGGGATCATCCATGAGATTATGGGAATGCACGGGAGTGGGGCAGAGATGGTGACCTGGGTGGGGGTGTGTGTGCATGCGATAGTGGATGCGTGAGCAGGGGGCAGGGGTATTGCAGAAGGCAGCTTGTGCAATACCCCTGCAGAGCTATTTGAGGCCCTGGTGGCTGCAGTTGCTAGTTGTTGCTATGGCAATTCAACTGCTCTCTGCCTGCTCTGTGGGTTGTTAACAGCCATGACCTTTGGGGAGTGGATCTCCTGCCCTTTCTTCTACATCGCCTCTGGGTAGGTTAGTAGCAGTTGGGCTGCTAACCTCAAGGTCAGCAGTTTGAAACCACCAGACACTGCGGAAGAAAGACAGGGCTTTCTACTTCCATTGAGAGTTACCGTCTCTGTCTTATAGGGTTGCTACGAGTCAGCATCCACTCGATGGCAGAGAGTTTGGTTTGGGAGAGTGCCCGCTTAGTCATTTTCACCAGCCAGGACCCCCGAGGGCCTGCAAAAGGGGCGATGTCTGAATGCTGCTGAGCTAGAGAGCCAGGAAACTGCCAGCTGCCTAATGAGCAAGCTCCTTGACTACGTGGCAGTCACCTCCTCCAGGGAGTCAGCTGGGATCCCCCTTTAATTTCTGGGCACTAATCTACCTGTTCATCCTTGCTCCCCACCAGGCCATCGAACCCATTCTGCCTCACAGCGACCCTGCAGGACAGAGCAGAACTGGCCCCTAGAGTTTCCGAGACTGTTGTTGGTCTTTCTGACAACAGACAGCCTCCTCTTTGTGCCTAGAAGAGGCTGGTGGGTTTGACCCACTAATTTTGTAGTTGGCAGCCCAACACTTAATCCACGACACCACCCAGGCTCCTCCCTACACCCACATCTTCTTTTATAAACCATGACATTTATAACATGTGAGTGTTGTGATTGCTGTCTGGGTTTCTTACATGAGGAGTCCTCTGGGTGCCAGCATGCGTCTCGTCCACCTGGGTTCTGGGTCCCAGGATGCGGTTGGTGCTTCCTTGTGCCTCAGGAGGACAGGGGGTGATGCTCTTGAAGTGCCTGCTGTGTTTGCAGCACACAGCGGGTCTCATCCTAAGAAGCCACATAGCACATGTCTCCCAAGCTGCAGGAGATGCTGGTGAGTGCAGTAGGAGTGGCAGGGAGCTTCTGCACCACCTGTACACACAACCTGCCGGAACGCGGGGACTAAGATTGCCGCCCCGTGTCTCCCAGGTCTGCTGGGACAGGCTGTTTCAGCCACGAGAGTGTGCAGGCAGTCCCGGAGGCCATGTAGGAGTGAGATGTGACACCCTGGGCACCTTTGGGCATTCACAGGGCTACTGGCATGGTAAGTGCCTGGGCCAGGGCTGGGGGCTGGAGTGTCAGGGTGCAGGGTGCCAGTGGGCTTTGCCATAGGTTTTTCTCAGGTCCTTGCATCCTGTCATTGTCCTGTGTCTCATGCATGGTGTGTGTGTGTGTCTGTGGCAGGGGTGTTTTCCAGAAGTGTGTCTTTGGTGGGGGTGGTGGGTGGCTGGTATCATAGATGGATGAATAGCTCTGGTTTCTGTGGGGACCCTGAGTCTCTGCTGGTGGAATTCTCAGAGGCCAGGGGCTGTATCTTCCTGTCTTTAGCTCTGCCTGCCTCTTGTGGCATCTGGACAGTGGGAAGCGTTCTGGGGAGACAGACTCTGCTCGCCCCATGGAGTGTGTAAGGGAGAGGAGAATCTGCAAGCCGGGCCCCACTGCAGGCTGCTGGGTGAATCAGAGCTGGCGCAGCCCTGAGGCTCCGAGGAACAAAAATACCTTCTACTCTCAGGCCCTCCAGGTTGGGGGGTGGGAGTCAACCTTGCAGAGAATGGTGACCCCAAGGGAAGGTGAGAGAGGGGACTGAGAACGGGACATATGTGTCGGGCACTTTTTTTTAAATCATTTTATTAGGGGCTCATACAACTCTTATCACAATCCATCCATACATCAATTGTGTAAAGCACATTTGTACATTCATTGCCCTCATCATTCTCAAAACATTTGCTCTCCACTTAAGCCCCTGGCATTAGGTCCTCATTT
>NW_022103968.1:73001634-73016673 GCF_000313985.2 Echinops telfairi
TCTCTATGGCATTTTTTAAGCTCTCCCATATGTACATCAAATGCTGTCATCGAGTGAATCCCAACTCTTAGCAACCCTCTGTAGGCTTGCTGAGACTGTGCATCTTTGTGAGAGCAGACGGCCTCATCTTTCTCCCATGGAAGGGCTCATGGGTTTGAACTGATGACCTTCTGGTTAGCAGCCCAATGCTTAACCCACCCACCACCAGGGATCCCTTTACTAAGAGCCCCCAAACCCAAATCCGCTGCCATCAAGTCAATAGGACAAACTAGAGCTCTCCCTTCAAGCTTCCAAGGTTGTAAATCTTCACAAGACCAGACAGCTTCATCTTCCTCCTGTGGAGTAGCTGGTGGTCTGAACCATGGACCTGGTGGTTAGCTGTCCACCACTTAACCTGGCAGCGCTGCCAGGGCTGTTTGTACATGTACGTACACATACGTACATATCCATGTACATGCACACACACATACATACAACTCAAACTCACTGCCATCGACCCTATAGGACAGAGTAGGACTGCCCCTGGGGGTTTCTGAGACTGTAACTATTTATGGGAGTAGAAAGCATCTTCTTTTTCCTTTTGAGTGGCTGGTTGTTTTGAACTGCTGACCTTTTGGATTGCAGCCCAATGCATAACCACCAAACCACCAAGGTTCCCGCATATACATACACATACGCTTGTACATATACTTACAAGAAAGCCTCAAAAAGTTCTAGAAAAAAAATCCATTATCTTTTAATTACATTTTCCTGCAACTAAGGTCAACCGTTCAAAACCACAAGCCGCTCTTCAGGAGAAAGACAAAGCTTTCTACTCCTGTAAAGTTTTCCTGTTTTGGAAACTCAGAAGCAGTTCTATCTTGCCCTGTATGGTTGCTGTGAGTCAGCATCAACTCGATGTTTGGTGTGTGTGTGTGTGTGTGTGTGTGTGTGTTTGTGTGAAGAGAGAAAGGGAGGAAATGTGCAGGTGTACATAATCCTGGATATCAGTGGCATTGACGACGCTGCCCATCTTTCCCAAACCACCCAGAGCCATGCCACTTCCTAAATAGCTCCCGTGATTTTTTTTCTTTTAGTAGCTTTCTTGATATAATATTTACATATCATGTATTTCCAAAGTTAAACTACTTCTAAAAAGAGTTGTATTTACATCATCACAATCCACTCCATCTCCTGAATCCTGTGATCACGCCCCAGTTCCCCTCTCTTCCCAATAAACCGTTGTATCAGTTATTGTCTGTATGCATCCTAGACTGGGAGACCTAACAAAAACAATAACAATAAAACCAAAATGAAACAGAAAGAAGAAAAACAACAACAATAATATAAATATAAAAATAAAGAGTAAGAAAGCAAAAACCACCAAAACTATTTTAAAAGCCAGAGAAGAAATTTCTTTCTTGGAACAATTGAGAAATATGAGTGTAGAACTAATTCAGGTTGGGTAAGGAGAGAGGCCAATTGACCAAATATCATATTATTACCATGGCTCGATCCACCATAATCAAGGTTATAGTAATTTCTGACTGATAGTAAAACTGTCTGAGTCCCTCACCTATGACTAGAGTTATTTGCCAGAAACCCAATCCAAGCAGACACTGCAGAGGGATTTTGTGCCCCACAGTCCTCCATAACCTTCTACAAGTTGGGCGTCACCATGTACGCTCTGGGACTTTTCCCGTCATCATTTTTGGGCTTTGTTGCTGTCATCTTTGGATCACACAGGCTGGTGTGCTTCTTCCGTGTGGACTGCTTAGTTGATGCCGCACTTAGATGGCTGTTTGTTTGAATACAAGCCTTCAAGACCCAGACACGATTCCAAGTGATAGCCAGGCACTATCTGCTTTCTTCACCACACTTTGCTGCAGTACCTTTACCTTCAATGATCTCTTCGTGAAGGCGAATGTCGAGTCAGGGTCTGTTATAAAAACCAGCTCTTCTTGGATTAAGGCTAGAATTATGTGGGCATCCAGAATCCATCTACTTGTCCCTGGGTTATGAATGACTCTGGTTTACTTTGGCGGTCATATTATGACAAAAACAATAAACAATACCAGAAACAACAAGATCAACAATAACAACAAAAAGACAAGAACAAAACCAGTTTATGAGAATATAGTCCAACTGTAAAATGCAATCCATGAGATATTGCTTTGTACAGATTGATTTCTTAATTGATTGAGCTCTGTTTATATTGAGCATGGGGCTTGGTGCCAGGTGAAAATTTCCTGTATCATCTTTACAAAGGGCAGCTCTTTGTGACTTCTTAGAAAGGCGGAGTTGACAGCCCTCTATAGAAATACAGGTGGAGGAAGCCCGGGGAAGCCCCTCTGGTCACTGACGGACCCGGGGTGTGAAAGCCTTGCTCTCGCGTGGAGTGCACTGGGACTAGGGTTGTTGCAGATGCAGTCAGGTTAAAAAGCACTCTCACATTACATCTCCCTTATGCTCCATTTAAATTTATTCTAGTTTTTTAATATTTTCTGCTTTCTTTTCCATTGAGTTTTTTACGTTTTAATTTGTTATTCTTGTTAGGGGCTTTGTGTGTGTTTCGGGGGGCTGTATTTTAATGTTTTTCTGTATATGAAATTCTGGATAGGCAAAATTTAGAAACAGTAATTGGATTAATGATTCTTTGGAAGTATGGCAGGGTGGTTGGGTGAAATGGGGCGATAATGATAGTACAAGAATGAAGAAAATGTACTAAAACTGGTTGTGGTGATGATCGTACAACTCTTCCTGATGTGATTGAACTATCGAATTGTATGATATGTAAAGTATGTGCCAATAAAACCGATAAAAGCAAAAACAACAAACACCCACTGCTACTGAATCGACTCTGAATCATGGCAGCCCTATGGGACAAAGTAGAACTGCTCTCTGGGGTTTCTGAAACAGGAACTCTTTATGAGAGTAGAAAGCTCGTCTCCCTAGAGTAGCACGTGGTTTCAAACCGGTGACTTTACTGTTAGCACCTCAAAACTTAACCCACTGCAACCAGGCTTCCTCCTATTAGAACCCCCAAACCCTAACCCACCCCAGCCAAGTGGAGGAGACAAAGTAGAATGCTCTGCCTTTTGGGTTTCGGGGCCTGTCAATCTTTGCAGGAACAGAGAACCTCATCTGTTTTTTGGAGGAGAGGCTGGTGTGTTTGAACTAGTGACCTTATGGTTAGCAGCCCAGTTTGTAATCCACAACACCACCAGGGCCCCTTTTATTTAGAACAGGCTCCTGTTACTAAGAACCCTTATCCTCCCACCATCACCACCAAACTCACTGCCGTGGAGTCGATGCTGACCCATAGCAACCCTGGTAGCACAGCGTAGAACTGCCCCTGTGGGTTCCCGAGACGTGACTCTTTATGGGAGCAGACCTGCTGGTGTGTCGGAAATGCTGGCCTTGCCGTTAGCAGAGCAGTGTGTCGCCCACTCCCCCACCAGGGCTCCACCGTTGACTGAAAATTTAAATGCCCTCTTTATTTTTTTGTAGCATCAGCTTCTCCATTTTGGGATGATCTACATGGCGCCTCGGCTGTAACCATGGTGACGCGGGTCCAGGTGGGGTCCCTGACATCCCAGACTGGAGTGCCAGGCCTCACTGAGATCACCAAGGAGGCGACTCTGAAGAGGACCTACTTCTGCCAGACAGAGGACTCCCCAGGGGCTCCCTCGGCCAGGCATTTGGAGGGGAAAAGCCCCTTCAGGAGCCCAGGTCACTTGTTCCCACTGCCGAGACTTGCCCCCAAACCCTTCTCCAAGGAAAAGGCCCCTGATGTGTCTCTGAGGCCTGGTCTGAGCAGGCCATCTTCCTCCGGTGGCCCCTGCGAGGGCGTGGGGGCGCAGGCTGTGGACGCGAGGATGTCCATGTTGGTGGGCCAGGAGGGTCCGAGGAGTTCTGCTCTGTTCCACAAGGCCACCTTCCTGCGGCCCAGCCCCAGCGCCATGGCTCGCTGTGAAACCTCCCCAACCAGGCCCACTCTGGGAAAGGAGAGGGCTGCGGGGTCCCAGGAGCTCCCTGCTGGCTCCCCGCCTGAGGTGGCTGCCAAGCCGGCCCTGCCGCCCAGAAAGCCCATGGGGGCCCTGCCCCGATCCACTCCCCAGTCAGAGGAGACAAGGCCAGCTGTGACCCCAGAGGCCAGGGGCCCCAAGGAGCCGCTTTGGAAGGCCAGCAGCGTGGAGGAGGCCAGACCTCGCCTGAACAGAAGGCCTCTGTCGGCCATCTTCCTGGAGTCAGCCCAAGGTGGCGCAGTCTTACTGGGGAGGCCTCCGCCCGCCTCTCCCGAGAAGACGTGGGCGAGGAAGCCCCGGCCCCTGTCCGTGGAACTCACAGCCCCCTTTGAGAGCAGAGGGGGCTTGCTTCACAAGGTGGCCAGCGGTGGAAATGGGACTCCAGTTGGTCCCGCCTCCTGGAATCGGGGAACCGACAGGCCCATCCTGGAGGCGAGCACGGACATAGGAACACGTTCAGCCAAAGCAGAGAGTCCCCTTCGTGAGGAGGGTTCAGATTTCCTGGAGGTGACCCCGCGAACCCGGGACCAGAAGGAGAGGATGCTGTTTAAGGCGGTGGAGACAGGCACCCCCAGGACCCCGGGGGGCTCAGCCCAAGTGGTCCCCAAAGACAACCAGGAGCTTTTCAGGGAGAAAGCCAAACTGGACAGGGAGCCCAAGGAGGCGCCCGAGTCCCCTTCTCCTGGGCCTGGAAAGGATCGAGAACCTACGGGGAGCCAGAGCCAAGTGGCCAATGGGGTCACCCTGGAGCGGGGACATGGGCCCTCCAGGGGACGCATCAAGAAACATAGCAGCAGCCTGTCTGAGGAGGAAAGTACTTTGGCCTTGGCAGTGGGGTCTGCAGTCCCCCTGGCTCCCCCTGAGACCCCCTCAGCCCCCCCTGAACCCATGAGGGGAGGTCTGAGTGTCCAGAAGCAGATCAAAGGCTGGGGGGCTGAGAGTGTGGAGGCCAAGCCGGAGGCCAGGAGGAGTGTGTTTCCGGTGCGGCCACTGTCAGTCGATCTGACCAAACTGTAAGTGAGAGCCTTGTATGGAACTTGGCCTGCTCAGCAAGGACCCCACAGCTCTGTGCCTGGCCCTTGACTTCCCCTTCTCAGTTAACTCGCCCAACCCGATCAAACTCAACCCGCCACCGGCAAGTCAATGCTAAAGACTCAGCCACCCTGCAGGATAGACAGAACTGCCCCTGGGGTGTCCTGGGCTATCAATCCTTATGGACGCCAACAACCTTGTTTTCCTCCATGCTTACCTCATAATGCCACCAGGGCTCCTTTTTCCCCGTGAAAAACTCACTGCTGACTAGTCAGTTGAGACTCACAGGGACCCTACAGGACCAATTAGCATGGCTCCTAGGGTTTCCAAAACTGTTCGTCATTACGATAACACACAGCCTCATCTTTCTCCTGAGGAGCACCTGGTGGGTTTGAACTGCTGACCTGGCAGTGAGCAGCTCAACACTTAATCCACTGCAACACCAGCTTAGTTGAGGAGGTCAGGAATCTGGATTCAGGATACAGGCTTTGTGGGAAGGCAGGTTTTCTGTTCTTCAGCTTACTGAATCTGTTCTTTTTACATCTCAAAAGAGATTGATTTAAGACTGAACCTACAGGAAAACTGGGCGTCAGAGAGAATTAGAACACCGGAAGCCAAACCCATTGCATGGAGTTTCATTCTGACTCATAGTGACCCTATAGCACAGGGTAGAACTGCCCCTGTGGGATTCTGAGATGGTAACGCTTTATGGGACTAGAAAGACTTATCTTCCTCCCATGGAGCAGCTGGTGGGTTTGAACCACCGATCTTGTGGTTTGAAGCCCCACCTGTAACCCACTGTGCCACCAGAACTTAAAGTAATGACTCAGAATGATGCAGATGTTCTCAGTTTTCTGACTGGAATGATACTGGTCACATATCCTGTGAAGAAGTTTACTAAGGTCTTGGAAACCCAGGGGTGGGGTGGGGGGTGGTGGCTATGAGTCAGCATTGACTCATTGGCAGTGAGTTTGGTTTTGGAAGGTTGGCCCCGCCTCTGCTATCTCCTCCTACTTTGTTTTCCCACAGGCGGATTCTCAGCCACAACCCTCCATGTCACATGTCCCTGGGTGTGACCTGCAGGCCATTCACATACTTTGCCTAAGGTGCACGGCCCACCCAGCCCTAGAGCCCCCAGCACACAATGTCTGCTCTTTGCCTTGGGAGATTCTGGTCCAATTGATAGGAGTTGGGGCTCATGCTTTGCTAGATTTTAAAGCCCCCACCCCACCAAGTGATATCTTGTGCGGACAGGCGGGAGAAACCCGGAGTTAAAGGCACTGGGCCTAGCGGAGCTGGGACAGATGTTTGCTTGTCCAAGGCCTTCTGCCAGGGTACTCACCCCCCTAATTCCCATCAACAGGAGAGTGGAGGCTCCCAGGTTGGTAATGCCCCATCCTGGGGTGCCTGGCCCCGGGGAGACTGGCCCTGTCTTACTGCGTGTGGACTACAGCCGCTGGTTGTCAAGCACACTGATGCTCCTTCACAGGGATTTCGCAGCTGAGCCTTTTCAAAGGAGATCGCCAGGCCTTTCTTCCACGGCACGTCAGGGGTGGGTCTCACTAGTAGCTGTGTGTTGAACCACTAGTGGGTCTCCAGGGACAATTTCAGGGCTGCAACTTCCCACCTCACCCCTTTCTCTGCTGTCCCAGCCTTGAGTCAAACTCTTGCAACAGCCTTGGGCATCCACTACCAAGAATGCTCCAGAGAAGGAAAGTTCCAGCCTCTGTCTCTCTTTCTCCCCTCACTCCCCCACCGGGCGAGTCCAGAGACCGAGGCCCGTGGAAGGATATAGTGACTTGGCCAGCCAGAGAGGGAGAGACAGACCCGTGGCTCCGCATTCCCCGTTCCCGACGCTGTGACCAGGCTGCCATGGACTGTTGTTGGGCTGGGACTGGTAACCATTAATTATCCCTCATGGGGCATCTTCACTCTTCTCTAAATGCCCTCATGTAGCTATTAGGGCCTCTGGTTGCCTCTTATCTGCCCTGCAGAGGAGGTTGAGGGGGTGTTAATTATACCCGTTCTATAGGTGAGGAAACCGAGGCACAAGGGAGGCCAGCTCCTGCGCTAGGCGCCCGCAGTGAAGAGGTAGGAGAGCTGGGACTAACACCCTGGTCTCCTTGCTTCAGCCTGGGCCTCGGCCCCCACAAGATGCTGTGTTTGAGGTAGGCTCTCTTTACTGTCAGGAGCCCTGCTGGCACTGTGCATAACACTTGGGCTGCTCACCAAAAGGTCAGCAGTTCAAACTCTAGGGGAGAAAGATAAGCCTGTTTGGGGGTGGGGCAGGGGAACGATGGGGTTAGCTGCTCCTGGAAGATTGACTGCCTAGGGAACCCCAAGGGTCTGCCCTGCTTTCAGTTCTGTAGGGTGCTGTGAGCGGGACCTGACTCTGGTGCAGTGGGTTTGGTCTGGGAAGGGACTTCCTCTGGTGCCGGAAGCTGGGCAGGGTGGTTTGATCATCTGGAGGCAGATTGCACCTCCTGAGTTCTTGCACGAGTCATGGGGTGTGGGCCGGGGGCAATGGCAGCTGCCAGCCCCAGAAGAATAAATCCCATGTCTGTACCAGGTTTTCAAGTGCTGCATCCAGCCATGACGTCCAGTATGAGAAGTGTCCTGAGCCAAGTACAGAGCCTCCGAAGGACTCCAGAGCACAGGTAAGCAGTGACCGATGTGTTCCAGTGGCTCCTTCACCACCAGAGATGGAGATGCCCACTCTGAGCGCTGGCCAGCCTGGGCAGAGGGGCTCAGAGTGGAGCTGCGCCCCTGAGCACTCCCGAAGGCTGGTTTTTCCAGAAGTGGTTGCCAGATCGTTCTTCTGAGGCATGTTGAGTTGACTTGAACCTCCAACCTTTTGGTGGGCAGCACCCCCCAGGGACTTCTGGCTGCTCAGATGAACTGGAAAAAAGAGCTTTCCCGGTCTGTTCGTTGGCCTCAGGAGGCATCAGAAACTTGGCATGCGTGGTGAAAACTTTTTTCCCCTTTAATGCCAGGACTTTCAAAGGATCGTTGGGTGGATGAGAGTTCCGTTGTTGTCTGTAGGTGCCGTCGAGGATTTCTGACCCGTAGTGACCCTGTGTACAACCAAAGGAAACCCGCCTGGTCCTGCACCGCCCTCACACTTGTTAAGTCTGAGCCCATAGTTACAGCCATGTGACCATCCATCTCCTTGAAGGCCTTCCTCTGGTTTGTTGCCCATCTACTTTACCAAGCATGATGTCCTTCTCCGGGGACTGGCCTCTCCTGACAATATGTCCAAAGTACGTAAGATGAAGTCTCGCCGGCCTTGCCTCTCAGGAACATTCTGCCTGTACTTCTTTTAAGCCAGATCTGTTTGTTCTTTGGGCAGTGCATGGTACTTTCAACATTCTTCACCAGCATCACCAGCCAAGGCATCGATTCGCCTTTGGTCTTCCTTAATCAGTGCCCAACTTTCACATGCTTATGAGGTGATTGAAAATACCCTGACCTGGGCCAGGCACACCTTAGTCCTCAAAGTAACCTCTCTGCTTTTCAATTCTCTAAGTAGGTCTTATGCAGCACATTGACCCAATACAATGTCTTGTTTGATCTCTTTGCGACCCCATTGGGCAGAGTAAAACTGTCCCTTGGGGCTTCTGTAGCTGTAAATCTTTATGGGAGCAGCAGCCTCATCTTTCTCTAGAGAGGTCGGTTAGAACCACCTACCTTGTGGTTAGTAGCCCAATACCTAACCCACAGCACCACCAGGACTCGAGTGAAGGGAATATGTTTTGTGTCGATAAACCTATGTATATGTGAACTGGAGCCCTGGCAGCTGTATTCTTTGACTGACCCTCATCTATGCATAAAAACTGTCATCATAATCCAGAAAGTGGTTACGAGTTAGGCTGCAAACTGCAAGGTCAGGTGTTCAAAACCACTAGCCTCTCCTTGGGAGAAAGTCAGGGCTTTTTGCTTCCATCAACAGCTACAGTCTCAGAAACCCACGGGGGCAGTTCTACCCTGTCCTGTAGGGTCACTGTGAGTTCGCATTGACTCGATGGCAGTGAGTTTGGTTTTTGGTTTGGTCCCACAAGAAGACAGCCTCATCAAACAGCTGCTGAACAGGCGTTTCTCCAGAGCAGCTACTTGGATGACTGACAAGCTCATGCAAAGATGTTCTATCAGCTACTCGGGAGATGCAAGTCAGAGCCCTCATGAGAGACCAACTCACTCCTACGAGAAAAAACAGAAAACACCAAACATGGGTGAGCTTCTTGGAAAATGGGACTGCCTCATCCACTGCATGTGGGAGTGCAAAATGAAGCCCCATGGTGGAAAACAGATGTTTCCAGAAATGGAGCAGAGCGCTCACGCCTAAGCGAGCAGACTCCACACTAACAGCCAGAGTCCTAGAAGAAGCAAAAGCAGGGTGCAAGCAGGAAGTCGTCTCCTTTGGTTTTTGGTCTGTCGCTGTCGAACTTGCTTGTCCCACTGAATTGGGCTTGCGGGCAAAGAAGAAGTCGTGTGAGGACATGTGCCGCTCCGAGGCAACAGGTTTAAAAACCGTAATCATGACCCTGGAGGGCTCCCAAATTTGGAAGGCAGCTAGGCTCGCCACGATACCAACAATGCGGATGGGCTCCCAAATTTGTACCCGGGTTTTTGTCTTGCCCATTTCATCACAGCCTCACCCACACTAGTTGCTTTCATTTCCCCCCCTTTTGTGGTGTTTTTGGTGTTTTAATGTTGTAAGTGGCCATCTCGGTTATCTCACATCCTTCTTCCCATTTGGAATGCTTTCACGTAGGGTTGTTTACTTACTTGTTTTTTTTTTCTATTTTTGGCAGAAGGAAGGGCATAATGTGGATGAATCATCAGCCCCCAGGACTCCCCGGAAGCAAGGGCCACTCCGGGAGAAAGCCGGACAGCCGGAGCAGAGGGATGGCTCTAACCAAGGCCCCAACGGCTGTCCGCTGGGAGGCACAGTGGCAGTGGAGTCCCTGTGTACTGGTGGCATCACTGTGGAAGATGGCGGAAGCTTCCAGAAAGTGTGGGCCACCATGTTTGAGCATCACGTTGAAAGGCACAGTGTGGGTGGGCAGGCGAGATGCTGCCCCTCAGCCACAGTCCTGGGCGATGCACCTGACACCCACGCCACAGGGGGCAGGCCCAAGCCCGACAGAGGCTCTTGGCTGGGCACGGTCTCACCTGGAAAGACAACCCCCAAGAAAGACAACGCGGGGCAGCTCGAGAGGCCCAAGGTGGAGAAACTGGGACGGACTGACCTTTCAAATAGTAAGCTGACGCGGGACCTTCCAGAGCAATCTCCTCAGGGGGAGAGGTGTAATAACACCTTCTGTAAGCCCTTGGAGAACCTGCCCACATCGCAGAGGGTTGAGCCGAGGCTTGATGTGGCGCACACCGTGGGTGAGCGCGCCCATAGTGAGGCTGTCCCCACGGCTCCCGAGGAGAAGGCTGTGAGCCTCCGGAGAGGCACGGGTCATCTTGTGCTGGAGAGGCGGCTGTCGCTCCAGGTGCCCCCTGTTGCCCCAGAAGGCAGTGTGGAAGGTCCACCTGTGTCCGTTCAAAGGGCCACCTTGATCTGGGAAGCTCGAAGCACCCATGGGGCCACGGGACTGAGGCCTGATGTCCGAGAATCAAAGGATGCGCATAGGCAAAGTTGCTCACCACCCAAGTGCACAGAAGGGGTTTCAGTGATCTGCAACAATGCTGCCCTGCTGGGCAGTGAGGAGGGAGCCTCGGCCAGGGCCTGCCTGCCGGAGGCCTCCACTGTGAGGGTGGCCAAGGCCAGCGTCCATGAGGTCCAACCTAGGGGCCAAGAAGGAACCAGAAACCAGTTGGGAAGCGACTGTGTCTCCAGGGAAGAGAGTGGTCCACCCCGGGGCTGCCCTCGAGACCCTCCTTCCTGGGCTCAGGACAAGCTCTTTGACATTCCAGCAAAGGCAGGTCCAGGCTCGTCACCCTTGCAGAAGGGGCCTCTAATCACGGCCACCGGCAACAGCAGCAGTGACCCCAGGGACCTGGAAGCGAGGGTGCAGAAAACGAGTAACTCGGACCAGAGAATGGAGAGGTGGCGGCGTCGGACTTTGCCGCATGATGTGAAGTTTGAGGAGTTCAGCTTCCTGGCTTCAGAACCCTCTACAAAGGGGGGGCCGAGGCAGGCTGGGTCGGTGGCCTCCAAAGCTGGTGCCCTGAGGAATCCTCCGCTGTCCCACGATGGGCTGAGTGCCCAAGACGTGAGCCCAGGCATGTCAGCCGGCCAAACGCTTCCCCTGGGAAAGCCAAGGTCTCCCGTGGAACCGAAGGCCACCTTCTTTGCAGTCACGTATCAGATTCCTGATGACCACAAAGCCAAGAGTGTTGTGAAGCCGGGGCTGGAAAATGTGACGGACTATCCAAGCAAAGCCCCTCGGCCGCTGTCATCTCATCCTGTCGTGTCCACTTCAGCTTCTCTTCACCACCAAGAGCATCGGGAGCCTCTGGGCAGCGAGAAATGGACCAAGGGCAGGCAGAGTGAGAGTGCTGGCCTTTCAAAGAACTGGAAGCCAGGTGAGCGTCGACCTCCTCCTCTGGGGGATAAGGTTCCGGATCCCTCCATCATTGATGTCGACGCTTTCCGGCTTTACCAGGGCTCGGCAGGTGGCGCCACTGGTTTCCAGAATGACAGGAAGGACGGTGGGAATGAGCTGGCCTCCAGCGACACTCTCCAAACCACCCCAGCTTTCCAAAGGCACTCGAAAGCCGGCCACCTTGTCCGACGGAAGACCGTTGTGGTCAGCGAGACATTCCTAGGCCAAATCAAAGATGGCTACCGATCCACTGTCCTGGACATTGATGCTTTGATGGCCGAGTACAGGGAGCAGGCGGCGCGAGGCCCAGGAGAGGTACAGGAGCGGGAAGAGAAACCCGTGGCTGACGTCAGCAGCTCGTCCCCGTGGAGCCGGGGCCATCGAGGGGGGTTGGAGCGGGGTGAGAAGAGTCCAAAGGGGACACCCCAGACAGAGAGGGTTTGGCAACAGGCCAGGCTGACGGAGAGAGACCACAATCCCATTAAGCAGCCGGCTGATAGCCTGGACTGGGCCCCCAACACTAAATTTAGCCCTCCCCTCTGGTCTTTGCCTGACCCCGCTCCTGAAACACCCATACGGACCTTGCCCAAACCCGGGGCCCCCAGGAAACGCGCCACAGGAATCTCTGGGGAGAAGAAAGTCTTCGCTAGTCGGCACCATAGCACCACGTGTCCAAGCCACCCAGCCGATTCCAAGGCCTCTGGTCAGAACGAGCTGGTCAGGGGACCGAAGGAACTGGCCAGGTCACCCCCTGCTGACCGGAAGAGAGGGACCCTGAGGAGATCTGTTGGGAGGGGGGATGAGGGCAACAGTGGGGCCCAGTGGAGGGACCCCCAGAGGACCAGCAGGAGGTCACCACTGGATGTCAAGCGGGCCTTTTCGGAGAAGGGTGCCCCCACCCAAATCCAAGAGGGCCTGTGCATCCTGGAGGCAGCCCGAGAGAGGAGACGTGAGGAGATGGAAGAGAGGCCCGGTGGCCCCAGGGGCAGTCTGAAGGCCCAGGAGACCAGAGTGGAGCCCTGGAAGCGGGAGGCGGGGACCCAGGGCGGCCACAAGGTAAGAAGGCCATTTCCACTTTGTTAGATGTTGAAACTTCACAACAGCTCCAGCCTCAAAGCCTTGTTCCGAAGCACCTGGAAGCAATGCTCCCTGGTGGTGTTGTGGTTTGCGTTGGGCTAGCTGCTCTGTGGAAGAAAGACCCCGTAAGGAATGGCAGTCTCGGAGACCCGCGGGAATGTGTGTTTATTCTGAGCATGGCTGGGAACCCAGGAGTATCTAGTCAGGCGTCCCTATCATTCCCAGCTCCACTTGCAGGCGCCTCAAACGTGGGTTAGTGGGACAGGTTTGGCCCATCCCCATCTCCTACTCTTTGTGGGGAGGGGTGGCAGAGGGGAGAGGCCATGGCGGTGGGCCCGTTGGCTGTGGAAAGGTGACATTGAAGGGTCGGAAGGGCACCTGGCCTGGCCCCATGCCTGCAGGGCCAGCCTTGGCTGTCTACCCTGAGCACATAGGTCCCCCAGGAACCCTCGTTACCAGGGGAATCCTTGGCCCGGTTTTGTGCATCTTCCTTCTCTCCTCCCCAAAGAACCTCCGTTCTTTGTTTTTGGAAGGAAAAGGGAAATATCACCCATAAGATGTTCCACATCCACACCTTACTAAGCCAAACCCAATCCAGGCCAGTCAAGTCTGTTCAACGCACAGCGACCCCTTGTAGTAGAGAGCAGAAGTGCTTTGCTCCCTAAAGCTTCCTTGGTGGTATACTTTCTGAAAGCCAACTGCCAGGCCTTTCTTCTGCAGCACACCAGCTGGGTTTGGCCCTTTGACCCCTAGGTTAGCAGTTGGGTGCAAACTGTGCCACCTGGCATCCTTTCAGTCTTACGAAAACCAAACCTATTGCCATTCAACGAGTTGACCTCAAAGTGAGGTCTCAAAGTGACCCTTTAGGACAGAGGAGAGGGAACCCCTGGGGTTTCTGAGGCTGTCAATCTCCACATAAGTCAATTGCCTCATCTTTCTCCCTCTCAGCTGTTCCAGGATTCACTGACTTTGAGTTGGTCTGCTAGCCTCAACGTCGGCAGTTCAAACCCATCAGCTGCTCTAAGGTTCTTACCAGCTGATTTTTTGGGGGTGGGGTGGGGGGAATGTGGTCCGAAAAAGTTCTCGAACTACCAACATTTTATTTAGCACCAGAACACTTAACTATTGTGTTGCTCTTCAAGGACTGTGAGGGTCCCCAAATAAAGATAAGCAGAGGGCATGTGAGAGGTGATATTAGGGAGCCAGACGTGCTCTTCATGGTGCGTACCCCACCCTCCACCCAAACTTTGCTTCCTTTACAAAACGAGCCACGTGGAGAACGTGAGACAGCCTGGAGTCTTCATTTACTGACCTGTGAAAATGCTTGCTATTCAGACACAACAATAACAAAACAAACAAACAAATTCACTGCCATGGACTTGATCCCAACACATAGTAATCCTATAGGACAGGGTAGAACTGCCCCAAGGTTGTCGGTCTTTACAGGAGCAGGCAGCCTTATATTTCTCATGAGAGGAGGCTGGTGGGTTTGCACTGCCGACCTTGTGATTAGCAGCTGAAAGTGTTGCTTGCTAAGCCACCAGGGCCCCTTTCTAGAGTCCGAGTGGGGGAAATGACAGGGTTCAGATGGCTGTGCGTAGCAGAATCCCAGTTGCCCTCCATTTTCTCCAGGTAATGGCGAGGGGGCTTTTAAAAAGTGCACGGACAAAGCCCCCTTTGAAGCTGGCTACACACTCGTGTGTGTCTGAATGGGTTTGGTCCTGGTGAGCGCTCATAGAGTCCCCACATGTGACAAGTGGCAGGAAACAAGGCTGGTGAGAGCCCAGGGGTGCACGGTCAGGCACTCACTTACTAACCACCCAGTGTCTGGCGAGCCCATAGGATGAACCAAACCCACTGCCTTCAACTCCATCTCATCTCACTCCCAGCAACCCCCAGGACAGCGCAGAACTGCTCCCTCAGGTTTCCAAGTCTGTCCATCTTTATGGGCACCGACAGCCTCCTCTTTCTCCCGCAGAGTGGTTGTCGAGTTCAACGGGCTACCCTTTCTGTTAGCAGACCAGCCCTCAGCCCACTGCACTCCCAGGACTCCATCCTGCAGAGGTTACAGCTTAGGACACTGTGGTGACATTCTACTATGAATTGGAATCAACTCCATGACGTTTTGGGTTTTTTCCTCCCTGGTGGTGACATTGTGGGTTAAGTTTAGGTGTGGGTGATCTAAATCCACCACTCAGGGAGAAAGATGAGCCAGTTGGACTCCCGAAGAGATTTGTGCACTGTCTTAGTGGGTTGCTGTGAGTTCAAATCTACTCAATGCCTGGCAAGGCTGAGGCCAGCCAGGCCAGCCCCAAGCAAGTGCCCAGGGCGTATGCAGTCTTCCCCCTGGTGGCAGGACGGCATCATGC
>NW_022103968.1:73017629-73025351 GCF_000313985.2 Echinops telfairi
TTGTCTTCAGCGATCGTTTCATGGAGGTTAGCACACAATGATGTTCTTTGATGCCTGATAACTGATCCCTTCGACAGCTCATGATCACACAGGCTGGTGTGCTTCTTCCATGTGGGCTTTGTTGCTTCTGAGCTAGATGGCCACTTGTTTACCTACTATTTCTGTTCTTGTTGCCGGTGGTGGTGCCCCAGAGAGGTTAGCGCACTGCTCTGAGGCTACACAGGAATGCGGTTACACTAACAGTGGCATATCCTTCCTGTAACCGGATATCTCCCTGCTGCACACACAGTAAAGTCCTTTTCTTGCATTTGGGTCCTCAGGTACTGCCTCAGGACCTGGGGAAGGAGGGTGGCCACCAAGACAAAGAGCAGCCACTCTGCCCAGTGTCCCCTGCTGCCCCGGGCCCTCAGAGTCACAGCCTCTGCAGGGACAAGAGGGGCGGTCCCTTTGTGGTGAGTGAGCAACCTGGCTGAGTGGGACCGTTGGGGTGGTAGACTGCGAGCCCTGCTGATAGCTGGGAGTGTGGCCGTTGGGTGGGGGTTTGTAGTGGCCAGGGCAAGGGTTGAAGACAGTGGGCAGATGGCCCTCCAGTGTGCCTTTGTCTCTGCTGTGATTTGGGGGACCCAGTTGCCAAGTGCAGAGCACTTCAGAGAACAGGGCCTGGGGTCTGACAATCCTGAGTTCAAGGCTGCATTGCTGAGCTTTCTGGCTGGGAAAGTGGATGTGATTCCAATAGTTCCTTATTGCTATTTCAAGGGCAAAAAGAGATGGTGTGTGTGGCCAGCCCAGTGCGTTTGCAAAACTATCATTGGAGTCAGGATGGGAAGCAGTGAATCCTAGTTCTGGAAGCCAGATCCCATGGGCTCACGCCCTCACCAGGAGCTTGGGTGGGGCTATGGCTGCCTTTTCTCCGTATGTAGAATGGACACAATAGTTATAGCTGCTTTCTGGCCCTGATTTGGTCAGACCCACCTCACTTTAATAAGTGTTTTTTTTTTTCCTGTTCCCATTATTCATTTCTTTCTTTCTTTTAATCTTTGTATTGGGGGCTCATACAACTCTTATCACAATCCTACACACATCAATTGTAGAAAGCACATTTGTACATTCGTTACTTCATCGTTCTCAGAACATTCTTGTTATTCTTCTTACTCTTTTTCCTTTTAAGTCTGTTTGGCTAGTCATTACCGATGCACCCTCGTGCTGGCGCTCCGGAGTAAGCCAATTTACCCGCTTGTGGAAGGAGGGGGTACATAAGACAGCATTACACAGGGAACTGGCCTTCTCTGGAAGCCTCAGTTTACTCAAGGGGGTGCCAGTCTCCTAGCCCCCCACCAGGCACCTCCGACTTTCTGTAAATGATTTTGCTGTGGTAACACAGACTCTCTGCACTCACCTCCTAACTTAACTTGGGAGAAAGATGAGGCAGTCTGCTTCCGGAAAGAAGCATGGCCCCAGAAACCCTCGGGCGCTGTTCTTCTCCACCCTAGAGGGTCTCCGAGGGTCTTCATCCACTTGATGGCAGTGTCCAAAAGCTGGGCAGTTTGAACCCTCCCAGCAGTGATAGCGGAAGAAAGGCCTGGTGACGGGTTTCTATAAAGTCGGTAACCAGGAAGATGGCCAACAAAATGGAGCCGTTGGATTCCGTACCACGTGGGGTCCCCATGAGAATGGGTTTGGTAGCCACGAGGTTGATTGGGTCTTTGGTTTTCCATTGCAAAGGAAGCCCCTTTGGGGCCCTGTTCCAGGCAGCACTGGGGTTCTTTGCACAAGGCCCTTTTGAAGTGCACAGCTCCAGGCTCATCGGTGAGTCTGTGCCTGGTTCGAGTCTTGCAGGCATGTGGTGGTTGTCAGGTGCTGGTGAGTTGGTGCCAAGTCAAAGCACCCCGTGGACAACAGAACGACCCCCGCCCAGTCGGTGCCATCCTCTCAATTGCTATCATCCTTGAGCCCATGGTTGCAGCTGCTGTGGCACTCCATCTCCTTGAGGGTCTTCCTCTTTGCCACTGTCCCTCCACTTTACAGGCATGATGTCCTTCTCCAGGGGCTGCTCCCTCCTGATCACCCGTGTGCAGTGCGCAATATCAATATCCCAACATCTTTGCTTCTCAGGAGCATTCTCGTTGTACTCCCTCCCAGGTGGCTGCCTCCCAGTCCTCCCTACCCCTTGCTTTATGGGGTGGGCAAGAAGACTCCCTTCCTCGAGTCTCAGGGACCCCTCTGAAAGATGGGAAAGTGGAAGATGCTTCCAGCAGAGGTGCTGCTGGGAGAACAGCTGCCCTGAGTAAGCCTGGCTTCCAGTGATAGGGCCCCAGGCTGGAAGGAACTCAGGCTCAGAGGTCCGCAGCTGAGCATGCTTTAGAAGGGTCCTCAAGCGTCCAGGTCCCGCTGTAGACTTGCCCACACATGACCCTCATTGTTCGGTGCATGGTGGTGGGTTTTCTAATGCGGTCTTTCTATAGATCCCTGCTTTAGTGAGTGAGGTAGTTAGTTTATTGTGCCAACCTGGCCGATAAACACATGTGGGGTTAATTGAAGGGCGGAGGGATAAATGGCTCAGTGAACCTCGCCTTTCAAGTTCTTGGGTCTCTTGCTTTCTGATGGTCAGACCAGGATGCAGCTGCCTTAGCCAGCCAGTTCCCTGCTTCAGCTGGCAAGGCTCTCTTCCTGCAAGACATCCCCAAGGAGAAGCCACATGGACCTACCCCGATGCAGCCCTGGGTGCTGGAGCAGCAGTTGTGTGGAGACCCCTGCCAGTGTTGAGATGCTTACACGTTCACTGAATCGTCTTTCCTCCTGCAGTCAGCATCACTGCGTGTGTTTTGTGAGATGGAGGAGGACTTTGTGGATTGGTGTCGAACATATGAGTTAAAGTTGGATTTGTGGGCTTGGGTAGCACTGGGTTGGGATGTTTTCTTCATGCGTGCTTAACGTTTATATAAAACTCTCTCTTTTACATGAGGTTCTGTGGATTTGTTTCTCTAAAGTACCCAGACTAACACAGTGAGTTTGACTCAGTTAATATGACCCTTCAGCGATAACTCCTTAAGTGATGTAGAATGATTCTGGACTTCATACGCCTGAGGGCACTTCTACTCTGTCCTAAGGAACTGACTCAATGGGAGTGGGTTGGACTTTTTGTTTGTTTGTACAGATGGGAACATTGGGACCTGGTGCCCATAGGAGGCTGAGCCATGCCATCCCTGGCCTCACTAGACCAGAAGTGGAAGGAAGACACCCTTAAGTGTTTGACTGCAAACCGGAAGGGCAGCAGTTCGGCACCACCAGCTGCTCTGTGGGAGAAAGATGGGGCTTTCCACTCCAAGAAAGAGTGACAGTCTCAGAAACCCACAGGGGCAGTTCCACCCTGTCCTATAGGGTCGCTATGAGCCTGCAGTGACTTAGGGCTGTGAACTTGGTTTGGGGTATTGTAGGCAAGGCACAGAGAGAGGGGTGGAACCGACCAGAGGATACTGAATGAGGAGGAAAGTCAGGATTGGAATGAATCTGGAGTTCTTCCCAGTTGGGGGAGGGAAGGGGCATCTCCTGGGGCAGGTTGGGGGTTGGGGCGCAGAGAGAGTGGCATGCTGCCTGGTTTAGAGTACTGCCTGGAATGTCGAGGTTCATGGGGCTCCCGGAGACCATGGCTGCAGAGGGTGGCCTGTAGGAGATAGGTGCACTGCGGGGCACCTGGCAGCGCCCCTTACGAAGCAGCTCTGCTGGCACCGCACGCCCCTCGTGGGCCAGTGCGGAATCATGGGCTGGGGCTTGTCCTCTGCCAACGTGTTAGCCAGCCCCATGAACCCTCCCAGTGCGTTCCGGACACACAGGATCACGCTGACTGCACACTGCTTGTGCAATATACCCAGCTGTGCCCTGTGTGACGCACGCGTTTGCACTTTTCTATTGCTTGTATATGCTTTTACGGAAATATATCCCCAAACCAAATCGCCACCATCGAGTCAATTCTGACATCTAGTCACCCTGACATATAGGGCGAGCAGAGTGCTCCTGTGGGTCTCGGAGGCTGTAAACATTTATGAGCGCACACAGTTTCATCTTTCTCCTGCAGAGCAGCCGGTGGGTTTGAACTGCCGTCCTTGCAGTTAAGGACCCAATATGTAACCCACTACACCACCCAGCTCCCACAGAAATACGCCACCGTGTATGTACCCGTTCTGCTGTGGTTGAACATTTGGGGGCAAGTTTGGGGCCCTGGCAGCTTGTGCTGCCATTCTTGGCCATGTCTTTGGTGGCCATTGGTCCTCAGACTTGCTGGGTATACGAGGGGAGCTTCAAAAAGTCCATGGGGAAATGGAATGAACAGATAATGGCATTTCCCTCACAAACTTTCTGAAACCCCTGTATAATCAGTAGTAGGAGATGTATATGTTTACGTAAATTCTACCAGGCACCACCTCCCAACTCTCACTAATCCGACCAACCCCTAGGCAACCACTAACCTACTCTGTCCATGGAGTCTCCATTTTTGGCTCTTCATCGTCAATGGAAGCTCCCACCAAGACCCACTGCCGTGGAGTTGGTTCTGACCCATATTGACCCTGTGTTCAACAGAATGAATGTTGCTTGGTCCCCGCTCCAGGGACCGGCCTCTCTCCAAAGCACACGAGACAGAGTCTCCCCTCCTTGTTCCAAGGAGCACCCTGGCTGTGCTTCTTCCAAGTGTGGTGGTTCTTTTGGCCGTCCCGGTACTTCCAATATTCTGCCAACACTATAACTCACCTGCATTGATTCTGGGAGAGGGTAATACTGTTCCTGCGGGCTTCTGGGATTGAGCCTTTAGTAGCAGACAGCATCCTCTGTCTTCTGCAGTGCCGATGCGGGTTTAAACTCAAATGGAACGATATGCCATCTGTTCTTTTGTGCTGAGCTTCTTTCACTGCGCATGTTTTTAAGGTCCTTCCAGGCAGGTTTCAGTATGCATTCCTGGTCGTGGCTGCATACTATTCCACAGTGTAGCTGTGGTTGATCCAGTCATTGGTGACTGGTGTTTGGGGTTTATTTCATGGACCTTTGGGATCTCCCTTTCTGATGGTCACACATACGCCTGTCATCTTCTCAATTTCATCCTGTTGGTGTTTAACTCCTTACCATCCTCACCTTGATCTTAAACGATCTTTTTGTTTGATTGTTGATTTCTTATCTGCTTTCAGCTCCCCACAAACTAGACTTGCAGGAGTTCGGGGCTCACCTGGGCACTGTCAGTCCTTAGCCCGGAGGCAGGATGTGAGGCAGAGTGGATGCTCAGTAAATATTTGAGGAGTGCGCTTGAGAGTTCATAGCCTGATAGGGAACCAGATGTGGGCACAGCTCCTCAGCCCATAGGAGGAGGGAGGGAGAACTTTCCTTGATCTGGCGTTGGGGAGCAAAACGGTTTGAGGGACTGTGTAAGTGGGGGCTTGACAGTGTGTGGGAGGTGGTCAGGCAGGGGGTGAGTTGAGCTGTGACTAGGAGGCATGATAGCCTGTGTCCTGGCCAGAGAGCCCCGGCGAGGTGACACCCTTGGATCACTGATTGCAAGGCTGAGAGGGACCGTGTGTGAGCTCATTGAGGGGAAGGATGCTGAGGACAAAGTCCAGCTCCACACAACCCGCAGAACCGTCTGAGCTGCTGGCCTCACTGCGCCCTCTGGGCCCCAGGGTGTGCGCGCATGTCTGGGAATCCAGGTGGGAGGCTTTCCCTGGAGGTTCTGCAGTACAGAGCTGCCCCTGAGGCGAGCAGGGGTGGGATGTGGTGACCTCTGGGGCAAGGGCATCCATTGCTGAAGTCCAGTCCCTTCTTGTCTGCAGGGGCGGTGTCAGCCGATTCTCCCAGCCAAACTAACCATTTGGCTTAATGTGAAATCTCATCATTTGCATGTGTTGGGATATAGATGTCTATCAGCAGCCCTGGTGGAGTAGTGAGTTACCACATGGGCTGCTCACTGCAAGGTCAATGCTTCGAACCCAACTCCTCCTTGGGAGAAAGATGTGACCGTCTGTTCCCATAAAGACTGCCTATCTCTGAAATCCGTAGGGACAGCTCTACCTCTGGTATGAGTTGGAATCAACTGGATGTCAGTGAGTTTCCTTTTTGGGTCTGTCTGTCTGTTTATTTATGCATACACACACACACACAAATAAATATATATGCATATACACAAAAGGGTCCCTGGTGGCATAGGGTTTGTACACCCACCAAGTAGCTTAGAAATTTTGTGAAGAAATGGATTTTTCCCATATGACCTTTTGAAGCTCCTCATTTATAGATGTGTGTGTGTCTACACATTGCTGTTGAGTGACTCTGACTCAGAGCACCCCTGTGGTCTCTGAGGCTGTCAATCTTTATGGGAGCAGATAGCCTTGTTGTCTGTCTACCCCAGAGTGGCTGGTGGGTTTGAACCATTAACCTTTGGGTTGAAATGACCACTCTATCGGTTAACAGCTTGGTGCTTAATTCCGGAACCACCAGAGCTCATTCATAAGAATTAATTTAGACATTCATGGAGGCGGGTAGGTTGTCAGTGAGCACACCCGTACTGGGGCACCCAGTTCACTCACATTAGCCTACAGAGTCCTTACCACAAGTATGGGGGAACTGAGGCTGGGGGAAGTGAAGTGATGTGCTATGGTCTAGGTGCACACCGGGGGCAGGTGCCAGGGGGAGGACTCATCCAAGGGCTTTCTTCTGGAAGCTTCCTCATCCCTCTGGTATTGGAAATGACTGCAGGGCTCTCTGGTGGTTTCCCGGCATCTGCCTTCCAGTCTAGGAGCCCTGAGGGCGCTGTCAGGAAACCCATAGAGGGTCCCTGGGTGTCTCCATGGCAGTCGGTTTGTGGCCTTCCAGACTATAAAGAAGGCACTGGTTTCCTTGAGCGGTGTTCATAAGTAGCCACTAGAGGGCAGGATGGAACCAAACTCATTTCAACCATTTAAAAAACAAACAAAAACAATACAAAAAACAACCTCGTCATCACAACCCTGTTGGACAGGTAGAACTGTCCCTGTGGGTTTCTGAGACTGTCACTCTTTGTGTGAGTAGAAAGCCTCTTCCTTCTCTCCTGGAGAGGCTGGTGGGTTTGGATTGCCCACCCTATGGCGGCAACTCATTGAGACGTCATTTACATGCTATAAAACCCATAGTTTGAAGTGTGCAGCGTGTCCTCTTATTGTTACGAGGAACTGTCGTGTCAGGGCTGGCGCACTGACAGAACACAGCGTTCTCGCTGCTGCACCGTCCGCACTGTCGCTGCCCATCGAGCCCATTGTGGCAGCCGCTGGGTTAGTCCATCTCCGTGCGGGTCCTCCTCTTTGGCGCTGCCCCTCCGCTTTTCCAAACATGATGTCCTTCTCTAGGGACTGGTCTCTCCTGACAACAGGTCCAAAGTATGGAAGATAAGGTCTCACCACCCTTGTTTCTTTTTATGTTTCATTTTTCAAAAATATTTTTATTGGGGGCTCATACAACTCTTATCACAGCCCATCCATCCATCCATCCTTCCTGTATCAAGCACATTTGTACATATTTTGCCATCATCTTTTCTTTTCTTTTTTAAAAAAATCATTTTATTGGCAGTTCGTACAACTCTTATCACAATCTGTACATATATCTATCCATGGTATCAAGCACATTTGTACATTTGTTTCCATCATCATTCTCAAAACTCTTTCTTTCTACTTGAACCCTTGGTATCAGATCCTCATTTCCCCCCCTCTGTCCCCT
>NW_022103968.1:73027426-73041957 GCF_000313985.2 Echinops telfairi
TATGCCCTTTGCCTCCTACTTCTTTCCTCTATTTCTTTGCAGCTTCCTCCTGTCCCAATACCATGTTCAGCCTTCATTCTGGCTTCAGTAGTTCCTCGCGGTTGTGTTGACCTTGGCCACTCCCTACCAGTCCTCCCGTCCCCTCCCCACCATTGGTTTTGAACCATTTGTTGTTCCCTTGTCCCTAGGTTGGCCAACCCTCCTCCCTTCCCCTACCTCCTACATTCCCATGTCCCTCCGGGGCCATCGGTTCCTTTATTTTCTTTTCATTTTTTTTTTTTTGTCCAACTTCTCTTATCTAGGTGGGTGTACAGAAATAACAACACCCTCATTTCTAAGGATCATTCTGGCTTCACTTTTTCCAAGACAGATCTGTTTGTCCTTCTGACAGTCCCTGGTACTTTCAAGATTCTTTGCCAGCACCAAATACCTTGTCAATTCTTCATCGTTGTCCAGTTTACTAAGTTTTAATGAGCGCATCAAGTTGGACAACCCTCAGTGTTACTGAATTCCAGAACATTTTTATTGCCCCAGAAAGAGCCCCCCAGACCCATTTACTTCCTATCCCTCACCCACCCCACTCCCAGCCCCTGGCAACCATTAATAGTGTAATTTGCCTTTGTCATCTTGCCTGCTCTGAGCATTTCTATCAAATAAATCATCTACTGTGTGGGTCTTGTGAGTGTGTGTGTGCCTGGCTGCTGCCACCGAGTGTCCTGCTTTTGGGCTTCCCCATGTTGGTGGCTTTATGGGGACCTCATCCCTCTGTGTTGGGCTGACTTCTTCTTGTCATTGGTTCCGTCTGTCCTGTCTCCATCCACCCTGTCCTCACCGTGGGGAAAATGTCCTTTTTCTCTGTAGGTTTTACATGATTTTAAATGCCCTCCTGGTGCTGCTTTGCTAACCCCAACGTCAGCAGTCACTCCAAGTGAGAATTGCAAGACTTTCTACTCCTGTCAGCAGTTACAGTCTGGGAAACCCACAGGGGCCATCCTACCCTGCCCTAGGGGTCTCTATGAGAGAAGGTGCGAGAGGGAAGAAACAGAGAAAAACGATTAATAAGACCCTTCAGGCTGCATGGGTGGCTCTGCCTCTGCGAGAGGATCAGGGAGATTCTTCCTGGATGGAAGGTTCTTCCAGGTTGGAAGGCTTCCTGGAGGAGGTGTGGTTTGGGTTGAGTGTAAAGGATGGTGGGATTCCTGCAAATGGACAGGGTCTTTGGTCTGAGCAAAGGCAGGGGATGGGCTGGGTTAGACCAGATTGGTGAGTTGAGCATTGATGGCTGAGCTGAGAAGTGAGGCCGTTGGCCACACAGGCTCCTTCATGGAGACACACACTTGATGGCTTAGCAGGTCCCCACCCCGCTTTCTCAAGCCAACTCCCACCAAGGACTGGTGCACGGCGAGTGCCCTGAATCCTTGGGTTCCTGATCCACCCTTTGCTGTTGAGTTAATCCCAACTCCAAGTGACCCTTTAAGATCGAGCAGAACTGCCTCAGATCTTGACAGATGTAGATGGGCCTCATCTTTCTCCTGCAGAGGCTGGGCGGTTGGGACTGTCAACTTTGCAGTTTGTTACGGGTGTAGTGCTTAACCACTGTGCCGTCAGCACCCTACAAGAGCCCCAACCTCGGGGCTCTTCAAGGGCCAGATGGTGGCTGGAGCACAGGCTGAGGGTGGGGAAGGGCTGACTCATTGTCCTGCCCGTCTGAAGCACAGCCATCTGCTTCAGCCTCGCTTGCTTGAACAGTGGTGAAGAGGTGGGAAGAGATTGGGAGCCAGGTGAAGAGGTTGGAGGGGGGGCAGGGACAAAACTCCCTGGGTGGCAGCTGAAAGGCACAAACACTCATTCTCATGGATCCCGGAGACTGGGAGCTGGGAATCAACGTGTGGCTCTCTCTGAAGGTTCTCAGGAGGAAACCTTCTTTTCCTTCTCAGCTTCCGGTGGCTTCCGGCACCTGGTGGTGTCACTGCAATCTCTGCTCCCAGCATCATAAGGAAGGTCCCCTCCTCTGTGTCTGCTCCTCTGTCTCTTGTAAGGACACTTGTCACTGACTGGGGTGGGGTGGGGGCCCTGGATCAGCCAGGCAGTGCTTCTCTCAAGACTTTGCTGGAAACCACCTCTCTCAGGTGCCTCCCCCCTCAGCTCCCTGCTCACGGGGGCTGGGAGCTGGCATGGTGGTGCTGAGAGACGGAGGGCCGGGTAGGGTGTGCATGGCCACATTAGTGCTTGGGGGCAGCTGGGTGGAGAAGGACCCAGGGTTCTGTGGGGCCAGCCTTGCCCTCCTCAGTGTGACATCCCAGGACGGGCTGGGCTGGCAGGACGCCCCTGCACTCTCAGACACAGCTGCAGTCAGTCAGTGCCCCTGCCACTTCCCCACCCGACTGACTCCCTGGTGGGGAGTCCATCCCTGGCCAGAGGTGGGTGGGGGTGGGGCACACAGTGTGGCACCCACTTCCTCACTGCAGTGGGGGCAGGGTCATTGGCTCTCTCTCTTTGGGGTGCCTGCCCACCCACCTGCCCCCACCTGATTGGCTGCATTGTTCTCCATCTTGGAAGTGAAGGCCCAACTCTTGGGTGGGTGGGGGGGGGCTCTTTCTTCCTAGCGGCCCTGCCCCACCCACCCTGTTTCCATCACTGACTCTCTGGATCTCTGCCCGCTCCCATCCCCTTCTCCCTGCAGCTTTTCTCTCCAACTGTGCTCTGTTCGCTTTGTCCCTACTGCCTCTGAGGCCATCTGTCTCCGGATCTGTCTCGCATCTCTGTCTCTCACCATCTTGGCTTCTATTTGCTTATTGGGGTTCAGTCTTGTGAGCAGCTCTTCCCTCCCCTCCCCTGGCCTCCCTCTCCCCCTTCTCTTTTTTTTCTTTTCCCCTCAAACCCCCTCTCCCACCTGTTTTTTTAAATTTCTCCCTGTTGTCTCATTTTCCCTCTTTCTATCTTTCCTGTCTCCGTGTGCCTGCCTTCCACTGTCTCCTCCCTAAGCCCACGCTCCCATCCTTTTGCCCACCTGACTCTCCCCACCGCTTCATCTCATTGCCCGTCCCTTCCCCCCAGCCTTCTCCTTTTCTAGTTAACAGGAGGTGGAGTGGTCTGCCCTCAGCAACCTCCATGCCCGTTCCCACCCCTATTAGCTAGAAAGAACTGGGCAGGCACCTGTGGGCTCCTGTTTACGGGAGCGAGGGAGGAGAAGGTTGCTTGTCCACCGTAAGGCCTCTGACAGAAGACGAGGCAGTATGCCGGTTAACAAGCGCCGTGCTCCCTGCGGTTCTGGTAGCCTGTTGGCTATCTGGGCTTAACTCCCACATTTCTGCTACCCAGTCAGCAAGGGCAAAGACCTCAGCCGCACACACGGTTAGTCCTTCAGCAGGCCTCCACCTCCCAACAATACTACAGGACAGCTCACACTTTCTGGCTGTACTGTCAGTCAGTCAGCCAGGGCAAACACATCCAGTTGAACTGTCAGCCAGTCAGCAGGACTCAATCTCTGGCTGTATCGTTAGCTGCAATCGCTGTTTTCCAACTGGACTGTTTGCCCATCCGTGAGCGGAGCCCGACCTTCCAACTATACTGTCGGTCAATGAACTGGTCTGCCTTTCCTACTGTTCTGTGAGAGATCAGGGCCCAACTTTCTAACGGTACCCTTAGACAGCCAGGCAGCCACCCGGGCCCCAGGCTCCCCCACCAGCGTGCAGTAGTCAGCTGTGCCCTCCGCTGGGACAACCCTTCCACTCACCATTAGTCCCAACAACTGGGCCCCACAGCCAGCTGGATGTGAGCCCCCGAGTCTCAGGCCTGTTTCTGCAGAGCTTTGAAGTCCACCCTGTGGCTTCCTCAGCTGTGAGGTCAGTCTCTCCCCCGCCCAACCCCCCATTGTTCCAGTGGGTTCCCTGTTGGCTGCTCTGCCTTGGGTGGAGTGGCCGGCCTTGGTGCAGCACGGATGGTAAGGGTGTCTGGTAGGGGAAGGCGGGTGGCAGAGCTGCAGGCTGGGAGGTGGAGCCTTGCTGAGTCCTAGCATCCTGACTTCCCTCCTTCTTGGCCTCACCACGTCTCCCTTCTCAGAAGGGGGCAGGCCCTGCTTGAGCTCTGAACCAAGCTCTTGTTTACTGGATGCGCACGGTGCACCCTGCTCTGGGCGTGCCACCTTCTCACACAGGGAGGAGGCATTGAGTATGGGGTGCTAGGGTCTGACAGGCCTGGTTTGAATCCCTGCCTCACTGTTTCATAGCTGGGTTATCTCAGACAATTCCCTTTGCTTCTCGGAACTTTCCTCAGCTAGACAGCAGGGCTAGTAACACTCCCCCAATGCGATGGCTCTGAGAACAAAAGGAGATGTGTCAGCATGGTTCTAAGTTGTCAGGTTCCCAAGTTCTTGAAACACTGGGACTATTGGCCCCACTTCACAGAAGGGGGTCGCTGAGGTTCAGCATGGTGGAGTGACTTGCTAAGGTCATGCTCATTAGAGGGGCTAGCGGAGAAAGAATTGCCTTGGGGTTGGCATTTCAAACTCAACCTACTGCCATCAAATCGATTCTGACTCAGCGACTGTGTGATCTTGGCCAAGTCACTTGCCCTCCCTGGGCCTTGGTTTTATCCGGTAGAAAACCCAGACAGCCCAGTTCAGGAGCGTAGCGGAGCCAGGGAAAAGGGGCCGGACCCCCAGGGAGGCTGTGTGAGCTGAGGGGGTCCTGAGTTCATTGATTGCCTGTTAGGAGTGGTGGGGACGTGAGATCACACTCACTCCATAGGCCCTCCCACCCAACACACACACTCCCAGATGCAGGTACCTCACACGCACACACCTGCATACTCACTGACACACACTCAATTGCATACCTGTGCCCTTCCACCCACACTCACGTAGCCATCCCACACTCGTGTAGCCACACTTCTCACATCGGCAAACTCACAGCTGCATGCATACATATGACACACATACCTACACATACACATTCATGCACAATTGCATGCATACACACAGATGAAGGGGCTTCCAAGAGTTGGTGGAAAAATTCAGGGTTTCCCATGCACACACATTATTCCCTTGTGCACTTTCTTACACACCTCATACAGACACCCTCAGACAGTGCACACCTCCCACCTGCTGGCACCAGCATGCACACACTTGCACACACACAATCACAGTCACACTTGGGCTCCAGGCTTCCCCCATGTGTGTCCTGCCACATCACTGGACAGCCCTCCACATCCATCGGCCCTGCCTGGCCTGCAGGGGCAGCAGGGGGTCCAGGCGGAGCTAGCCACCCCTGGACCCACCCGACTGGCTTCACCACCTTTGAAGTTCCCCAGGGCTCACGTGACCGAGCAGCAGCTACTCTGGCTCAAAGGGGCTGTGGCCATCTGTGGGGCCACCCATCCACCTGGTCCCCTGGCTGCCAGCCGTCTTGTGAATGATTCATGGTGCCTCCATGAACTTGACTCCTGTGACAAGCAGTTCGGGAGGTGCCGCCCCCTCTGAGGGTGCTGCCGCATAGCCCTGCCCGCCATGGAGCACTACTACTGCCCCGGCTTCCTGAAGCTCCTGCGGGGCCTGTGGGTGAGTGGGGTCCCCCCACCTGAACTTGGGTTTCCTTCTTCCTGCCCCTCCTACCCTGGCCGACCAAGTGTTCCCATCTGGGTAGCGGCGTCTCTAGTTTCTGGAAGAAACCGTGTGGGTGGCAAAGGAAGAGGCCATTCTGAGGCAAAGGGACCGAGGCCAGAGGCTGAGCCCTGCAGAAAGTCTGGCTTTCTGGAGTGTCATGGAGACCAGGGGTCCCAGACATGGGCCAGAAGTGGGACTCCCCACCCCCCACCCCAAAAGAGGGAGATGAGGGGATAATGCTCATGCTCCTTCCAGGAGGTACAACCCTCTGATTAAAGAGACGGTTCTTTCTTCTGAAATGAAATCCCTCTTGCTCCCCTCCGCCCCCCTCCCCCTTTTGGGATGTGTCTGAAAAGGCTCTTTCTTTTATGAAATGGCACTGTTGGCTGGTTTGTTTTTTAACAAGCTTTTACTGAACAAACTTGAAGCTCTGGGACCCTCATGGTGCGGTGCCTCCGTCATGGAGTGGCCAGAGGGAGGAAAAGGAAACGTGTCTAGTGACAGGCCAGTGTTGGGGGGACCCGTGGAGGGTGGCAGCAGGGGGGTGGGCACCTGCTTGTTCCTAAGCCCTGGCTCTGGGGTCAGTATGCTGTGTGTCCTCAGGCAAGCAGCTTCCCTCTCTGGGATTTTGTGTGCCTCGGTGGGATGGGAGCGAAGACAGTGGTGGTTTCGTGGGGCATCATCAGGGCTCTGTGAACAGAGGGGCTTCTTCCTAGGGACTCTTCATGGTGCGTTTCAGAATTCTCTAGGACATTTGTCATTGGGTGGAGGACACCCAGAAGGGAAAAATAAGAGTCCAAGAACAATCCCCCTGCTGAGTGTTTGTAAATTCTTCAGATAGTTTCTCACCAGAGGGAAATTTCCAGAGTTCCTAAAAATACAACTTTAGAAAATACTTTCCCCCACTGTCACTCTCTCTCCTGCATCTTCTGCACCCCTGCTGTGGAGGTGACTCGGTCTCTGAAGGCCCTGCAGGACAGAGGAACACTGCCCCTGTGGATTCGCCGGCCGTCTTCACGGAGGAGGACAGCCTGGTCATTCTTCCAAGGAGCAGTTGCTTGAACCATTGATCTTTTGGTGGGCAGTCTGACGCTTCACCCACTGTGCTACGTGGCCTCCTTGGAGCCTTCTGAGGCAGGTGAAAACATAGGGAGGCTCTCCTGGTTGACCGCCTTTGATGAGTCATTGTTACAGGATACATGTAACAGCCAGGGACTCGCTTTCTTTTAGCTTTGTGTTCTTGGTCACAAGGATAATATGCTGAGCCGGGGAGGGAGGGGAAAAAGAGGAGCTGATACCAAGGGCTCAAATAGACAGCAAATGCTTAGAAAATGATGATGGCAACATATGCTTGAAACAATTGATGTAAGGAATGTTATGAGAGCTGTAAGAACCCCCAATAAAATGATGAAGAAGAATAAGAATATGCCAGTATGGGAGAAAATGGGGAGAGTCCAGACTATGAAGGAGAAAATAATCCACTCATCTTTGTTGGAATAGGTTCTAGGTGGTTCAGGTGTTTTAGTCTCCGCTACTATGAACCTAAAGATCGACAGCTCAAACCCACCCTCCCCGCGGCACCATGGACGGAAAAGCTGTGCCGCGTAAAGACGGTGCTCAGGAAAGGGGCGTGCTACTCTGCTACACGGGGTCGAAATCGATAGAGAGCACTGGGATTCGTGCTTTGAACCCTGCCGCCCACAGCTTCCTGGTGGCCTTGATGTGCCTGGCTGTGTGCCGGGCTGTGGACTTGGCACAAAGCTGACAAAGGTGCAGGTTCACGTCCTCCCGGAACTCAGGGCTTGGTGGAGGTGCTGGTTCCCTCACCAGGGCTGAAGTCAGACAGCCATGCATGTACTGTGGTTGCTAGTGTGTGCTGTCGGTCCATTCTGACTGAGAGAGGAATCCTGTGATGAAATGGAATGGCCCCCTGAGCTTCTGAAGCTGTTAGTCTTTACAGGAGCAGGCTGCCTCCCCTTTTTCCCGTGGAGCGACTGATGGGTTTGAACTGCTGAATGTGCGGTTAGCAGCCTAATGTGTGACCCGCCAGGCTCCTTCTAACAAATGTGTGCAGAGCAGAGCAGCAATCCTAGCTGTTGCTGGGAATGTAGGGCTGAGGAAGCCACACATGGCCCCAGGCCTTATTCACTCAGTGGGGCACAGACCCCGCACAGGAGCGGAGCCAGGAGTGCATGTGTGTCTTGATGGGGAGCAGTCACATCTGGGGTGACAGTGGGGCCCAGGAGACCTGGTCCACGGAAGCTGAGCTCTGGAGGAGAAATAGAAGCCAGCAGGGGATGCCAGCCAGGACAAGGGCCCCGAGGAGTACTCTGGGGAGAGGTGAGGAAGAGGGACAGCATGTGACAATTCTGTGGTGGCGTCAAGGTGGCATGGTGATTATACATCAGGCTGCTAACTGAAAGTTCATTAGTTTGAAACCATCAGTCACTCCATCGGAGAAAAATGAGGCTTTCTACTTCCGTAAGAGTAACAGAGCTACAGTGGGGCCCTACGAGTCAACATCGACTTGGTGGCAGTAAGTTTGAGTTTCGTGATGTTGGAAGGTGTGGTGGAGGAGGTCCTCAGACTTTCAGGAGGCAGCTCTACAGGTGGGTGGAGACACACTTCTCATCCAGCTTTGTTCTGTGTGACCTTCGACAAGTCTTTCTCTGAGCCTCAGTTTCCCTTTCTGGGTAGGAAACATGAGGTGAGACCTCTTGGGACAGTCACATCCTGGTGGATTGAGGGCAGGCCCCACGTCTTGCTGCTGGCTTTCCGAATGACCCGTGAGCCTTCTGCTCCTCCAGTGTGACGGGCGCACGCAGCAGGACCAGGGCTTGGATGAACCCTGAGCCTGGGGCTTGAAGCTGGAAACTCTGGCTTGTTAACTCACTTTGGGACTGTGGGAAGGGCACAGGCTTAGGACCTGGATCATGATGAAGCTGGGTAGCCTTGAGCAGAACCTATCTCTTCTTGGATCTCAACTTCCTTATCTTCAAAATGGGCAGATGCCACCTGGTTCTTGGGGCAATCCCTCGGAACCCCCAAGTGACTTCTGAGGCTACTCAGCAGAGGTCAGCTCTTTTATCTACCAGGAAGTGTCTTCGGGTTTAGAATGCCTGGCTGTGTGTGGCCCAGGGCTGCCATAGCAAAATGCAACCAGCTGGGTGGCTTCTAGGAGTCCTGGTGGCGCAGTGGTTAGTGCCCTCAAACCCACCAGCCTCTCCAGGGACAAAGATGAGGCTGTGTGCACTCACAGAAGCTGACAGTCTTGGGAATGCGTTGCTGAGCCTGGGGGCTCATGGTCATTGTCTTGAGGGACACCAGGGTCAAATCCAAAAAGGCAGGGGCCACCAATATAAATTGGTGTGACATAATCCACAAAGACCATCTTCTATACCTTACAAGGTCACAGTCACAGGTACCAGGTGCTGGGATGTCAACGTATTTAAAAAAAATCATTTTATCGGGGGCTCGCACAACTCTTGTCACAATCCATACGTATATCCATTGTGTCAAGCACATTTAAAATTCAATCTGTAACAGTTTGCCCTCTGGCTACCCAAATCCAAGTCCTTCTCATGTACAAAATCCATTAACCCAGCCCAGGCCCCACCCCACACCTCAATCTTTCATTCCAGGATGGGCTGTAAATCTAAAATCTTACCTTCTCGTCTCATCTCAGTCAGGTGGAGGTGAGACTTTAGGTGTGGTTCATGCAGGGACAGTCTTGCAGACCAGCCCCTGTCGTCAATCGTCAACCTTCTTTGCCCCACCCCCCTAATTTTTACCATGATTTTTTATTTAACAAACATTTCCTTTTGGGATGCTTTCAGATTGACAAAAAAAAGTTGCAAAGATATTAGAGAGAGTTTCCTGGATACCCTTTCTCCAGCTTCTCAACTGTTAGCCTATTATTTCTTCCTAACAATGGGACCATTTGTCCAAAGTCAGACACTAGCACTGCCACCCGAGTATCCCTACTGCTAGTCACAATACTTTAAATGGTAGTTCATAGTATTATGAAGAATAGTAGTATTAAGAACTATTACTACGACTATCAGGGACTATTATTACTGTTGTTTTAGTGGCAGTATTTTGGACTATAGCTTTCCGAGACTGTCAGTCTTTATGGGAGTAGAAAGCCCACATTGTAGGAACCATGGTGGTGCAGTGGTTCTGTTGGGCTGCGATCCTGTCCGCAAGGTGGGCAGTGGGAAAGCACCTGCAGCTCCATGGGAGAAAGACTGGGCTTTCTACTCCCGTCGCCAGTTCCGGTCTCGGAAATCCTCAGGGGCTGGCAAGGAGTCAGCACTGACTCAATGGCAGCGCGTTTATTTGAGAGCTACATTGTACCCCAGTGTTCGCAGAATAGGTGTTTTTTCTTGTCCAGGGGCTGTGTGGCAGCTTCTGGAGATGACTGTGACCCCTGGGTGGGGGAGGGGAAGGAGGTGCTCCTGGTATCTCTCAGAGTAAGCGTTGCTGGTAAACATCTCGTGATCCTTAGGACAGCTCCCCCTTTCCCACCCCAGCAAAGAATGAGTCCCAACCCGGACAGCCCTGGCGCTAAGTGGAATAAACCAAGTGGATTCAGATTTCATCCAATTTTCCGATGATGTCCAGTGGGTCCAATCTAGAACCCCATGCTGGATCCTGCCACTCTTTCATCTCCGGAAGGGCCTCGCCAATCCCCAGCTGAGGGAGTGAATGTATACACACATGCGCATGTCCTTCTAGCCCAGTGGTTCTCAACCTTCCTAATGCTGTGACCCTTTAATACAGTTCCTCATGGTGTGGTGACCCCCAACCATAGAATTATTTCCATTGCTACTTCATAACCTTAATTTTTCTACTGCTATGAATCGAGCGCCCCTGTGAAAGGGTCCTTCGCCCCCCACCCCACCCCACCAAGGGGTCTCAACCCACAGGTTGAGAACCGCTGCTCTAGGTAGTGGAGGATCTGTCCAGAATCAAGAGCTTCCTGTGTCGATATGTTTCTTTTTAACGAAGGGTTCTGTGATTGCTGTAGCAATCCTTTCAGACTTCTCCGCATGTGACTCCTTCCAGAACTCAGGCCCCCATGACTTCGGTTTGTGCTGAGGGATGGTCTGTGGTTGGAATAGAAGAACTTGTTCTTTCTCTGCTGTGAGAGCTGGGCCTGCAGTTTGGGCTCAGGCCCATTTGCATCATGTGAGGTTTGCGTAGGATTCAAAATGTGGATGGCTTTCCACAGTGAGCGACAGCTGAGAAGAACAGCGTCGTGGTGCCAGCGCTCTTGTCACTATGCGAATGGAGCAGGTGGTCCAGGAAAATCTCTGACCCTCTCAGAACTTCCGTTTTGCCCCTGGGGGATGTGAGTGAGTTCCCTGAAATTAATTCAGACTCACGGCTCCCCCACGTGCACAGAGCAGAATTGCACCCGGGCCACCCCCTCCAGAGTTTGACTGATGATGGCATCGCCCTGGTTGGGTGTCCTGAGGACTCGCAAGGTGATGCAGTCAGATCCAGGTGCACACTAGGCTCCACAGCCACAGCAGCGCTGCCCACCTGTTGGGCCCGGAATGAATGCAGATCCACGAGTGTGATGGCCTGGATCCTGCAGCCATCAGTCCACATTCTCACTGCAAGTGCGGGCAGTCAACCACGGAGGAGATACAAACCATTCGATACCAGAGGTTGGCAGTTCGAACCCTTCTGGAGGCCGTTGGGAGAAAGACCAGGTACATGGTTGTTAGGTGCCTGATTCAGGATAGTGCATCCTAGTGACCTGATGTTGTACAACAGAGCAAAGCACTGCCTGGTCCTGTGCCATCCTCACAATCGAAATGTTTGAGCCTGGGGTTGCAATCCCGGTGTCAATCCATCTCATGCCAGGTCTTCTTGTTCACCACCCCTCTACATTATCCTTCTCCTGGGACTGGTCACTCCTGATAGACATGTCCAGAGCAAGTGAGACGGATGAAGGCTGGCCGTCCTCGCTTCTCAGGAGTGTTCTGGCTGGCTGCCCTTCTTCCCACCCAGGTTTGCTTGTTCTCTGTGCACTCACAGTGACCCTACAGGCCAGGGCAGAACTGCCCCTGTGAGTTTCTGAGACGGTAACTCTTGACAGGAGTAGAACGCCCCCTCTTTCTCCAGGGGCAGGGCTGCTGGTTTTGAACTGCTGGTCTTGCAATTAGCAGTCCAATGTGTAACCACTGTGTCCTTCCGTTTGATGACAGCGAGTGAGTCTCTGTGAAGGCGACAGCCTAGCAAACTCCAGGGGCCAGTTGTTCTGCTTGGTCATGTGGGGGTGGGGTCTTGAGGAATTTAAATCAGATATCGGGGTGCAGTGTGCTATGGAAAGCAAGCAAGCAAACAAGCAAGCAGTCGAGGGATCTCAGGGCAGCTTGGATAGGCGGAGTCAGGGGCTTCCCCGGAAAGGGGACATCTCAGGAAAGGAGGATGTAGCTGGAGGGACTGGCTAGGAAGAGGCCCTCAGCCCGAGTGTGTGCAGACAACTTACAGAATGAGGCCCAGAGGGAGCAATGGGCAGAGGTCAGAGGGGAGGCTGGGGAGGTGACAGACCTGTTCTCCAAGGTGACAGAGCATGGGGCTTTGAGCAGGAATGGGATAATGAACAGGAGAGGTTAAAATGCATCCTCTGGCTGGTGTCCAGCAGCAGACTACAGCAATGAAGGGCAGGGCTGGGGACCAGGGAGGAGCCCTGTAGTCACCTGGTGCCTTGGACCCAGGGGAGTAGAGGAGTTGGTAAAAAGTAGCATTCTGGATCTGTTCTGGGCCTAGCCTCTGGATTTGCTGATGGGTTGGAAGTGAGAGACTGATGCGAGGGTTCGTGGCTTGAGAGTGTCGCTGCTGGTGTTTCCCATTAGAAAAACTCAGGTTTAGGTCGATAACTGCAAGGTCAACAGTTCGAAACCCCCAGCAGCTCTGAAGGAGGAAGATGAGATTTTCTACTTCCATATAGAGTTATCGTCTGGGAAACCCACAGGGGGCAGTTCTACCCTGTTCTATAGAGTGGCTCGGAGTTGGAATTGACTTTTTGGTAGAAGTTTGCTTTTTGAGGGTTTTATTAGACATCCAAAGTCAACACAAGTCCCCCACCCCATTCTCATGCCCAATTTCCCTCACCTGGACAATGGGCACAACAATCCCCATCCTGCAGATGTTCTGGTGGGAATTTTGAAAGCCAATTTGATGGGAGTGGTTAGCTCAAGTAGAGGTTGGCCATTAAAACCCATCCTGCATTGCTGTGGGACAAAGGCCTGGCGACCTGCTTTTGCAAAGATCCCAACCATGAAGACCCTGTGGAGCAGTGCTGCGCTGTGGCTCTCAGCCTTCCCTGACTGAGATTTGAGTCTGCAACAGCCATGACTCCTGGTTTGCCAGAAAGACCAAGGCACCAGGCCCCTTAGATGCGTCTCAGGGTGTCTGACCCCTTCACCCCCAAGAAGAGTTATTCAGTGTCACGGGCCCAGCCTGTGCCCTTCCAGGGGTGTGCAAGAATTCAGTGAAGCCAAGGCCCTGTCCCCTGGGCACACCCCTCCACAAGTGAATTCCGGATTTGTATTGGTCTCTTGTGGCCCCTGCTGGCAGAACACTGCCCCAAGAGCTAGTCTGACAAATACACATGGGGATGGAAATGGGAAGGGAACAGTGGGATGGATGGTGGGGGCTTGCCAGGTCTGGGAGCTTGCTACCTGGTCCTCTGGGTCCTGTGTCGCCCTCCATGAAGATGATACCTTGATGCTGAGCCTCTTAGACAAGCCTCTCAGGTTGGCAACTGTCCCCAAGGAGCTGTTGCTGGCTTTCCAACATTCCAGAGTTTGGAGCAGTCAGAAGGGACGTGCCAACCTGTGAGTCTTGGAGCAAAACCGAACCCAACCCACTGCCATGGAGTCAGTTCGAACTCACAGTGACCCAATATAGGGTTTCTGAGGCTGTTTATCTTTATGGGAGCAGAAGCCCTCATCCCACTCCTGAGTAGCTACTGGTGAGTTTGAACTTCCGACCTTGTGGTTAGCAGTGCAATGCCTAACCTATTGTGCCACCAGCATCCTGTGACTGCTGTGGAAGTGTGCTGCGGTGCTCTGGAGCCCTGGGAGCTGGGCGCAATTGCTATGTGCCCCTGAGGCAGTTGTTGGACCTCTCTGGGCCTCCATTTCCTCTCTGGTGAAGTGAAAAGTCAGACTGGATTCCCCTTCAGGTTCCTTACTGTGCACGCACATCGTTCCAAGAATCTTGTAGCAGGGCAGCTTGAGGGCCAGCCAGGCCTGGATTCAAGTCCAGACTGCCACTTCATGCTGTGTGACCCTGAAGAAATGGCTTCATCTCTCTAAACCTCAGTTTCTTTATCTGTAAGATGGGGACTATGTCAGCAGCTCATTGTGGGGACCACCTGATGTACAAAACCAACTCCCACCTCCTAGTCCAAACAGAGGCTTCTGAGCGCTCTGCGGCTTTCAGTAGGTACACTAGAGGGCGCCCTCTTTTAACAAATCCATTTTGACCTTCCCAACCAGTTACTGGGGAGCCGCTTCCAGCGCCCTCACGTGTTAACAGTGGAACTGTGCTTCCAGGACTTTCAGTGCCTTTTCACCAGAGATCGTCACCAGGCCGTTCTTTCTTTTTTCTTTTTTAACTTCAAATGAATCTTTTTTTAAAAATCATTTTTATTGAGGGCTCATACAACTCTTATTACAATCCATAGCCACAATTCACATCCGTTGTGTCAAGCGAATCTGTACATATGTTGCCATCATCATTCTCAAAACATTTGCTTTCTACTTGAGCCCTTGTATCAGGTCCTCATTTTCCCCCCCCTCCCTCCCCGCCCGCCCCCCCATGAACCCTTGATAATTTATAAGTTATTATTATTTTGTCATGTCTTACACTGTCTGACGTCTCCCTTCACCCACTTTTCTGTTGTCTG
>NW_022103968.1:73042882-73045435 GCF_000313985.2 Echinops telfairi
GCCTTCATTTGGGTTTCAGTAATTCCTCTCGGTTACATTGCCCTTGATCAAGCCCTACCAGGCCTCCTACACCCTCCTACACAGATTTTTGGATCACTTGTTGTTCCCTTGTCCCTGGGTTTGTTAACACCATTTCTTTTCCCCCACCTCTCCCTCTCCCATGTCCCCCCAGAACCATTGGTCCCGTTTTTTCCTCCAGATTGTTTATCCCGCCTATCTCATCTGGATAGACCTCACCAGGCCTTTTTTTATGAAGTACCTCAGGGTGGATTCAAATGACCCCACCCCGTTCAGTTAGCAGCCAAGAGCCTTCATTGTTTACATCACCCAGTGAGGGATTCCATGGCATTTAGTAGTAGATTGATATTGGTTAGGCACATCTAATCAGTAAGATACAGATGTTCACATGAATTAAGCGATGATACGATGATCTTTAATATTGTGTATGATATGCATAGGAGTCCTGGTGGCTTTGGACTGTTAACTGACAAGTCAGTAGTGCCAAAGCCCTAGCTGCTTCGCAGGAGAAAGACAGGGATTTCTACTCCCCTGAAGAGTTACAGCCTCATAATGCCCTACTTTCTCCTTGCAATACTTATGGGAGAGGCCCTCTTATCATCTGCTCTTTACAGATAGGGAAACTGAGGCTTGGAGAGGTTAAATCACTGTGGAAGTTCACACAGCTGGTGAGTGGAGGAGCCAGGATTTTGATCTTGGCTTTCTGACTTTGGGCCCATCCTCTATTTGATTGTGCTGATAAATTGACTCTCATCTCATGGATATCTTTCTTGTTAAACCTTTCACATTCTGTGGAATTTGCCAGCATGCCTCAGGGCCTTGTCTACACCCTTGTCTACACCCTTATTGAGGTTGGGTGGGAGGGTCTTCCTGGACCCCACCCCAGCCTGCTTGGCCAGCTGCCCAGTAAGGCATGTTGGGGGCTGCCTGTTCCTAGCATGCCTGACTTCTTAGGCTCTGGGGAAACAACCTTTGTCCTCCAAGTGGGATGACTGGAGTCCTGTCTTGGGGACCAAAAAAAGCAAAACACCCCCTCCCCCAAACACACACACACACACACACACACACACACACACACACACACACACCAAGTAATCTGACAGGTGAGTTCCTGTCAGACACAGGATCTTTCAGAGTCTCCCAGGCTCATCAGGGTGGGTGAACAGCCTTGGTCACAGGATTGTGATGTTAGAAAGATTCTAGAATGCTGCAGAACCTTGAGGTTCAGGGTGCACAAAACTTTATAGCGTGTCAAGTTGCTTTGTGTCCTCCCATATTTTGGAGCATCACAGCTTCTGTAAGTAAGTAATGCAGGGCAGAGGCCAAACCACCCCAAAGCTTAGTGGGCATCACATGATGTTCATGAGGGCTACCTTTCTCTGCGCCAGGCTCACCAGCAGGAGCTGACAGGCCATGTTGCCTATCATCTGGAACTCTCCAAGGATGAAAGAGTTAAATGACTCTGGCACAGGTGTTCTCAAGTGTCTCTGTTTTTCTATCACCTGTTTCTCTTTTTGTGCCAGAACCATACTGGTTGAATCATTGTTGCTCTAGACTCTATTTGAATATATTTTCGGCATCTACTGTGGGAGACATGACTAAGACTCCCTAGGTAACTCTTGATATGGGGTATGAAACCAGTTAATAAATTACAGCAAAAAAACCCTCAAAATAAAACAAGATATGTGAATGAGCAAAGGGTTCTATCTGGAGGGGACGTGTCAAAGCCTGTTGGTTTCTGACGAGTAATGGGTCTGAGGGCATGGAAGGACCAAGGATGGAGGCTTGCCATGGTGGTTTGGTAATGACTGATAGGATTAATATGCCCGTGAAAACTGCTCCATGAATCAGGACGTGAGGAATTATTGGTGCATTTGAGTGACGGTTGTTGGAGAAGAACCAAGCAGTCGACTGTGGAAGAGGTACAGCCAGAATGCTTCTTAGAGGCACGATGGGGAGGCTTTGCCTCATGTATTTTTGACATGTTAGGAGAGAGCAGTGAACACGAGGAAGACCCTTGATGAGATGGATTGACACCGTGGCTGCAACAGTGGGCACAGACATAATAATTGTGAGGATGGCACAGGACCGGGCAGCGTTTTCTTTGGTTGTTCTCGGAGTCACGGTGAATGAGAACTGATGCTATGGGACCTAACAACAAGTTACAATTGGAAGGTTGGGGTTTGATATTTTCCCCCTTCCTTCTCTAAACTTAGAATATTCCTCGAGTTCTTGAAAATTCTCACTTGGGTATCTGATTCATCTTCTCTTCACTCCCAGAGTTCCCTCTTTGGTGTTTGTTTCTAGCAGTTTCTCTCTCCCGTGTAGCGCACATCCCGTCCCTTGACCCCCTGCATCCCCGCACTACCGTGGGAAGGGGGCTGGGTTTGCTTCTTGCTGCTCTGCAGACTTTCCAGCTCCCTGCCTCTGAGCTTCTGATGACCTGCTGGATGGGGCCCAGCCGATGCTTCCTCAACCTCTTGTTGTTCCTGTGACTTCCTCCCAGGCAGGCTCTGGGTACATTCATCTACGCCC
>NW_022103968.1:73045535-73047897 GCF_000313985.2 Echinops telfairi
CCGGGCCCTGACTCACAGCATCCCAATGTGCAATAGAATGAAGCACCCCCAGGCTTGGCACCATCCTCCCAATGTTCTTCTGTTTGGGCCCATGCTTGCAGCCATCATGTCAAATCATGTTCTCAAGTGCCTTCCTCTTTATCACCGCCGCTACTGTACCAAGTATGATGGCCTTCTCCAGGGACTGGTCTCTCCTGACAGCGTGTCCACAGTCCGTGAGATGGAGTGTGCCCTTCCTGACCTCTAAGGAGCACCTGGCCGCACTCCTTCCAAGACAGATCTGTTGGAGTACACAATAAGTGCTCAATAATTGTTCATAGAGCGGAATGAAAGAAAGAAAGGGAAGGCAAAGAAGGAAACAGTAAACACAGCTTCTTGCCATCAAGGCCATGTCTTGGTCATCTGTCTCCCCAGTTTCAAGTCCAGGGCTGCACACACAGTAGGTGCTCAGAAAATGTTAAACTGAATGCTTAAATGAGTGCGTGAGCAATCGGGCGCAAAAAGTAAAACATAAAGAAAAAAAGTAGAACTTTTTGCATGGAGGACCCTATCGTTCCCAGGCGGCCTTGGCACACAGTAGGCTGGACTTGGTCAATGGAGGATGGACAGAACCTGCGAATAAATAAATGAAGCTTCTTGAGGGCAGAGTTCCCCATGTCTTGGGTCCTTTCTAACACCGGCCAGGCATACAGCAGGTGCTGAGCAATTGGCTCCTGCATGGCTGTCCCCTCTGTGGTCTGTCTACGGAGTGATGTGAGCAGGGCTGCCTGTCCCCCTGCCAGATTTGCCCCCTGCCCTGCCTGGTTGGCCCCACTTCAAACATCTCCTGTGTTCTGGTCGGCACACATGAGCAGGAAGTCCCTGCAAGCCTGCCAGAGAGCAGCTGAATGCCTCTCCTTCATGTGGGGCTGGCCTTTAGTGGGGCCAGGGCACCAGGCCGAGGCCCAGCACTGTCTGGCTGGAACAGTGGCCCCCAGAGACCCCCCTATTCCTGATTACCTTAGCAGTTATAATTTTAACACTGCTGAGCAGCTTGTACCGGCCAGGAAGCCTGGGGAAGGTTCTACTCAGCTTTGGTTTGGTTTCTAACCCTGCGTTGTTAATAGCAGGCCTATTAACCCCTTAACAGCAGAGCTACAGACACCAAGCAAGCAATAAGAACTTTGGGTTATGCTAGGGAAAGCCACAAACCTCACCTCTGTGACCTTTCATTTGAAGAACCGCCAACACCCGCTAATCACTTACCCGATCCTCGGTTGTCCTCCTCTGTAAAATGGGTGCAGTAAGACCCATCTCTGTTTTCCATCATTGGCTTTTTCATATTTAGGCTAATAAAGCTACTTTCTCCTGGAGATTTCTTTCTGTATATCACCAGCAACTCTGGTTTGCTTTGTTTTTCACTATTCCCCAATTGATTTTAAGGGGTGTCCATGTCTTGGATTGCGCCGGTGGCTCCCCTAGCCCCCCACCCCCGCCCCGAAAAACCTATGATGATGCTTCTGTGCAAGGAATCCAGGGGAGAGTCAACAGCTCGGCCTGATGCCTGCAGGCGCTCTTTGCATGAGAAAACCAGACCACTGCCTCCAGGCCGCTGGCACTCTGAGCGACCCTGCAGGGCAGAGTGAACGTGCGTTCTGCCCACCCCACCCCCACCCCCACTCCCCAAGGGTTTCTGAGACTATAAGTCTTCTTCTTGGCCAGGGTGGTGGGGGGTGGTGGTGGGGGGGCGGAGACAACCAGTGTTGGCTCCCTCTGCTCCAAAGAGGCACAGGGAATGATCAGTTACTGAATGCCTACTACCCACCGCATACCACACAGGGCACCCAGCAGCTCCTCTCATTGCACTTACATAACGCCTTCACCAGATAGGGTAGGTAATATTGTTTTGCAGAGAGGTGAAGTGACTTGCCCAGGGTCATACAGCCAATGGTCTACATGATATGTGGGTGAGGGCTTCCTTTCTGCTCTATCTTGTTCACTATCAGTCAAGAAAATCTCACCTTGGTGGACAACCTCTTCTCCTGGAAGTTGCCATTGGATGCCAGCTCCCCCAATACAGGAGTGCAGGTTCTGACACCCAGTAGGCATTGGGTGCTTGTCTGAAGGCTATGTACAAAGGGGACATAAAAAAGTTAGTGGGTGTGTTAGACTGGGTTCACTAGAGAAATCCAGTGACACTCATATATGTGTAAGAAGGAGCTTTATATCAAGAGGCCATTATATCACAAGAAACCAGCCCAGCCCAGCCCAACTCAAGTCCATAAGTCCCTCTTCAGACTCACGCAGCCACATGCAATGATCAGGAAGATCACAGGCCAGTGGGTGCAGTCTGTGCAATTCATCACAGGGCTCTGGCAAGGCT
>NW_022103968.1:73047997-73062173 GCF_000313985.2 Echinops telfairi
GGGGGTGTGTGTGGGGGGTGAAGGTTCCCAGAGCCCTCCTTATGAGGAGGTCATGCTCACAAGGAGACACCATCAGGCTATGACCTGATTGACACTCCTACACTTCAAGTTGACATGAAATTATGTAACTACCGCAGTGGGAATATTCCATGATCTTTCCATTTCCATTTCCCCACAAAAGTTTCGAAGCTCCCCTCGTGTTGCAGGCTGGTCCATTCTTTCCATTCCCACAAAGATGTTGGTTGTGGACTGTTGTTATCGTGGGTGATCAGCATTAGAATGCTCATCTGCTACTTGGGAGGCCTGGGTTTGAATCCCAGCCTCTGCAGACCACACCTCCTTTTGTGTGGAGCACTAGTAATGATTATGAGTTGGCTGCTAACCCCAAGGTCAGCGGTTAGAAACCACCAGTCACTCCTTGGGAAAAAGACAATGCTTTCTACTCCCACAGAGTCTTTGGAAACTCACAATGGCAGGTCTCCCCTGTCCTATAGGTTCACTATGAGCCAGCATCGACTCCATGGCAGTGAGTTTGAGTTTGGGGTTTTGTTGTTATTATTATTACTTTGCTCCAAGTTTCAGAATCAGAACCCTGGTGGTGCATGTGCTGACCATAAAGTTGGTGGTTTGACCCCACCAGCTGCTCTGAGGGAGCAAGAGGTGGCCATCTCCCCTATGTAAAGACTGATAGCTCTGGTGTCCCCGAGAGGCAGCCCCCTACACTCTTCAGGGGTCCTGTGAGTCCCACTCCCCTCCGACAGCTGTGGTGGTGTGTCCTTTGAGTCTTGGAACTAAAAACAAAACTCACCTCTCGTTGCAAGCCCGTTCACCTTGAAGGAAGCTGACATTTTACAGTTCTTTTCTCTTGGAGCCAACCGAGGATTCTCTCTCCTATAGAATGCCATGCAAGGTGGGAATCTGCACGTTTACTCCAGAAACTTCTGTGTGGAAAGTTAAGGTGAAACAGGACTGTTCTGGCAGGTCTCCAGTGCCAGGGTGACGGGCTTCATGCAATGGCTTAGGTTGTTCCATTCCACCTCATAGCACTTCAGATTTTAAGAATGGCTAAGCAGGAGGATGGGGGGCGAGGGGATGGGGCGGATGGCGAAGCTGAAGCTGTCCTCCTGCCATCTATACGGGACCATCCCCTAAGTGCTGGGCACTGGTGTTCCTGTGGTCATCGGGCTTTGCTTCATCCCAGGTTCGTGGATGTGGGATGGCTGGCTGCTCCATTTTTAAGATGAACAAACTGAGGACCAGAGTACCTGACTTGGGTGCTTATTGGAGGAACCCTGGTGGCATGAGTTGGGCTGCTACGTCGCAAATTGCCAGGTCGAAACCACTAGCCATTCCCTGGGAGAGAGAGGAAGCTTTCTTCTCCTGTAATGAGTTACATTCGTGGAAAACCACCAGGGTAGTGTTCTACCCTGTCCTGCGGGGCTGCTCTGAGTCACAAGGGACTCTCAGACATTGGGTTCAGGGTTTTAGGTACTTGATCTCACAGAATGTCTTCCCTTCAGATCTTTGACACAACCACTCCCATCACCACGTGTCCCGGACCATAACACAGAGGTCCTATGTGCCTCCCAGGGAAGTCATATTCTGTATTGGTGGTTGGTCGATAATTTAGAGGAACGCTGGTGGCTGCTGGATCAAGTGCTTGCTGTGAACGGAAAGGTCAGTGGTTTAAACCCACCAGCCGCTCCTCAAGAGAAAGGCGAGGCAGCATGGCAGCATGCTCTTGATCGACAGCCTCAGAAACCAGCGGCAACAGTTCTCGTCTGTGCTGCAAGGTTACAGTGAGTCGCAGTCAGCTCGATGGGAGTGGGGTCACTGTGCCCGCCGTCATTCTCTGTACAGGGTCGGCGATGAGAACAACCGGCTCCTTTCCCAGCAGAGGGCTTTTGAGGACATGCTAGTGGGCGAGACTGCTCTTACAGATGTTGCTGTTAGCTGATGTAGAGCTGGTCCCCAACTTAGGCTGACCCTATCTGATCCCACAGTGGGACAAAGTGATACCTGGTCCTGCATCCACCCCAGGATGGGCTGCAGATCCCATCATTGTGATCCATAAGGTTTTCATGGGCCGACCTCCAGAAATCATTGCCAGGCCTTTCTTCCTAGTCCATCCTAGTCTGGAAGCTCAGTTGAAACAGTTTGCTCTACCAGCAACTTGCAAGCCTCCCTTGACAGATGGACAGTGGATGTGCATGAGGGGCACTGATCGGGAATCGAACCTGGATTGCTCCCATGGAAGGCCAGAATTCTCCCACCGAACCACCAATGCCCAGTGAAAATAAATAGAACCAGTGATTCCAAATACGGATGCTTTTCACAAAGATAAGGGAACTGAGTGATGCGGTCCAAAGAGGGAAATCAGTCCATACACACTGTGGCTGAGTGCTTACGGTGTGCGCTAGGCAGTGTCTAGACAGGGTCTCATTGAATCATCAAAAGCCTCGGTCACTCTGGTCATCTCCACTTACAGCTGAGGGCATCGCTGCTCAGAGAGGTGTGGGGCTTACCCACGACCACACGGCCTTCCTTCTCAGGACCAAATCTGAGACGGATTTCTCACTGGCCAAGAGGAGGTGAGACCCAGCAAGGTAAAAGCCAGACTCACGGTGGAATCACTAACTGTAGGTGTGGATGGAAGTCGCTGTTGGATTAGGTACCACTGAGTTGGTTCCAACTCAAGCAACCCGTGTGCAATGGAACACAGCCCCGCCGGTCCTGCACCAGCCTCACAATTGTTATGTGAGAGCCCATTGTGGCAGCCACTGTGTCAACCCCTCTCTCTGAGGGTCTTCCTCTTTTTCTCTGCCCCTCGGTGTTACTAGACATGATGTCCTTCTCCAAGGACTGGTCTCTCACCACCCTTGCTTCTAAAGAGCATTCTGGCCGTCCTTCCTCCAAGACAGTTCGGTTTGTCCTTCTGGCCATCTATACTTCTTTCAATATTTTTTGCCAACACTGTAATTCAAATGCATCAGTTTTCCCCCGTAGCTTTTATTCAGTGTCCAACTTTCAGATGCGTAGGAGGCGATTGGAGAGACATGTTTTGGTTCAGGCACGCCGTGGTCCTCACAGTGGTGACCTCCTTGTTCTTGTGCAGCAGATTTCCCATTTGACCTCCTGACTGCTGCTTCCATGAGCATTGATTGCGGATCCAAATACCACGGAATCCTTGACAGCTTAGGCCATCTTTTCTTTGTTTCTTGTGATGTTGTTGATCGGTCCAGTTGTGAGCAGTTTGGTTTTCTTTACATGGAAGTGCAATCTCTACTGAAGACTAGAGCCTTTCGTCTCCATCCCCAAATGCCTTACGTCTTCGTCACGTCCAGCAAGCAAGATGGTGTCACCTTTACGTGGTACGGTGTCAATGGGCCTCCCTCCAGTCCTGGTGTCTCAGTCTTTTTCATATGCTTCCATGGGCTTGTGGTAGGCATGCAAGGGAAGATTGCCATTCCCCCAAGTTCCACTTCCACTTAAGTGACTCACCACAGTTCCGTAAGTGACACTGGCTGCCAGCGTCTCATTATTGCTCTCCTTCTATGGGACCTCATTAAGTTCATTTGGAAATGAGGACACTTGGCATGAGGCAGGGCGGTGACTGCTGTCCCCTGCAATGACTGGTTCGGGTCAAAATGGGGAAGCTAGGTACTGGGAGCTCATGTGATAGTCATTCCCACCATCCCCCCAGGCCTATTCCCGCCCTGTTCCGCTGTGTCCAGCACAGGCCGGCCACCCCCTGCCTCACCCAATCCCCCTCGGAGAGGTCTGCTGAGGACTGCCACGTCTGGAGGTGAAGAAGCGGAGCAGGCTGACCCTCACTGTAGCCCTGGCCCCATTTTTTAGAGGAAAGCAGACCATCAACTCAGAAAGGGGTTGTTGTGTCAAAGATCCAAGCAGACGGCATTCGCTTGCTGCTCCGAGATGGAGCTGAGCTAAACATACCGCTGCCGAGTCCGTCCCAACTTGGAGGGGACCTGCAGGGCAGAGCATGGTTTTCTGAGATGGCCAGCCTTTACCTCATTTTTTTCCCTCAGGGCAGCTGGTGGGTGTGAACCGCAACCCTTGCAGTGAGCAGCCCAAGGCTTAACCCATGTGTCACCAGGGCCCGTCCGGACATTAAAGAGAGGAACAGATATGTCTACTGTTGGGCCATTAGGACGGGGGCAATTGTGCTTGGAGTTTGGAGCTTTCTGGAAGGACTCAGTTTGTTTTGGAATGAATGACTGGGTGGATGGATGAATAAATGAGGCAACCTCTTTCTTGTAGGGTGAGCCCTGGGGGGTCCAAGCTCTTGAGGCTGTCTGTCCCGGTAAAGATGGACAGTCTTGGAAGCCCTGAGGAGTGGTTGTGTTCGGGGTTGCTGAGAGTCGGAATGGAAGTAGTCTCACATTGCTATGTTTTTTATATATTCTTTCATCTCACCGGGGGTCTGGGGAGGCTGTGAGAAGAGCCTGGTGAAGGGAAGGACCCGTGGGAGTCTGTCTCCAGGAGCAGTCAGTCCTTCATGCATTCTCTCATTCACTTTTTTATCTGGTCTCCAAGAAGACCTCACACAGGATCCGCCCCAGAACGACAGCCTGTCTCGTCACCTGCACGCCTCACCCAGACCCCGTCCAGCCAAAAGGTTGCCAGTTGGAACCCCCTAGTATTGTGCAGAAGATAGGTGTGGCGGTCTGTGACGATGAAGCCCCCGGCCAAGGAGCTGTTTCTGACTCTGAGCGACTACCCTGATGGGCAGAGAACTGCCGCTCTGCTTCTGAGGCCGTCTGTCCATCTGTAGGGACTCAGACTGCAGCTGATTCTGGCGGAGCTCTGGTGGGTCTGAATCACCTATCCTCAGGCCCACCGTTGGGTGTTTCAACCGCTGCACCACCAGGGCGTGCCTACTGTGGAGCAGTTCTGCCCAGGGTCACCATGTGTCTGGTTGTCTTCAGTGACAACAAGTTTTATTATCTGGTAATTTGGTCAGCATAAACTCCACGGTTATTCTGCTAGGGCTTCAGGGAGGAGGGTGAGTTTGCTGCTGGACTGGCCAGCGACGACGCTGGAGTCAGATGGAGAGAGGAGGGAACGCAGAGCAGTCATGACCAGCGTGTCCCCTGCCTGCTGCAGATGGCCATTAGAGGGCTGAACTGACTGTGCTTCCTGCTCTCTCAGTGACAAGTGGGGGGGAAAGAGCAGGAGCTTCCAGCGAGTTCTGATGTGTCACCTGGCCCCTGCCAGATGCCCATCTGTGGGGGACTGCCTGAGCTTGGTACCCCGGCATCAGGGACCCTGAGAAAGAACTCGTGAGTACTTGTCCTAGCCCAGCCCCCAAAAGCTTGGTGTCATCTCGAGTGGCAGGAGATCGCACTTGTCCCTGAGCCATCTCTAGGGGCTGCGGGCTGCCTGTGTGCCCCTGGGTTCCCATATGGGGTCGTCTTGGGGCCTCATTTTTGCTTGTCCTGGCAGCATCAGGGCAAAACTGGCCTTCAGCTTCCACACAGAGGTGCCCATGATCACATTCCGGTCTTCAGTGTCTCTGCCAGTCTCCAGATGTTCCCCACCTGGTCCGACGTGCTCCTTGCCCCACCCATCCCATGCCCCTTAATGTTCATGGAGCTGCCACTCTTTGTTTCAAGTTAGAAGAAAAAGAAATGTTTTTCAACAGCTTTGAAATCCACTACCATCAAGTTGATTCCACGCTGACGAAGAACGCTGAGAGTACCGTGGACTGCAGAAGAACAAATCAATTTGTACAGCCAGAGGTGAAGACGGCGAGACGTAGTCTTATGTACTTTGAGCATGTTAGCAGGGACGACCCGTCCCTGGGAAAGGACACCACCAGGCCCTTGACAAGATGGACTGACAGGCACTGCAAGGGTGGGCTCAACCACAGGACCGGTTGGGAGTGGCGTGGGGCTGCAGGGTTTCTGCATTTCTGTTGTACTTCAGGTTGCTGTGAGTTGGAACTGACTGGTTGGCACCTAGCATCAGCAGCAATCATTTTGGGAGAATTTGGCCTGGTGCAGAGTCACCTTGGCCTCAGTTTCCTAGTCTGAGAGTGGGGAGGAGGATGGTTCCTTAAAGGACTGACAAAGGGGGAAGGAGAATGTAAAGGCCCCAGTGTGTGGCATATTGGGCCATGTCTCCCTGCCTCTTGTGGCTTCATGGAACTGGTGAGACACCTGCAGGCACTCCTACCCCTCATCTTCCTGCCCCCTCGTTCATGGGTGACCTGGGATGGCAGGCAGTGTGTTGTGGTGGTCACATGGAGTCTTTGCTGTGTGACCCTGGCAAGTGGCCTGCTTTCTCTGAGCCTTGCTTGTTTGTCTCTAAAATGGAGATAGAGATGGTGCCCTTTCTAACAAGGTGATCCAGAAGACTCCCGAGCTGTCTGATTCCAAGTGCCTAGTTCCATCACAGTCTTGGCTAAGGCCTTGGTAAGCCCCACCTACTGGGCATCAGGCCTTGGGATACAAAATGGAAAGGGTACAGCTCTTTCACAGCACCCACAGCAGGTGGGCAGAGGGTGTTGGAAATATCCTCACATAGAATGCAGAGCATGCAGGATGGAAAAATCCAGAAATGGCACTTAGGGATGGTGACAGGGAAGACTTCTTGGAGGAGACGGTCTCAAAAGATGGGTTAGACTTGACCAAGTAAAGGGGAGATGAGAGGAAGCCATTGCCAATGCAGTAGAATTCTTCTCTATTCTTTGTTCCCCTCCTCTTCTTTCTTGTCCTCCAGTCCTTTCACCCACCCACCCATCGATCTACCTGTCCTTCCACCTATGTCCACCTATCCACCCACCCATCTGTCTGTCCATCCATCCATCTATCTACTCACCTACCTGTTCACTCACACATGCATCCATCTACCCACCCATCCAACATTTCACTCATTCATCCTCACATGTAATCATCCATCTATCCACCCACCCACCCATCCATCCATTCATATACCGACCCATCTACCCACCCAGACAGCCAGCTAGCCAGCCATGAATCACACTCTTACTGAGTGTGTGCTGGGCTCCAGGTGATCGAAAAAAGAACACTGAGGTTTCTGCCCTCACATAGCTTCCCTAGAAACCTAGATAACAGGAACGATTGGTCAGAACAAACAGTGGTAAACCCTGGAGTATAAATGAAAGGGGCTCTGACAAGAGGGCTGGGGATGGGGGGAGTGCTCCTGTGAGCTGGGTGGTCAGAGGTGGGTTCTCTAAGCAGGTGACATTTGAGCTAAGATTTGGACAGAAAGCATCTCAGCATGTGGGGAGCTATAGGTGGTCTGGGACTGCTGGGAAGAGGCATGTAACCTCTAGAAAGTATAAATCCAAGGGCTGGGGCTCAGATGTTGCCAGCATGGACCTTGTGCCTGTGGGGTGGACAGCTGAGGATATCTTTGGGGAGACAGCATCTTCATTGAGAGGCCAAGGCCACCTGGCCACCCCCATTCTGCCCTCCCTCCCTGTCACAGCTCAGCTCAACTCTGGGAACAGTGTGGGTGGCACAGAACAGGGCCTCTCAGGTGTCAGAGAAGCAAAGCACAGCTGAATAGACTTCCAGCTGGGTCTGGAGGGAGCCACTGGTGTGTGGAGGCATTGGTCACAGGAGGGGCCATTATTTACAGTGCCTGTGAGATGGGACGGGGGCTGGTGCTGAGCTGAGTGACAGAAAGTTTGGGCTGGTAGTGGTGAGGGTAGGGATAGGAGAGGTCAGAGACACAGTTCCTGGTGCCCACTCTCCCCTTGCCCACTGAGACACTGCCAGAGTGTAGCTCAGAGGCCTGCATGCCAAGTGGGATTTTGCCACCCACTTGCCCCATAGCTTCTCATCTTTGTGCCCCCAATCAGTGTCCTTGTCTGCCATGAGACAGATGGCTTCTACGAGATGGTCAGAGCTTGTGATGTAATCATCAGTACCACCTTGTAAAGAGGGGACATTGGTTTTTTTTTTTAATCATTTTATTAGGGGGTCATCCAACTCATCACAATCCGTACTTACATCAATTGTGTAAAGCACATTTGTACATTCATTGCCCTCATCATTCTCAAAACATTTGCTCTCCACTTGAGCCCCCAGCATTAGGTCCTCATTTTCCCCCTCCCTCCCCGCTCCCCCCTCCCTCATGAGCCCTTGATAATTTATAAATTATTATTTGGTCATATCTTGCCCTGTCCGACGTCTCCCTTCACCCACTTTTCTCTTGTCCATCCCCTAGGGAAGAGGTCACATGTAGATCCTTGTAATTGGTTCCCCCTTTCCAACCCACTCTCCCTCTACCCTCCCAGTATCGCCACTCACACCACTGGTCCTGAAGGGATCATCTGCCCTGGATTCCCTGTGTTTCCAGTTCCTATCTGTACCAGTGTACATCCTCTGGTCTAGCCAGACTTGCAAGGAAGAATCGGGATCATGATAGTGGGGGGCGGAGGAAACACTGTATGAACTAGAGAAAAGATATATTTCTCATCGTTGCTGCATTGCGCCCTGTCGAGGGGACATTGTTATGCCCACTTCACAAACAAGGCTCAGAGAAGGCAAGCTGACAGCTTAAGGTCACACAGCAAGGAGGTGGAGAACCCCAACAGCCTGCTGGGAGTCCCGACCATTAACCAGTGTCTTCAGGGGTGATATTGGGCCAGGCAAACTATGGGTAGAATGGGTGTAGGGTTGACCTTGTGTGTGTTGTGTGTGAGTGGTGGGGGGCGGGGGTGGTGGTGGTGGTGGTGGTGTTGACACAATTTTTCTTGCTCAGTTTCAGAAGGTGAGGACTCGTGCCATATGGGCCCCACATTGGAATCTAATGCCTGCTCCCACTCCCACCCCTGTCCATTGCTGGGGTCTAATGTATGCCCTCGGCCCTTGCAACATTCCCAGAGGGGCAGATGAGAGGCAGGCCATTTGCTATCACATCAACTCAGACTTGTGGCTCAGGCGTGTCAGAGTAGCATTATGCTGTACATGGGTTTCAGAAGCTGTAGATCACCAGGCCTTTCTTCCAAGGCACTTTTGGGTGAACTCTAACTGCCAGCCTTTTGGTGAGCAGCCCAGCATGTTCACCACTTAGCACCATCCAGGGGCTCCACCTGGCAGGCAGGTGTCATCTGGGAGATGGGGAAAGTCAGGCTAGAGACAGCTTTGTGAGTGGCAGGGCCACTCCATTTGACCCGGGTCTGTTGTCCTCCTCCTTCCCTCTGGGGTGGCTTCGAGAAGGGCACACCTGGGGTATGCAGCAGAGTTTGCCCTGTGCAACTCCTCTGGGAAGTGAAGGCCCAAGTGTTCCCTGGGGGTGTTCAGCGGTTGGGGTCCTGGGACCAGAACTCTGCCCACTCCATTTAGATTCGACCTGGGCAGATGGGATGCTAGATATGCCCTTTGGGGTCACCCAGCCCTGCTGGCTCCTGCAACTGAATCTTTGTAGGACCAGAGTTTGGAAAGTGTCCCTGACTTTATCTAGAAGGCCTTTGTAATCATCACAGTAAGAGTGAGTTGGGGTTCACACCCCACCCCTGAGATTGAGAAAGCAGAGCTATGCCGATGCACCACCAGTATGCCTTCGACACACATAAAACCAAACCCACCGCCAGCTAGTCCCTTCTGGCTTATGGAGACCTTCTGTATGTGCCCAAGGCTGTCAGTCTTTACAGGAGCAGACAGCTTCCTCTGGCTCCCTTCGAGCGACTGGTGCTTTTGAACCACCAGACTTATGGTGAGCCTAACCCACTCCATAATTGCTGATTGAAGGCAGGAAGGGAGGGAGAAGGAAAGCAAGACCTTCTATCATTCTCACCCTCTTTGGTTAGTCTCATAGATCCTCAAAACCCCAGCGTACTGATAAGACAGGTCTGCCCAGGATAGCAAGTTCAATGTTCAGAAATAATTTTTTTTTTTAGGGGACATTACATGGATGCCCAGACCCAGTCTAGTTTGTGGTTTTCTAGGAATGTTTTAGAGCAAGCACTGGTACATTGTAGAGTGAGCCCTGGTGGAGCTGTAAAGTCCAGGCAGCTAACCACAAGACCAGCAGTTCAAACCTCCCAGCTGCTCTTTGGGAGAAAGATGAGGCTGTCTGCTCCCATAAAGATGGGCAGTGTTCAAAGCCATTTCTAGGATGGCTCTGAGTCAGAATCGACTCAATAGGAGTGGGCTTGGGTGAATTGGAAGACTATTTTGCTCTGTCTCACTGCTGTGGTGGGAAATTGTGGTGTCCAGACCCCAGTAGGTGCTCCTTTCCCCACCGTCTTCCCAGATCACTGGGCTCCTAGAAAGGAGTCCTGATGTGGCAGTGAGTTCAGAATTAGGCTGAGAACTGCAAGGTTGGTTGTTCAAACTCACCAGCACCACCTGGGGAGGACTTCTCAGAAACCCACAAAAGCAGTTGTGCTCCTTCCAAGAGGGTTGCCATGAGTTGACATTGATTCCACGGCAGTGGGGCTGCTTTCTTCCCGATGTGGAAAATGCTACTTTCTCCTTGAGAAAGGGGACTGGTGGGTTTTTGGCTGCGTTAGAAGGATTTTCTTGGTGATTATTATTTTTGTCTTCCCCTTCTAAAGTCCTTTTGGATATCTGAGGTCATTAAAGGAGTTGGCATGGGGTACTAGGTTAAGCTGAGTGATGCTAACTACAAGGTCAGTCGTTTGAACCCACCATCTGCTCCCAGGGAGGAAGAGGAGGCTGCCTGCTTCTGTAAAGATTGACAACCTTGAAAAGGAGCAGTTCAGGAATTAGAATGGATTCACGGCAGTGGAGTGGGCAAGTTGTTCAATAGAGGATCAGCGTTAAAAGAGGAAGGCTGTCCACAAGAGATGGCTCGACAGTGGCTGCAACAATGTGCTCAAACACAAGAACAGTTGTGAGGCTGGTGCAAGGCCATTGTTTCCGTCTGCCCCACATAGGGTTGCTGATTCAATGGCACCTAACAGCGATAACAACGTGTCATTAAAATGAGTATTTGCATAAGAATAAAGGAGGCAGGAAGTACTCTTGGACTGGGTTTATAAATAATCCGGGATTGACTTGTAAGGTCAAGTCCTTTCTGTTGTATTGGTTTTCTGTCCACTTGAATCAGGATGCTTTTCCCTGTTGCCATGGAAACAAGCGTAGGCTAGGGATGTTGGGGCTGTGCGACTCAGGTTCAAGCCTCTGGGATCCCTTCTTTCTGAACAGGAGGTATGTGGCCGGCCTGTTGCCTGAGCACTGGATGCTGGCCAGTGAGCAGGACACACATGCTATGCCCACGGAGCTCAGAGTCTAGTGGGGGAGACTGGTGGGTAAACTGAGTCATGGCTCTGTGAGGTAAGTGTTTGGCCTGGGGGTAACCTAGGTAGTGAGAATGTCAAGAAGGGGCTGCCCTGGGCAAGGGGGAACCAGGGAAGGCTGCAGACCCAGTCAGGACTTGGTAGAATACTATCCTTGCCACAGGGAACCCACCCAAACACCCACCCCGCTGCCATCGAGCCCATTCCAACCCATAGTGACCCCAATGGGACAGAGTAGGACTGCTCTGAGACACTAGATTTTTAGGGGAGCAGACAGCCTCATCTGACTGCCCTCTTGGAGCACTCCTATTCAGCCTTCAAAACTCCACTCAGCTGATGGTGCCCGGCTATCAAAAAGTATAGCATCTGGGGTCTTAAAGGCTTGAAGGTAAACAAGCGGCCATCAAGCTCAGAAGCAACAAAGTCCACATGGAAGAAGCACACCAGCCTATGCGATCATGAGGTGTTGAAGGGATCAGGTATATGGCATCATCAGAACAAAAAATCTTACCATAGTGAATGATGGGGGGAGTGCCGAGTGGAGACCCAAAGCCCATTAGTAGGCCACTGGAGATCCTCTTGCAGAGGGGTCTCGAGGAGGAGATGAGCCAGTCAGGGTGCGATGTAACAACGATGAAAAATACAACTTTCCTCTATTCCTAAATGTTTCCTCCCCGCTCCCACTATCATGATCCCAATTCTACCTTGCAAGTCTGGCTAGACCAGAGGATGTACACTGGTACAGACAGGAACTGGAAACACAGGGAACCCAGGGCTGATGATCCCTCAAGGACCAGTGCTGTGAGTGGCGATACTGGGAGGGTAGAGGGAGAGTGGATTGGAAAGAGGGAACCGATTACAGCGATCTACATGTGACCTCCTCCCTGGGGGATGGACAAGAGAAAAGTGGGTGAAGGGAGACGTCGGACAGGGCAAGATATGACCAAATAATAATTTATAAATTACCAAGGGCTCATGAGGGAGGGGGGAGCGGGGAGGGAGGGGGAAAATGAGGACCTAATGCCGGGGGCTTAAGTGGAGAGCAAATGTTTTGAGAATGATGAGGGCAATGAATGTACAAATGTGCTTTACACAATTGATGTATGTATGGATTGTGATAAGAGTCGTATGAGCCCCTAATAAAATGATAAAAAAAAACCAAACTCTACTGAAATATCCCTTTCCTAGGGACCAAAACTGAAAACCAAATTCACTGCCATTGGGTTGATGCCAACTCTATAGAACCGGGTCGAACTGCCTCCGTAAGTTTCTGAGGCTGTGTTTATGGGAGTAGAAAGCCCTGTCTTTGTCCCAAGGAACTGCTGGTAGTTTCAAACTGCTGACCTTGTGGATCACAGCCCAGCATGTACCCGATGTAAACATGTACACAAAGAGAGCAAGGATGGGTGCGCACCAGTGACCGTTTCCCATTTGTTTTCCTGGCCTCAACCTCCCCTTCTGTTGGTTGAATTTTTTATCTGCTCCCTTTGTTCTCACGGCATGTTCTTCACTTGTTCTTCATGTTCCAGCCCTCACCACGTGTGTTGCGATTGTTGGTGTGTTTGTCCCTCTCCGGACACCGGAGCGTGCGCTTGTTTGTATCTGATTGGGGGTGGTGTTAGGTGGGTAGCTGTTATATGAAGGAGCTTCAAAAAGTTCATGGCAAAGGGGAAAATGAAAAGAGAACGGAACTTTTCCTTGGACTTTTCAAAGCCTCTCTCGAATGTGCCCTAAGGTTGAGGTGCTCTACTGGGACTCCCACCCATCTACCCACCCCAAATGCCTGAACATTAGAGACAAGCTCTCTGGGGACTCTCGATCCCCTTGGGGCCAACACAAAGCTCACCTCCACAGCCCAGAGAGTGTTTGTTGAGTGACTGAATGACGGGCCCTCTCTGATTCCCACCACTCACACCCTTGTCTGGAAGCAGCACTTCAGTGCCTGTGCGTCAAACACCTCTTTCCCAGACTCAAAACACGTTATTTTCCAGCGCTATTTTGTGGGGCGGAGTTTTAGTGTATAAAAGAGTGGCAGTTTCTTTCTTGTTGCCCAGAGATGTGCCAGGGACTTTCTGGAGAAAAGAGCTGAGTTTGCAGAAAGAAATCCACAGGGAGAGCAGGTTTGCTCTGCCCCAGATTTCAGGGAACCAGGCTTTTTATAGTCACATCTCCAAGTCTGTTGGGCCTGGGGGGAGGGAGCACACCAACACCTGACTCTCAGTGGCTTCTGCACCCCTCTTCGCCCCCTTGGCCTGCGTGGTCCCTCAGGCTGTTTTCTGCTTCCTCTATGGTTTCTTTCATCCTGGTTGACTTAATCAGGACAGGGTGTGTTCTGTTGGTGGTCAGAGGCCTGAAACTACATGTGGCCAGTCACTTACTTTCTTGATGCTTCAAGTTTTCCCATAGTAAAATGGGCATGACAAGGGTGGCATGGATGGCATTTCATTGTTGGGAGGATCAGATGCTGTAGTATGAGTAGTCCTGAGAACAGTGCCAGACACACAGTATGTGCTCAGTCAGTATTGCCTGTGATGTTGATAGGGAGCCCTGGTGGTATAGTGGTTACACATTGGGCTGCCAATCACGTGGTCAGCAGTTCAAAACCACCAGTTGGTGTGTTGGAGAAGGACCTCCAACATAGAGACCTCATGCCTTGGCAACCCCACATAGGGTCTTCATAAGTCACAATGCACTCAGTGGCAGTGGGTTTGGCTTTTGTTTTTTATGATGATGAGGAGGAGGAGACGGAGCCCAGGGCTGACAAGGTCAGTTTTTTTCTTTTTAAAATAATTTTATTGGAAGCTCTTACAGATATTGTAACAATCCATAATTCAATTAGATCAAGCATAATTGTACAATTGCTGCCACCATCAGTTTCAGACATTTTCTTTCTTCTTGAACTCTTTATCCCATCCC
>NW_022103968.1:73063062-73081229 GCF_000313985.2 Echinops telfairi
GCTATATCTTTTGATAGCCAGGCACCATCAGCTTTCTTCACCACATTTGCTTATGCACCCTTGTTTTCAGCGGTTGTATTGGGGAGATGAGCACACAATAATATGATTTTTTTGCTCTTTGATGCCTGATATGATTTTTTGCTCTTTGATGCCTGATAACTGATCCCTTTGGCACCTCATGATCACACAGGCCGGTGTGCTTCTTCCATGTGGGCTTTGTAGCTTCTGAGCTAGATGGCCGCTTGTTTACATTCAAGTCTTTAAGACCTCAGATGCTATATCTTTTGATAGCCAGGATCCATCAGCTTTCTTCACCACTTTGAGCATCTTGTTCTTAAGCTCTGCTCCAGGGCACCCCTGAGTAGCTGTGACATGAGCGAGGGAGTGGGGGGATAATTGAGTCATCATAAGCACTTAGAATCCCAGGAAAGGGAGAATATGTGCCTGCTGCACTGGCAGGGAGCCTTTAGGACAAACCTCCCCAGAGCGGCCCTTCAACTAGTGTATCTGGACAGCAAATATTTATTCAGAACCGGAACATGGCCGGGGTGAAATAACAGCAGCTGGGACTTGGCCAGGCTGATCTATGTCCTGGATGCCATGTTCCAACAGTAAATATTTGTTGGGCTTCAGCTCTGGGCCAATCTCAGTGTTAAACCCCAGGAGAATGGTGGGAGTGACAGGTAGGGTCCATGCCTGGGAGTATCTTTGCTTTGTGACCCTGGCAAATGAGTCTACCTCTCCGGGTGAGTGTGCATTTCTTCATCTGTAAAATAAGGAGCCCAGGTGGAGTCCAGGGGGAGCTGCTGGGCTGCTAGCTGAGAGGTCAGCAGTTAGAGCCCACCCAGCAGCTCAGTGGAAGCAAGGCTTGGCAGCCTGTCCCTGTAAAGACTGCAGGTAGGAAACCCCTAGGCTGGGAGGGGTCACATGGGGTCGATGGAAGGGCAAATGAACTCCCCCAACCATAATGACAATGTGGAGGCCAGGGTCCCTATTGGAAGGAGAAAGTTTGGGGTGGGGGGCACAAATTCAAGTGCCCTCCCACACCCCCTGTTGTAACCACCCCTACGGAAATCCCCCCACGTGCACCCCTCCAATCTTCAGGGTCTGGTGTCATGCACTGGCCTCCTTCCTAACTACTCCAGCTCTATGAGGGTTAAAATCCAGTGAGCTCATGTGACCCAGCTTCAACCAGAACTCCTTCTCAGGGCTTCCCTGGCCAAGCCCTCCTGCTCTGGTTGGGCCAGATGCTGAGCCCTGGGGTTGCCATGGCAAGCAACCCCCACCCCCTCTATCCTTCCCTGGGGGACTGCCAGGGGCTGTTTCACCTGGCTGCATATTGCTGCCTTCCTGGGAGGAAGAATGGGAAAGAGGAGAGAAAGGGAGGGAGGCGGGGACGGCATGGAAAGAGGACGGAGGAACAGTCCACCAGAGGGAGACAGACTGACACCCACTGGCACCCCTAGCCACTGCCTGTAGCCCACCAGCCAGGAGAAGCCCTTGGAGCTTCGGAACCTTACCCCGGCGGTGCTGTCAGCCGGTCCGTCTCCCCCGCCCCCACGCACAGCCGCACACGCGCGCGCACACGTGCAGCCCTGCGTCCTCTCTCACCTGCAGCGAGGCCACTGGGCTGGGCGACTGCTGGGAGCATGAAGTCCGCATCAACCGGGAGGGACGGTGAGCTGTGAGCGAGTTGGGACTTGAGGAAGAGGAAATACAGAAAGAAGAATGGGGGCTGAGGCCCCTCCTGGATTCCTGGGCTGTGAAACCCCTCGCTAAACTAAGCTAAGCTATGCGGGAGGGGTGTGTGTGTGCGAGCTGATGTCATCTGGGCCGCCCTGCCAGGGGACCTGTGGGCCTCACCACTGGCCTCTCCCGGAAATGAGCTAGCTGCCGGCAGCCAACAGGTTTGGTGACTGCAGACGCTGGAAGACGGGCGGCCCGTGGGGGTCAGATGGGTAGAGGACTGCCAGCTGGCGAGTTGGAGGGTCACCTGGCCTGCAAGAAAGTGGGCTCCGGGGGGCCCAGGGCCGCTGCCCCTCCCTTCCCCGCTGCTCAGGGACCATCACATCTTGGAGTGACTGTGACCATCGGATCCCACTACTCACCCCTGGTCACGGGTGAGTGCTTGGACCTGGAAGTGGGCCGGAACTTCCAGCGCTGGGGTGCTCCGGGGCTGACCCTCCTGTTGCTGAGCAAGCCACCAGGTTCCACCCCCTCCAGCTGAAGACAGCCGCAGGGGCTCCCCCGCAGGCACGCCAAGAACTTGCTTGCCTCCCAAGAGGAGGGAGCGACTGCCAGCGTTGTCCTGGCTCTTGCCCCTTCCTCCATGGATTACCTAGAGGACAAACTCACCGGGGCCCAGACCCACATGACTCAGTGGATGGGGACTGTGAGGAGGTCCTTTCAGGAGGCCCTCAACTTAGTGTCCACGACCGTGGCCCACAACCGGACAAGTGGGGAGCCGGCCAGCCGGACCCCCTTCAAGCGCACCTCCTCCCTGCGACACCTGGCGTCCCGCAGCCGGGAGTCCTTCCGGAGGTTTTCTGCCCGCAGCCAGCAAAGGTTCTCTTCCCTGAGGAAGAGGCAGGCCGAGTCGGAGGCGCCTGAGATTGTAAGCCGATGTTTTTTGAGATATTTCAACCGAGTTCTCACTGTTCCCACCCCCTACCCCCAAGCAGCACTTTCTAGGGAGGGAAGGGACCCCAGACTGGGGATCCCTGGCACAGGGCTTTGGCCTCATCCAGGGTTTTAATTTGCCCTTCAAAGTCCAGTGGCTCCAGGGGGTCAGCCCCCTGACGACTGCATTGTTCCTTCACCTTAAGTTGGGAGAACTCTGCAGGGTGCCTCAATTGTCCCAGGGTCTGCTCAGTTGCCAGTTGGTGTGTGGTGATGTGCAGTCCCTGACCCTCTGCAGCCCTTTCCTATTTTTAGGGGTGATTATTAGCCACCTGTTTCATCCACTCCCAGGCTGCCCAGAATCTTGTGTGCACCTGCTACTGAGCTTGGAGGCTGGGTAAAAGCAAGATCTTGTCAGATTTCCCCAGGAAAGTGCCCTGTGATCCAAGAGGCTGTAGCTCTGTCTACCTGCCACCTGGTGACCCGCAGACTAGTCTTGGTGTGAGTGGGAGGCCTCAGGCAAGTCCTGGGGTCCCACTGAGTTTCTCCTGGGCAGATACCTGAGAATTCAAGGGACCAGGGTGGGCTAGCAGCTCATGGTTTAGAACCAGGCCTGGGCCACACTTGGGGGTGGGGCAGGATCAATCTGAGGGATGTGAGTGATGATTTCAGTAGCCTGGCCCAGAGAGTCATCTGCCTGGCGGAGCACAGCGAGGAAGTTGTAGAGCCAGGACCAGAACACCAGCTCTGACCCCACGGCAGCCTCTTTCCAGGTCTTCCACTAACTGTAGCGGTGCATGCCCTGACCTGCGGTGGACTTGGGGGAGGAGGGCCTGGATGTTTGCACAGGGCATTCTATTGTCTGACTGTGTTGACCATCTTCAGACTGTCCCAGGAGGGCTGAAGAGCAAAGTGAGAGCCTTGGCCATGGTGGGGACACCCAGTATATTGGTGTGTGTGTGTGTGTGTGTGTGTGTGTGTGTGTCCTGGGCCACGCGGGCCCCTGAGCCAGCACTCTGCATGCCTTGGGTCACTGAACACTCATACTTGCTCTCAAGGTACAGGGACGCAGAGTTAAGGCCCAGATTGGCCCAGAGAGGTGCCATGCTCATCCCCCGGCTCACACAGCAGTTGAGGTCAGAAACATACCTTGAGCATTAGACGTGGCTCGTTAATAAGCTGCCTCCTTCTTACCCCGCCTCTGCTCCTGTGGGTCCTGCATGAATTCTCCAGGCTGGGATCTTTGAGACAGACCCCTCAGCCCCATCCCTGGCCGGTGTGGCATGGCCCTGGGAGAGAGAGTCTCTCATTCAGTTTTCCCATTCAGTCTCTCTCTGTATCTGTCTGCCTCTTTCAGTGCTCCCTCTCTGCCCCCTGTGTCTCTCTTTGCTGCCTGTTACCTCTGTTTCTTTCACTATCTCTGTCTTATGGCAGAAGAGCAAAGGGTCTGTTCATGGCCCATGGGAACTGTGTGACTCCGAGCATAGGTATGAGACTGCTGACTTCCGTGGCCATGTGTGACGTGGCTTCCTGTTTGTCGCATGAATGACCAAATGGGTGGGATGGATGAAGGCAGGTTGAGCAGGACGAGGTCTCTCCTGTCCCCAGCTGTCTCTCAGTGCTTATCATAGTGTCCATCATGCGTCACACACATCAGGCTTCCAATTCTCTTCCACTCCTGGTGGCACAGTGGGTTAGGTATTGGACCACTAACCTTGAGTTCTGTAGTTCAAGCCTACCAGTTGCCCTAATGGGTGAAAAAAAGGTGAGGCTTTCTGCTCCCCAAAGTGTGACAGTCTTGGAAACCTTGTATAGAGTCACTATGGGGCTCTGGTTACCCACTGGGCTGCTAATCACAAGATCAGTAGTTCAAACCTACCAGCTGCTCTAAGGGAGTAAAATGAGGTTGTTTCTGTAGAGTTATAGTCTTGGAAACCCACAGGGGCAGTTCTCTCTGTCCTATAGGGTTGCTATGAGTTGGAATCAACTCGATGGTAGCGAGTCATTTAAATATTTGCTTTCTGGGAGGAATTTTGAAAAATCCACAGGCAGAATCTCTTCCTGGTTGGCTGGTGGCACTGTGTATGTGTATGTGTGGGCATGATTCTAGTACTGCTCCGTGATTTATCTCAAGTGCCAGTTTGGTCTTGATCATGCCTCAGGCTCTATTTACTCAGAAGCTTGTAGAAGAATCTAGAGCAGCCATGAAGCCCTCTTCAAAGGCATGCCCTGTGATGTCTTTTAAAGCCAGCTTGGAAATCATTTGCTAATGGCCGGCCTGCCTCTGCTGCCAATGAAGAAGGGGGAGTGAAGGTTGAGGGTGGACTGGCGGCAACACAAATGCATTGTGTCTGACCCACAAAGGCAGGAAGAGAGACACATTCTTGTGGCAGCCCATCAGGTGCCCGCCCACCCACCCACCCACCAGAGACAGGAGCCCAAAGCTCCAAGCTGAGCCAAGCCAATTAAGTGGACACCAGTGAGAGAGGCTGGACAGAAAGCCCATCACTGGGCCCAATGGCAGCATCACTGGGGCACAAGTGGCAGTGGGTGACTCTTGGGTGTAGTTGGACAGGCTTGGAGCTGGATGAGTGGCCATGGGCAAGTTGCTTCTGTCAGCCTCTATGTGTGCATCTCTACCATGGGGATTCCACTCAGGCTGGCTGGACAGTGGCTGGCTGCAGGGGGAGTCCGTGAAATTAGTTACTGAGAACCCCTACAGCTATGATATGGGGGTAGTGGTAGCACTTTTTATGGGCTCCGATTCAGCGAATGCGAGGCCCACCTGCCTAGCTGGCCAGATGGGTGCCTCTGGAAAGGGCGTAAGAGCCTGGCTGACCTTTTGTGAGTGCTGGTCCCTGAGTAGTGCCGATGGTTTGTGGGGGAAATGAAAGCTCCCAGAGCTATGCTGAGGAAAGGTCCGGCAGTCTGCTTGCAAACAGGCCACAGCCTTGCAAACAGCACAAGGCAGTTATCCTCGGCACTTGGGATCCCTGTGAGCCAGAATTTGGTTTATGTGACTGCGTCCCAGACCCCATGGTCTATAATTTGCATATTGATTCATCTTTTCATTCGATTGGGGTTTATGGAGTACCTGGAACCTAGGTATCATAGGGGTCAAATCACTTGATTTGAACCCACTAAACCGCTCCAAGGGAGAAAGATGAGCTGGTCTGATTCCAAAGAGACAGACAACCTTGGCAGTTCTGCTCTGTCCTGTCGTGTCAGAATGGACTCCAGGGTAGTGGGTTGGCCAGCTGGTGCTGGGCATGTAGAACAGATCAAACTTCATGCCTTCTAGCAGGGCCGATAATTGGTATATCCGCATGTAAATTTTCATGTTTATTTACTAGGAAGCGAGAAAATGGATCTATGGTGGCACTGCAGGTTGCACTTTGGGTTCCTAACCACAAGGCTGGTGATTCAAACATGCCAACCACCCCATGGGTGTGAGATGAGGCTGTCTACTCCCATAAAGACTGTCAGTTTCAGAAATCCCTGTATAGGATCAGTCTGTGTTGGAATTGATACCAGTGGCCTCTAGCAAGTCTGGGCTCTTTAACATCAAACAGTTGCTGGGTATCAGGGTCTTCAGCTTGGCACTATTAACACTGGGTCTTTCTTTATGTCACGAGTAGCATCCTTGACTTCTGTCCACTCGGTGCCAGCAGCACCCCTCTCCCCCAAGTTTTGATGGTCAAAAGTCTCTTCTAGGCATTGCCAAGTATCCCCTGTGGGAAAAGCAGCCCCCTTGGAGAACTTGGCTGGACATGCTTTGGTTTGGGAGACTACAGAGCCCTGGGTACATTATAAAATTGAGTCCACTCAGAGGAAGAAAGGCCTGGATATCTCCTCTTTGAAGAACCCCCCTCCCACCCCCCCGTCACCACAGAGCAGAGCTGTCTCTGTGGCCACTGGTTAGGGAGAGTGGAGTTGTCGCCAGAGCGTTCTCCCCGTGACTCCGGTGGAAGTGTGGCAGAAGAGGAGAGGACCCCATATAGACTGAGTACCTCCTGTTAAGGAGCTGCTGCTGCTGCTGCTGTTAGATGCCTGTTGAGCTGATTCTGACGCTGCAGCCTTATGGACAACAGAAGGAAACACCTCCTGGTCCTGCGCCGTCTTCTTCATTGTTAAGTTTGAGCCCACGGTTGGAGCCATGCTGTCAACCCATCTCTTCAAGGGCCTTCCTCTTTTTCACCACGCCCCCTCTACTTTCCCAAGCATAATGTCCTTCTTCAGAGACTGGTCTCTCCTGACACGTCCAAAGTACATGAGATGAAGTCTCCCTGTCCTTGCCTCTAAGGAACATTCTGGCCATACTTCTTTCACAACAGCTCTGTTGGTTCTTATGGCAGTTTGTGGTGCTGGCCTTATGGGATCCCGAGGAGCCAGGTCGTAGGTGAATGGTGGGAAGGACAGGGACGTGGTGGGGCTGGGCCTGCTGTGGGACCCCGCCGCCGGCCACACCAGGGCTCCTGGGTTGGTGCACAGCGGCTGGGCCATGTTTTCAATCCCCAGTTGAAAGCTGAGCTGAGCGTTTGGTTTTATGTCAATTATAGATCAAAGTAGATGCTCAAAATAGCAAGGTTCAGTGCCCCCCCCCCCACCTCCCCACGCATGCCACCCCACTCCGGTGGGAGAATGTGAAAGGAAAGAGATATTGGCAGCATCTTCTGGAGTGCACTTGCAGTCCCTATCCATCCTGGGTCTTTCTGTGCCTTGGCAGCTTTGACAAATTATCACAGTCCACCGGCTCAAAACCAAACCAAACTCACTGCCATCAAGTCAATTCTGCCTCTTAGCGACACTACGGGGCAGAGTAGAACTGCCCCTGAGGTTTCTGAGACTGCAACTCTTTACGGGAGTAGAAAGCCTTGGCTTTCTCCCTAGGAGTAGTTGGTGATTTCGAACTATAGACTTTGTGGTTAACAGCCTAATGCTGGTCAATCCTAACTCATAGCGACCCTCTAGAAACCCTTAGGGCTTCTGAGGGAGCCCTGGGGGCATAGTAGCCATATGTTGCGTTGCAAGACTGGGCTTTCTACTCTCGCTTGCAAAGAGGTCGTCTCGGACACCCACAGGGGCAGTTCTACCAGGTCCTCTAGGATCACCATAGGTTGTCATCAACTGGGTGGCATGAGTTGGAGGTTTGGGTTTTATTGCCGTTGTTTTTTGTTTTCTTTTTTTGGGGTTTCTAAGATGGGAAATCTTTAGGGAAGCACATAGCCTAAGGTGACCAGACATCCCGATTTTTAACAATTTTTCCCGCGTCCCGTGGTGTTTTAAAAAAGTTCCGATTTTTGGAAAGAATGCACGACAAGCTAGGGTATATGGTTTTCGGCTGCCATGTGGCTATTTTGCCAGGATATGAGTTTTATCAATGGTGTCCCGCTTTTGGCCCGCTTTACCAATGTTAAAACCTGGTCACCTAACATAGCCTCAACTTTCTCTTGTGGAGCAGTGAGTGGTTTTGAACAGCTGCCTTTGCAGTGATCAGTCCAGCACTGAATCTACTGCATCACCAGGACTCCTTTTTCTTTCCCAATTGTGAATATTTTTTTCTTTATATGTATATCTTTTAATTATTTTATTGGGAGCTGATACCATTGGTCCTGAAGGGATCATCTGCCCTGGATTCCCTGTGTTTCCAGTTCCTATCTGTACCAGTGTACATGCTCTGGTCTAGCCAGATTTGTAAGGTAGAATTGGGATCATGATAGTGGGGGGGGAGGAAAGTTGGAAAGTTGTATGTTTAATCATTGTTACACTGCACCCTGACTGGCTCGTCTCCTCCCCGTGACCCTTTTGTAAGAGGATGTTCAGTTGCCTGCAGATGGGCTTTGGGTCCCCAGTCTGCAGTCCCCCCATTCACAATGATATGATATTTTGTTCTTTGATGCCTGATCCCTGATCCCTTCGAGAGCCAGGGCTCTTTTTAAAAAAAATTTCATTATTTATTTTAATCGTTTTATTAGGGGCTCATACAACTCTTATCACAATCCGTCCATACATCAATTGTGTAAAGCACATATGTACATTCATTGCCCTCATCATTCTCAAAACAATTGCTCTCCACTATGGAGGCCAGAGGTCTTTGTTCAAGCTATCTGCAGTGAGGATGTCCTGGCGTCTTTGGGGGCTCCAGGCATCTGTGGCTTGTGGCTGCATCCCTCCAGTCTCTGTGGTGTCGCCTCCATGTCCTCCCTTCTCATCTTTATTAAGGACCCTTGTCGTCCAGATAGGGGCCACTCCACTCCAGTGTGACCTCATGTCCAGAGCCTTGCACTACTTACCTGTGAGCTCTTGATTTGCGCCGCTGTTCTGCACCATAAACTTGTAGCAACCCCACGGGACAAGAGTAGAATGTCAGCAGAAGCAGATCACCAGCTCTGCAGTGCCTGATGGGTTTGAACCACCAACTTTTCAGTTAGCAGCCAACATCGCACTGCCAGGGCTTCTGAACAGAATTAAATCTGCAAAGACCTTTTTGCCAAACAAGGGGATATTCTTAAGTTCCAGGGTTTAGTACCTGGGCATAAGCATATAGTTGGAGGAGGGCACTATTGAATTCACTCCCCTTCTGCACGAGCCTCTTGGCTTCTCCCACTGGGAGTGCTGGCTCTCAGCTTCAGTCTCTGGCCTTCAGCCACAGGGCAGGTCATCCCGGGCTCTGCCAGGGTATGCTTGGTCCTGCCTCCCTCCCTTAGCTCCTTGTCCCCCTGTTCATTGTCGCTTACCCACACCTGCTTCCATCCCTAGGACCTGTGCACTGGCACTTGAAATCCCTCTGCCTGGAATCCCCTCAACCTGCATCTCTCAGCAGAGATTCCCGCCAGCTCAGCCTAAGGTTCCTCTCCACCTCGGTCTGCATGGAGTTTCATTTCATTTGTTTTCTTTCTTTTTAAATTTAAATCATTTTATTGGGGGCTCATACCGCTCTTATCACAGTACATCCATCCATCCATTGTGTCAAGCACATTTGTACATTTATTACCATAATCATTTTCAAAACATTTTATTTCTATTTGAACCCTTGGTATCAGCTCCTCATTTGTCCCCCTTCCTCCCCACCTCCCTCACGAACCCTTGATAATTTATAAATTACTATTATTTGTTCATGTCTTACACTGACTGATGTCTCCCTTCACCCACTTTTCTGTTGTCCATCTCCGAGGGAGGGGGTTATATGTAGATCATTGTGATCGGTTCCCCCTTTCTCCCCCCACCTTCCCCTTCCCCTTCTGGTATCACTACTCTCATTATTGGTCCTGAGGGGCTTATATGCCCTGGATTCCCTGTGTTTCCAGCTCTTCTCTGTACATGTACATGCTCTGGTCTAGCTGGATATGTAAGGTAGAATTGGGATCATGATAGTGGGGTGGTGGTGGCGGGGGGAGGAAGCATTAAAGAACTGGAGGAAAGTTGTATGTTTCATTGGTGCTATACTGCACCCTGACTGGATCGTCTCTTCCTTGTGACCCTTCTGTAAGGGGATGTCCAATTGTCTACAGATGGGTCTCCACTCTGCACTCCACCTCATTCACATTGATACGATTTTTTGTTGATATGATTTTTTGTTGTGGGTCTTTGATGCCTGATACCTGATCCCATCGACACCTCATGATCACACAGGCTGGTGTGCTTCTTCTATGTGGACTTTGTTGCTTCTCAGCGAGATGGCCACTTGTTTATCTTCAATCTTTTAAGACTCTAGATGCTATATCGTTTGATAGCTGGGCACCATCAGCTTTCTTCACTACATTTGCTATGCACCCATTTTGTCTTCAGCAGTCCTGTCGGGAAAGTGAGCATCACGGAATGCCAGGTTATTAGAACAAAGGTTATTAATTCTTGCATTGAGGGAGTACTTGAATAGAGACCCAATGTCCGTCTGGTACCTTGATACTTAACATATAAATATATGTACCTAGCTCTATTTATACATTATCATGTATAAATATATTTACATATGTACATGCCTGTATTTAGTCCTCTAAATGCTCTTTGCCTCCTAGCTCTTTCCTCTATTTCCTTTTCTTTTCCTCTTGTCCCACTATCATGTTTGGCCTTCATTCAGGTTTCAGTAATTCCTCATGGTTACATTGCCCTTGATCAAGCCCTACCAGGCATTCTACGCCTTCCTCGCCATTGATTTTAGATCACTTGTTGTTCCCTTGTCCCTGGGTTTGTTAGCACCCACTTATTTTCCCTGCCTCCCCTCTCCCATATCCCTGCCCCCCAGACTGGTGGGTCCCATTGTTTCCTCCTCCAGATTGTTTATCCCACCTATCTTATCTAGATAGACATGCAGAGACAATAAGTACACAAAGAAGGCAGAGCAAAACAAAACAACAAAAGCAAACCAATGCACCATTTGTTTTCTTGCTGGTCCGCCGCCGCCTCCTGCCTTGGAATGCCGTGCATCCTGTGAGACTCAAGGCTCGGTCTGCCCGGTTCCCCCATGTTTCCTCCATGCCGAGAACTCGTGCCAGGAACATTGGCATGTTTGCCCCTGCCACTCTGGAGCCCCCTCTCCCTTTTGTTCTCGTGTCCACCATTGCCATGTCACAGACAGTGAAACTGAGGCCCAGGGAGAATAAATCACTTGGCCCTGACCCGGACCTCTTCAGAGTCTGTACTGGGATTCCAGCCCCATAGCCACCTGGGACCCTTTCTTCCCTCGGGGCAGCATGGACATTCAGGTGCTTTGGTAATCAAAGGCATTCCCTTCATTCACTAAGACTTTTTAGTGGAGGGCCTTCTCTGTGCCTGATGGAGATGAGAGCGGACCGCTGAGAACCAATCAACAGCTAAGTTAACTTACGAAGGAACTTGATAGTCTCCAATTATCATTTGAGCTCTGGAGAAAAGCTTGTGCCAGGATATGAGGATGGGGTGGGGATAGGGGAGCAAATTTCAGGGAATGGGATTAGGGAGGTCCTCCCAGAAGGTGGCATTTTAGCAGAGGGAGGAGTGAGTGAGCCGTGAGAAGGCTTGGGGGTGGAGAACCTTGTGGCCGAGAGAATAGCAAATGTGAAGGCCCTGAGGCAGGACAGGGTCTGCTGTGTTTGAGGAGCACCCAGGGGACCAGGTGACTCTCAGCAGAGGGTGTGAGTAGGGGAGAGAGGAGATGGATCCAGAGAGGTGGGTAAGGGCCAGGTTGTTTAGAACCACGGTGTTGAGTCTATTCAGACTCATGGTGACACTACAGGACAGAGGAGAACTGCCCCGGGGTTTCCAGCTGTTGATATGATAGCAACAGTCCCATTTTCTTCCCTTGGAGTGGTTGGTGGGTTTGAACTACAGGGCCCAGCCCAACAGTGAGCCCACAGCACCACCAGAGCTCCAGGTCAGGTCCAGGTGTGAGGTTTTAGTGCAGGAGCGGAAATACCGCCTTGGGTATTGGAGTGTGTGCTATTCTGAACAAGGGAGTGCTACCCTGAGCTTGGTGTTTTGAAAATTGCCCTTCAGCCCCTGCGTGAAGAATGGGGTTTTGGGAAGGGAGAGCACAGCACTTATTGAGCCCTTGCTGTATCCAGACACAGCTTGATAGGCATCTCCTTGGAGACCCAGACTTCAGGGGAGCGGTAGTCCAGCTGCCTCTAAGTCCAGCTCCTGGAATCTCATGCTGCCTGGCTCCTTTTGGGGACCCCAAAAGGCAGGCTCTTTTCTCCATTCTGCCTCAGACTTCAGCCCAGCCCCAGAGGCCGGGGTTCAGGTGCCTCAGCCTTTTGTTGATGGACAGGACGGCTGCATTCTATTGGAGTGTCCCAGTCCCGTTTCAGGTCTCCTGTTCGCCAGGCAGGCAACAGCATGATGTCACCTTGAGGACAATGGTCCCTTGATGAATCCACCTGGGCCTGAAAGCTGGGCCCAAAGAAGGTGCCTCTGAGTGAGACCTGGAGTGACACGCAGGGCGGGACACAAGCTAGCCACTGTGGTTGGAGGTGGGAGTGCCAGCCCCCACCACTAATCGTGGGTTTAATTAGTACAATTGAGATATATGTATATATATTATTAAAGTCATCAAGAGCATAAGAGATAAGAGATATTAAAATGGAGTCAGACACATTTCATGGTAGCAATGCTCACCTCAGCCCCGCTTGGTGGTCCACGTGGAGAGAGGGGGAAGGGAAGGAGGACAAGGGGAAAGGGAAGCAGGGGAGGAGAGGAAGCTAAGGAGAGGTCAAGGGAGGAGTCAAGAGAGAGAGACATTTCTCTCTTGCTAACCCAGGCCTATATACCTTTGGGGGCGTGCAGTCCCACTAATTACAGGTGAAGACATATGTCACAGGAAGGGGTTGCACTATAGGTTATACAGCAATGAGAGGGGGGTGGTCTAGGGGCATGCGCAATAGGAAGAGGAGGGATTAGGGGTGTACATGTGACAAGATGGGCAGCTCCTAGAGTCAGGAGGGCAGCTGCATCTCCATAGGAACCGTTATCAGTAGGGTGTGAACCCCACCTACAGGAACCAATGACTTGGCCTGTCCATTGTCCTTAACAGCAGGGAGCAGGGCCCACTGCAGTCTGGTGACCGGACTGTCTTCAGGGAGGACTTCTGTAAGCATCTGACCTCCCTCCACAAGCCGTGAAGGGCCTGGTATTCCAGGGGGTCTGCTCTCATGAAAGAACTTCCCTCCTCTCTGCCCTGCCTGCAAATGAAATGATGGGATGTGCTCATTTCGTGTTACAAAAGTAAGCTGAGTGAAGCAAACAGGAGTCCCCATTGTTCCTGACGCACATGCGCAATACTTGGCATTCCAGTGCATCTACTTCTGGTCTTTCCCCCCTTCCTTCTCTCAGATGAAATGACCAACCAGCTGTCTCTTCATATATGTGTAAATGTATATATATTAACTGTCTTATGTCTTTTAGGACCACTTGCTCTCCAGTCCATTCTCCAATGTGTGTCAGCGTTACAACTATGTTTCATCGGCTTGTCCATGGCTGTGTTATTATTATTTAAAAGACTGCCAGGACTTTCTACTGAGGCAACTCTGGTTGAACTTGAACCTCCAACCTTGTGTTTCACAGTTAAGTCCAGCACTTTGACAGTTTGCACCACTGAAAGATTCCACTGAATGTCTTCGTTGTTGTTGCCATCTAGTGGAATTCAACAGAGTAGAGCCGCCCCATAGCCTGATGATGCTATGGGTTGGCCACGGAGCTGTTAACTCCGAGGCTGGCAATTCAAACCCACCATCTACACCATGGGGGAAAGATGAGGCTGTCTGCTCCCATGAAGGTTGACAGTCTCGGAAACCCTGGATAACGTGGCTGTGAGTCAGAAACAACATGATGGCCCTGGGTTTGGTTTGGAATCTCCACGGGAGCAGATTGTCAGGTCTTTTCTACTGCCTTGCAATAAGCGAGGTTTTAAAAGGTTGTGTAAGGTGTTTGTGTGCTCTGGTGGGACCCTGAAGGAACAGGGTCTGTGTGTGGGCCTCACTGTATTGTGGAGAGATCTGCATGTTTCAGATAAGCCTGTCTCCTTCTTTCCTGACCCAGGGCCCCTTTGCCACTCTCACTTTCTCTCTCTGCCTCAGATGTTTTCTTTAGGCACATACCTTTTGTTTCCCCACCAGGAAGTCAGAACCATAGGAAGGAAGTCTGGGTTGATACATATCACAGGGACGTCCTATTTTGGGATCTCATGAAGAATAGGGTCTTTAGCCAGAAGCCATCATAGTAGCTCCATATGAAAAGAAATAACACACTGGCGTTTTGGTAAATGTTTATACCCTAGGTCTGTGGGGAGAGAGCCGTGCTGTGTAGCACTGGCCAATTTCCATAGTTTAAATACTCAACACACCCATACACATCATGGCCAAATTCAAGCTGCCAATCAGCTGCCTCTGAACACAGAGCTAGGAAGAGACACACAGAGCTGGGGTGAGATATAAAGGAGTTAGTAGCTCACTACTGAGGAGCCCTGGGGGCGTAGTGGGTTACTCATTGAGCTGCTAACTTCAAGTTTAGCGGTTTGAATCCAGCAGCTGCTCCAAGGGAGAAAGATGAGGCTGTCTGCTCACGTAAAGATTTGAAGTCTCAGAAACCCACAAGGCAGGTCTACTCTGTCCTCTGGGAGGTTGCTGTGAGTCAGGGTCAACTCAGTGGCAGTGGGTCTGGCTTAGATCACTATTATATGGTATTTCTACAATGCCAGCACAATAGCTGTAAGAGACATAAGGAATAGTTATAAAACCGAGCAACTCTGCTTTTCATATTCCTTTTTAATTGCTCAGCAGCCATGGTGCTGTAGTAGGTTAAACATTGTACCACTAACCACAGAGTCAGCAGTTCAACCCACTGGCCACTCTGAGGGAGAAAGAAGAGAGACTGCACCCATAGAGATTGACAGCCTCAGAACCCCCCGGGGCAGTTCTCCTCTGTTTCCACACAGGGTCCCCATGAGTTGACTCAGTGGCAGTGGGTTTGGTTTATTTATGTACGTTTATGTAATTTAATTTTTAATAATGGCTGGGTTGACCAACTGGCTGAACACAAAAATCCTTGATGACGTCCGGCAGCTGACTCTGGGGAGCCCATGCAGGCCAGCTCCAGCCGATCCCTGCTGGCTCAGAGCGCAAGCTGTGGGGTCAGAGAGCTTCAGCTTTGAATCCCAATCCCCTTTTATCAGAACAACAGCCCCGGCTCCGTCTCTGCTGTATAGGGCCAGCGTTGAAAATGGCCTCTGAGTTGAGAACTATTGTGTGGAGAAGATGGACTAGATGGAGCCTAAGAACAACATGTCAGCCCCTCTGTTTCAGGCCAGTTTGTTACGCAGCCTTCAGCCTCTCATACAAGGTCCTTTTCATTTGTCTGCATCACCACAAGGCAGATGGTTTAAGCTGCCATTTCATAGAGGATTAAATTGAGGAGAGAAGACCTCAACGGGCATATCCTGTCATGTGGTCACTGCTGGTCATCCTACTGGATGCCAATCCTGTGCCGTGGGCGCCCCGCTTATCAGCGAGGCTGCTTAGGCAGCCCGGGCTCAGGGTCCCCAGGGCTTTTGAGAAAACTCAAGCTTTTAGGAGTTGGCACAAATCCCCTGGCACAAGATGGAATCCATTTCTTGGATCCCAGTTGCCCTGGCTCCATCTGACTCATCAAGCATTCATCAGCGGGGCTGCAGTCTAGGCAACAGCCAGCAGAATATCTGGCTTTAAGCATGTGGATGTAAGGGGGACTTTTCTAGACCCGAGGAGTCTCCTTGGATTGCCCTACGTGGAAAGGGTTAAGTAGACCTGATGGTGCAGTGGTTAAGTGATAACTGAGAGGTCAGCTGTTGGAATCCCCTAGTGGCCGCACAGGAGAAAGACGAGGCTGTCTGCTTCCGTATAAAAGATGGATAGGCTTGAGAACTCTAGCGGCCAGTTCTACTCTCCATTGGGTCACTCTGAGTTGGAAGTGGCTCCACGGCAGTGAGTTGGACAAGTGGAGCAACCTTGTGTGAGGTCTTATTTTGTTCATCTATTTTATTGTCTTTCTCCTTGGAGCCCTGGTGTTGCAGTGGGTTACGAGATGGGCTGCTAACCACACCACCAGCTGCTCCTTGGGAGAAAGACAAGGCGTATTACTCCTACTCTGTAAAGATTGACAGCCCTGGAAACCCCACAGGGGCAGTTCTACCCTGTCTTATAGGGTTGCTGTGAGTTGGAACCAACTTGATGGCAGTGAGTTCTTTTTTTTAATTTTAATTTTTTATTCAAGGGTGAATGGAAGTCTGAGCCTGCTTCTGTTGGTTCAATGTTGGACTGTTAATGGTGACTGGTTCAAACCCAGTAGCCACTCGAAGGGAGAAAGATGAGGCTGTCTGCTCCTGTAAGGATTGACAAGCCTCGGAAAACTTAAGTAGGGCTGCTCTGAGTCAAAATTGACTAAATGGCAGTGGGTTTGATTTGGTTTTTATCCAAAGGAGAAGTCGTCCTTGACTCATGCAAAGAGTCAGTGTGCTCAGCTGCTCACCAAAAGGTTAGATGTTTGAGTCTACCCAGAGGTACCTTGGAAGAAAGGCCTGGCGATCTACTTCTGAAAAGTCAGCCACTGCAGCCTGTATGGAGTATAGCTCTACTCTTGACACACATGGGGTCGCCATGACTGAGAGGTGACTTCGTGGCAACCAGTCAGTCACAGGAGAAGACATTACGTATCCAACATCGACTAGTTCACAGTCCGCACAGCCTGGGCCCAAACCCATCTCTACTTATGCCTCATCTCTCACCCTTCCCATCAGGGCTGCAGCCTAGGCACCCAGCGTGCCTTTCTAGAAGAACTGTACCCGTGACGGTCCGTTTCCATTTGGGGCTGTGTCGTGTGCTGTGAGGTGGGCAGGGGGAGAGGCTGGCCTGTGTAGATGGGATGGTGAGCAGTATGTCTGGCCCCTTTCCCCGGGATACCAGCAGCAACCCTATGGCAATCAAAAACCTCCCCAGATCTTGCCAACGTTCCTCAGGGGAACAGAATCACTGTTGAAATCACTGATGGCGAGGGTTAGGGTGCAAGCTGGTTTTATGTCTCTAGCCAGCCCAGAGGCCTCCAGACCATGGGGCGTGGGGATGCAGGCAGTGGGCTTTTTGAATTCCTCAACTTGAGAAAAGGAGCCATTGATTTCTGGTGTTGTTTTGAGCGAGTCTTTCTGCGATGAGAGAATGTTTTTCCTCAACCACAAAATGGCAGACTGTGTGTGTTGTTGAGAATGAAATGAGACGGGTAAGTGTCTTGCCAAGCAATCACTGCTGAATGAACAGTGGCTTTTGCTCCACTGAGGTGGCTGTGGCTAGGTGCCATAGAGTTGCTCCCTGTCAAAGGGACCCCCAGTGTTCCAGAATGAACACCACCACTCCTGCACCACCCTTACAATCGTGATTGAGCCCACTGTGTCAGTCTATCTTAGGGTGGTCTTCCTCTTCTCCGCTGCCCCTCCGCTTCCCCAGCGGTGATGTCCTTCTTCAGGGACTGGTCTCTCCTGACAACATGTCCAAAGAAAGTGAAACGAAGGGGCATTCTGACAAAACTGTCTCCAAGACAGAGCTGGCAGCCCGTAGTCTTTGTCAGCACTGGATTGCAAATGCATCAAGGCTTCTGCCGTCTTTCTTATTATTTACTGTCCAATTTGTACTTGCATGTGAGCTGGTCGAAACACCATCCTGGGTCCAGCACACTGTAGACCTCAAAGTGATATCTTTAAAGACCCCGGTGATGTAGTAGTCACACACTGGGCTTCAATTCACAAAGTAGGCAGTTTGAAACCACCACTGTTCCACAGGAGAAAGACAGGGCTTTCTACTCCTATAGAGAGTTCTGGTCTCAGAAACCCACAGGGGCCATTCTACCTATTCTATAGGGTCGCTGTGAGTCGGCATTGACTCCATGGCAGTGCGTCTGGGTTGTTTGTGTGAGCAGCAGATTTGCCCAATACAATATGTCCTTTGACCTCTTGACTGCTGCTTCCATGGATTGTGAATCCAAGCATGATGAAATTGTGAATCCAAGCATGATGAAATCCTTGACGTCAATCTTTTCTCTACTTATATTGGTCC
>NW_022103968.1:73081475-73105249 GCF_000313985.2 Echinops telfairi
GTGTGTGTGTGTGTGTGTGTGTGTGTGTGTGCTCCTCATGGGAGATACTTCCCTCAGCTGTGTGTCACTGGGCTCTGAATCCAGATGTTTGCTTTTGGCCAAAGCCAGGGATGCTCTGGAGCCCCATGGGCCTGACACTCAGCGGCTTGATGCCTAGGAACAGCCCATCTCTGGGCACACCTGTAATGAACCCCACAATTCCCCCATTTGTATCTCGGAGCTTCTTCTTTTCTTCCTGGGGGAGGGTAAGGCCTTGTTGGACAGCTGCCTATCTCACCACTGTGGACTTGTCAGGCTTCTGGAACTTCTGGTGATATGTCTGAGAAAGGAACAGTGGAGGCACCATGATGGATGCTGGATAAACAAAATGTCGTTTCCCACAGTTTCTCTCTTGGAGCCCAAGGAGCAAGCATAAACAGGTTGCTGAGGGAGAAGGGGCTGGCATGGAATTTCTTTCCCTGGAGGGACTCCTGAGCCTAAATGATGAGAACTTCTAGGTCCCTCTGGTACACACACTCTGTTCAAGGTGCAACTGAGAAAGTCTGGGGCTGTCCTAAGACTGACCAGTCCTCCACTTTGACAGTCCTTAGAGGTGAGCCACAGACATCTGGCCGAACTCAAGACCCTGAAGATGGAAAGGAGACAGGTGTGCCACTGGGGAGATTTAGGAAGGGGGTTAAGATCCAGACCTAGGACTCAGAAAGGGTGGGCTTCTAATCCCAGTCATGCAGCCTCAGACCCAGCTCTCTGTCTTCCTGGCTGTCTGGTTCCCCATCTGCAGATGACGGGTCCCTGCTCTTGGGACAAACCATCAACCTCTCTCAGCCTCAGTCTCGTGGTACTGAAAGGTCCGTGCTTGGTACCTGCTGAAGCCTGGGTGGTTGGGAAGTTATTAATCCTAACCAGTCCATGCCCCGGGACTCCCCTCCCCCTCCTTTCCAACCACTCCAGGTAGCTGCTTATAGCTCTGACCATCTGATGGGGTTTTCTTGTCCTTGTCTTTGTTCCAGGTGTTACCTCTGCCAGGAGTATCTGAATACTGGCAGGAGGTCCACCTCTTCCTAACTCTGTCTTATTTTGGACTGATCATTCCCCGCTCTCCAGCTGCCTCCATCCTTGGGAGAAGCAAACGAGGAGAAGACCACGGCGGCCCAGCTGGACTGATCTCACTGCCATTGAGTGGATTCTGACTCATAGCACCCCCTGTAGGAAGGGTAGAACTGACCCTGCGGCTCTCTGAGTCCATAACTCTTCAGGGGAGTAGAAAGCCTCATCTTTCTCCCATGGAGTGGGTGACCTGTTAAAACCCTGGCTACCCTCCCAGACAACTTGACTCCCAAGATCCACCATTCTGAGCTCCCTCCCTCCCTGTTCTGCCTTACTATCCCCCTCAATTGCTGTCTGATGATCAAAGCATGCTTTGGGGGTGGTCATTAACAGAGTAGCACAGATATTAATGACCACCCCCAAAACCTGCTCCCTAGTGTTTCCAAGCCTGTCAGTCTTTACTGCAGCAGGCCATCTCCTCTTCCTCCTACAGAGTAGTGGTGAGTTTGCACTGATGGCCTTTACGTTAGCAGCCCAACACCAGCCCTCTGTGTCACACAGGCTTGCTGTGAGTAGAATCAACTGGACAGCATTGGATTGATACTTAAACAAGCAAACAACCTCAGTGTCATGGAGTTAATTCCAACTCATAGCAGCCCTATAGCACAGGGTAGGACTGCCCTTGTGGGTTTCTGAGACAGTAACTCTTGACGGGAGTAGAAAGCCTCTTCTTTCTCCCAAGGAGTGAACGGCGATTTCACACTGCTGACCTTCTAGATTGCAGTCCAGTGTGTAACCACTACACCACCACCATATTTAAAAGCCAAACTCACAGCCATCGAGTTCATGCTGACTCATAGCAACCCCCTGTGGGTTTCCCAGACTAACTATTTGTGGGAGTAGAAAACCCAGTCTTTCTCCTGTAGGGCTGCTGGCGGTTTCAAACTGCTGACCATTCGGATTGCAGTCCAATATGTAACCACTACATCACCAGGGCTCCTATTATTGGATTAACAGCCACAGCCAATTAAGAAGGAAGAGACACTTTGGGGTTCAATAAGAGGGTCGCTGAGAGTGGGAATTGACTTGGCGGCAGTGAGCTCTTATGGTTCTGGTACACAACTGGGGACGTTTCCTGTCCCACCTGGGGTAATTTTTTTCTTTACTCATGTGTAAATATAAGTCCTTGGGGGAGAGGGATCAAAACAAAACAAAACAGGACAAAGAACAGAGGCTGTTGGAACCCCATTTGGCGAGTTTTCTAGTCTTTCCAAGTGAGGTGGGGCCCCAGGGATTCTCAACCCAAACATTGTAACTTGTCAGGTTATGGGGAAGTGTCTGCCCCAGGTCAATGCAATGGCATCTGCCTCTCCAAGCCCGAGGGACTCCAGAAAGATGGCCTGTGTTAAATCCCGAGGTTGCCACTTCCTGTCTCTATGACCTGGATCGAGCCCTTTGACCATCCTGAGCTGTGGAGATGCTGGTGCGAAGTGGGGCTGGAGACACCCAGCTGTTAAAAGCAGGGAGCTTGAACTTGGACTGAGGGGGCCTGGGGGTGGGCATTGCACTCATCTTGGGCACTCGTTTAACCAGAAGAGTCAAGGGCTGGGTGTGAGCAGTTGAGGGAGGGCCCAGCACCTGCCTGTCTAACAAGAATGCCTGGTGATTTTCTTGTTTGCTTGTGGATTGGGAGGGAAATTGGACTGTTTCCCGTTCAGCCATTCCTACTCATTTCAGGTCATTGGTAGCCACCGTCTCCATGTGTTTCCTGTTTCCATCCCTCTCTCTTTCCTACTCCTGCCTGCCTTGGATCAGCGCTGCCCTTTGTATCTCGGACACCTGGCTGTTCTAAAGGACCAGTTTCTCCCTGCCTGGTGGTATTGTTCCCCTACAGACCTGCCTATTGTTGGCCGGAAATCGAGCCACTGGGTGTGGGACACGTGGCCCGCCAGGTCATTTTGACAGATGCAGCTGTGTGGCACAAACCTTTGGGAAGGAGCCCCAGTGGCACAGTGGCTTCAGCATTGGACTGCTCACCAAAAGGTGGGCAATTCGAATTTACCAGCCGCTGCCTGGGAGAAAGATGAGGCTGTCTGCCTGGGAAACCTACTTCCCTCTAAGGGTCGCTCTGCTTCTGAATCAACTCCACCGCAGTGGTATTTTTTTTTAAAACCTTTGGGAAATATGTCCTTAAAGTGGTTAATTCATTTAGCAGGTGTTCATTGTGCAGCAGCTGTGCCAGGCACAATTGAAGGGGACCTCAGGGAACAAGATGAGGACAGTATGTCAATGCAGAAACACTGGCCCAGTATTTGCTGCCATGAGCGGCTTGCACCTGGGCGAGTGAACAAATGCATGACAGCATGGCGGAGCCTAAGGATATGGGAGGTGGGCTGGGTGGTGGCAGAGCTTCTGGAGGACACCTGAACCACTTGCCAGTGAATTGACCCTCAACCCACAGGGACCCTGAATGTGTCCGAGTAGAACTACCCTCTGTAGGGTTTGCAAGGGCCAGTTTTCCAGACGTAGATTACCAGGCCTTTCTTCTGAGGTGCTTGAGGTGACCACGTTGATGGAGGTGCTTCCAAATTAGGGTTTTTTCTGCTTTGGGTTTGGGGTCTTTGCCAAGGTGACTTTTACCCTGGGATGGCGGGGCTCCCAGGCCAGATATCACCAGCTCAGGGGGCTGAGTTGCTGGGAGGGGGTGGGGAAGGGGCAGTAGCATGCCTGCAGCCCGGACAGGCTGTGTTTTCTTGGGTACACTTGATCAAAGCCAGTTTCCCAGGCCCTTGATGTAGTGGGTTACGCCAAGGCCAGCAGTCTGAAACCACCGTTGTCAGCCGCTCCTTGGAAGAAAGTTGCGGCTTTCTACTCCTGTCAAGATTTACAGCGTCAGGCACCCACAGAGGCAGGCCTCCCCTGTCCTAAATGGTGTCAGCATTGACTTGGTGACAGCGAGGGAGGGCGGGTTAGCATGAGGAGGAGAGCATGCGGGCATGGCTGTGCAGATGGCATCTTTTGTCCTAGGGGACGCCCGCGAGTAGGCGGGGAAGTAAAAAAAAGGTTGCTACAAAATCATAGAAAGCTTTCTTCAACAACAACAAAAATACAAAGGGACGCTATGGTTTCTTGACCCATTTGACCCGTCCTCCGTCGGGGTGGACACACACACTCCCAAAGGCATTGCCTTGGTCCCTCTCACCCTTCCTGGGAGAACTTTGCGCGTTCACCTACGCCTCATCAGACCACAGTTCTGGCACCTCCTGTTCCTTCGAAAGTTCTTGGTGTTTGGGGAACAAAGAGAGTGAAGGGGTGAGATGGGCCTGAGGGTGGTTGGGGGCAGGTTTCCCAAAGGAATCCTCCTAGCACTGCCCTACCATTCTGGAAGAGAGAGCAGGCACATTGTCCTGGTGGGGGGGAAAAGTTCCTTAGCAGTTTCCTGACACAATTAGTACTTTTCTTCCATGCTCTCCCCTAAAAGTCCCTGTGACTGACTGTCTTTGGAGAAAAAAAATCTATCAACCCCCATAACCAGTCTCCGTAGGCTCTGAGCTGACTTCTCTGTCTTGGATGTTACTGGCCCATATCCCTTCTGAAGCCACTTTTGGCTAGAACCCTTGATTGGAACACCTTTAAGGAGACTAAAAGAAGCCCTGGTGGTGTAGTGGTTGTGTTCGGCTGCTAACCACAAGGTCAGCAGTTTGAAACCCTCAGGTGCTCTGAGGGAGAAAGATGGGGCTTTCTGCCCCCAGAAAGAGGTACAGTTTCGGAACTCCATGGGGGCAGTTCTACCCTGTCCTATAGGTCTGCTATGAGTCGCATTGAGTCCATGGCAGTGAGCTTAAGGAGACTTGGACTGAGAGGACTTGTCTACAGCCACCCACCAATGGCAGAGACCAATGTAAATGCATGTTGTGGGGATGAAACCAGTGGGCGAGTTAACTCCAACTCCAGGGCAATGCTTTTGACTTCGCTCCTCAGCACCCAGCTCACTGTGGTGGTTGGCTGCTGTCACCTCCATTCCGACTCATAGTGACCCATGTGAAGGAGCATAACTGCCCCAGGGGGGTTCTTGGGCTGCCAACTCTTTTTTTTACTGTTGGGGAGAGGGGGGGGAGATGGGTTTCAAACCATGAACCCACCACTGGCAGCCAGGTGCTTACTGGGGGCTCCCAAGTGCTTGCTGTCAATAGTAGCACTTTTGTAATACCCACTGTCATGTCACACTAAGCGAAGCCTATCCCACTGCCACTGAGCACTGATTCCAGCTCTCAGTGACTCAGTGACCCTACAGGACAGGAGGAGATGCCCCTGTGGGTTTCTGAGGCTGTAAATTCTTTTTTTTTTTTAAGGTTGTAAATTCTTACTGGAGTAGAAAGCCTTTTCTTTTTCCCTTGGAGCAGCTTGTGGTTTCAAACTGCTGACCTTCTGGTGGGTGGCCTGCTGTGTTACCTGTTTCACCAAGGCTGTCCATATTTATGGGTGCAGGTGACCTCATCTTTCTCCTTTGGAAGGGTTGGTGGGTTTGGACTGTACCCTGTGGTTAGCAGCCGGTGCTTCACCCACTGAGCCACTAGGGGTCCTTGCTATCTTACGAGGATGTGCTAAATGAAATATTTTGAAGGGATAGTGTAGTGTACTTTTTGCAGGGAGGTGGGGGCTCACCTCAAAAAACCTCCCTTCCCGTTAGCACAGGATAGGAGCCCTGGTGGCGTGGCGGTTAAGTGTCGGGCTGCGATCCGCATGGATCCCACCAGCAGCTCTGAGGGAGAAAGACTGTCTACTCCCACAAGCAGTTACAGTCTTGGGAAACCCACCAGGGGTTGCTGTGAGTCAGCATTGACTGGATGGCAGTGAGGTTTAAAAAAAATTTTTTTATAGGACAGGCTAGAAATGCCGTGTGTTGCCAAGACTGCAACTCTCAGGGAGCAGACAGCCTCATCTTTCTCCTGCAGAACAGCTAATGGTTTTGAACTGCTGACCTTGAGGTTAACGCCCAACATGTAACCATTACACCATCTGGTGAGGGTGTTAGATGTCTCTGGAGCTAGATCTATACCTTGGTCCTTGGCTCCACGTGAGAAAGAATTCACGCCAAAGCCTGGTTCGTGATCGAAGTGAGTTTTATGAGTATTAGAAGAAGTTTCAGGTTTACACGGCTTCCGAGGGGCTCCTCCTGGACATGCGGCCTGGCCAGAAACGGCTCCCGCAAAGCATCCCAAAGTTCGCCAAAGCTCTGTGCCTAAGTTCTCTCTCCCCCTCCTCCGACTTCTGCCTTTTTCAAGGATTCCACAGGGAGGTGTGGTGGACGACCCCTGGTCGACCCCATTGGCTGAATTGAATTCACCTGGCTAGGTGAGCCAATTCAAGTTCACGCCCACCCCTGCCTACCGGCGGGAACCCTAAGCATGTGCGGTGCGCCCCTCCTTTGTTTCCCTAGCTTGGCCCTCTGGGCACGCGTTAATGGACATTCCCAGCCCTTTGCTAACCTACCTAACAAGGGTCGGAGGGGGAGGGGCTATTATAAAACATTCAAAAATTTGACTCCATAGCTGCTGTCGGTCAGCAAAGGTGGGGGGAGGTCCCTGCAGCTTCTAAGTAGCACCGTCTGTGGTTCAGGCTTTTCTTTAGGGCCCATGGGAGGGGCGCCAATGAAGTCACTCTCCAGGCCGCAGGCCATGTGGTGGTCAGGTGAACAGGTCAGGATCATTTGCAGTAGGCCCGGATGACTTCATGCTGGGACATTGTTCAGTGGCCTCCCGCTGGCCTGTTGCCCATGGCCTGTTTTCTTTGCTTTGTGGGGCAGGGTTGGGAGGGGCCCCCTCTGCAGTCTGGGAGCTGGAGGAAGTGTCGTTGGTCCTGTTCTAGCGGTGGCACCCCACATTGTTCATCAGGCTGGGTACTGCCGTGCTTCCTCCTGGTTGGCTGGCTGTGGACAGGTGACTTTGCCCCTCTTGCCTGTTTTCTCCTCCCCAAAAGGGGTTGGTGGGGCCTCACCTCATAGAATGGCTGTAGCAGGAGCAAAAATAATGCAGCTCACTGCCACTGAGGCCCTTATGATTCATTGCAACCCTATAGGACAAGGTAGAACTGCCCCGATGGATTTTTGATATGATGATTCTTGATGGGAGTGGAAAGCTCAGGCTTTCTCCTGAGGAACAGCTCATGGTTTTGAACCACTGAAGTTGCAGTTAGCAGACCAAGGAATAACTAACTATTACACTATTAAGTAAGATAAGCATAGGCTGTCGTCAACAATTGATTCTCAACAACCATGTGAACCAGCTCACTACCGTTTAATAAATAAACAGAAGTAAAGCCAGGCTTATTTTGCTGGGTGGATACTTCCTCGGCCCCTGTCAGGGTTGTCTATCAGGAAAGAGGCTTGGATTCTGCAGGAAGGTGCTGTGGGCTCAGGAGAGAGACTGACAGCAGCCAGACCAAGGGGCAGAACCTGGGATGAGATAGGAAATGTGAAGTTGTTCAGTACAGATGAGTAAGAACAGGTCAGCCAGTGGCACTTGTTGTAAGGGTAGGAGGAGGTGGAGGTTGAACAACTGCTTGTTGGCAGCACATCTGCCCTGGGGAAGCTCTCTGGGTCTGATAGCCATGAGGCCATCTGACTAAGTCCTAACTCTTTGGGCCTGTATTTGTTGTAAATCAACATGACTTAGCAAAACCCAAACCCACTGCCACGGAGTTGATTCTGACCCAGAGTGACCCCATATAGGGGGTCTGAGGCTGTCACTCTCTCCAGGGCCAGAGAGCTTCATCTTTCTCCCTAGGTGGGTTCAAACTGGTGACTTATCCCAATGTGTCATCCATTAATAACAATAATAAATAATAAAACACACTGTCAAAATGATTCCTGCTTATAGTGATCTTATAGGACAGGGTAGAAACTTCTTAGGGATTCCAAGATTGTACATCTTATGGAAGCAGCCAGTCTCCTTTCCCCCTAGGATAGGCTGATGACCTTGGATAAGCAGCCCAGCTTAACCCATCATACCACCTGGGCTCCTTCTAGTAGAGCACATACCCTCCCTAATTTGCAAAATTTGTTAGAGAAATTTTTTAAAAAGGCAGGTGTCCCTGGGCAAGCCCTCCTTCTGGAGAGAGAATTGGTCATAGATAATTATCCGAGTAGATAGACTTGGTCTGGGATGTGGTCCGGGCAGCTGGGCTTTTAAGCCCCTCAGGTAAAGGAGCAGACTGGAACTAGAAAGAAAGAGGCAGCTCCAGGGACCAGTCCAGATCCATCCCTGGCCTTAGGGGACATGGGCTTGCTTCCACCCCTCTCAGAACTTCCAGTTCCTTCCCTTCAAGTTACAAGAGGCTGGGGAGGAGGGGTGCTTAGATGATCCTCTGCATGTGCCTCTTAGGCAAAACGTAGATGGCTCATGTACACATGGGGGCTTTAAAAGTTTGTAGGGAAACTCCATTATCTTTTTTTTTTTTTGAACATTTTATTAGGGGCTCATACAACTGTTATCGCAATCCATACACACATCAATTGTGTAAAGCACATTTGGACATCATTCTCAAAACGTTTTCTCTCTACTTAAACCCCCCGACATTAGGTCCTAATTTTTCCCCTCCCTCTCCGCGCCCCCCTCCCTCATGAGCCCTTGATAGTTTATAAATGGGTATTTTGTCATATCTTGCCCTGCCCGACGTCTCCCTTCACCCACTTTTCGGTTGTCTGTCCCCCAGGGAGGAGGTCACACACAGTTCCATGTAATCGGTTCCCTCCTTCCTACCCATTCTCCCTCTACCCTCCTTGTTTCGCCACTCACACCACTGGTCCTATAGGGCTCATCCGCCCTCCATTATCTTTTCATTCTGTTTTTTCCATAAACTTTTTTCTTTCTAACTTTTGACAGTGAATAAAGATTTACAGTGCAGCTATTTTCCATTCCACAAGTCAAGACACATTTTGTTTCATCTCATTGCATAACATCATTCATCCCACTGTGCTTCCTGTTTTTATTCCTCCACCTCTCCTAACCCTTCTGAGCTTTGTCCTTGGGTCAATGCCACCCTTTTGCTCTCTAATGGGTGACTGCTCTAAGGAGTGCATACCTCCCTAGTGTAACTGTATCACCTATTAAAAAGAAACAAACAAACAAAAATTCTTAGAGCACTGCCACTGAGTCAAATTGACTCACAGCAGCCGTATGTGGGGTTTACAAGACTATGAATCTAGGCGCTGACAGCCTCATCTGTTTCCCTTAGAATGGCTGATGGGCTTGAACAGTTGACCTTCCATTTAGCAGCCCCATAAAAATTGGCAGCCTTACGGGAAGCCCTATGGAGGAGTTCTGCTCTGCCTTAGAGGTTCACCGAGTCTGAATCTATGCCACAGGGGCAGGTGTGCTGTCGGCTCCAGAGATTTATTCCCCCGATGTGAGTGGAGAAGTCTCAAGCTGGTCAACATGCACATTGATCCACCACAAGATGTCCACTTTCAGGAATGCCCCCACCACTTAGGGAATTCAGTAGCCTGTGTTGACTGCACAAAGACATTTCAGCTGGCGCTCTGTGTCTTGCTCAAAGCACTCTGGGAAATTGCCTAAGGGAATTTTTCCCCCCTTCGGAATTATGCCTTGACGTCTTCTCCAGGAGCTGCCCTAGTAAAGTAAATATGAGCTCTTTCCCTTCTCAGCTTCACTGGGCAAAGAGGAAGGAAGGGACACTGAAGATGGCTTACGACATCCAGGTCATCCTGACTGAGTGCTCAGGTGCTAACTGAAAGATGGGTGGTTCGAACCCACCAGCATGTGGCCACCCACTCTCATAAAGACAACAACCTTGGAAACCCTCTGGGGCAGTTCTACTCTGTCCTATAAGGTCTCTGTGAGTTGGAATGTACTCAGTGGCCTTGGGTTAAATCACTCCTACCTAAACCCTCCAAGGTCAGAGGCATCGAGTCAATTCTGACTCATAGTGACTCTATAGGACAGGGTAGCGATGTCCCTGTGGGCTCCCAAGATAGTTCCTCTTGGTGGCAGTAGAAAGCCTCATCTTTCCCCAGAGGAGAGGGTGTTCGATTTGGACAGTTGACCCTTCCGTTAGCAGTCCAACCCGTAACCAGTGCAACACCAGGGCTCCGAGGGACATGAGCAGGCTGGAGATTTCAGGAGAGAAACTCCCCTCTGGCCTCCTGGTGGCAGTGGTGCGGACCTGACTCGACTTGTGTGAGAGGGGAAATGTTGCTCCACAGGGTTTGCACTGCTGGGACCTCTGGGTGGAGCTGGTCAGACCACCTGCTTTCTGAAGTGTTCCCAGTCAAACGCGAACCCTCAACCTTTCTGTTAGCAGCCTAGTACACACACTGTGGGCACTAACCAGCCACCCCTCCACCTCCACTCTGGTCCAGGTGCCCCTCCTGTGCAGAGAAGGACACGGAGATGCAGGGAAAGAGACGACCCACCCTGAACTGAAGAGCGTCTGAGGGGGCAGGCAGCTCAGACCTTGAACCCACACCCTCCACCCTCCAGGCCTGGGCCGTTTTCTGTTTTTCTGCTGCTGGCTACCATTTGGAGCAGCTGCCATGCTGTTTGTTCAGCAGGCTGGCCTCCAGCTATTATTGAAATGAGCAAAGGCTTCCAGGAACACAGCGAATCTGCAGAGTTTAATTAATGAACGTGCCAGAGGGCCTGGCAGCTGGATTCCTGTGTTTACCGGGGGCTTGGCTGGCAAATGGTACAGGAAGGAGGAGGAGGGTGGGGTCCGTGTCCCCACCCTGCTCTGGTATTGTGTGTGTGTGTGTGTGTGTGTGTGTTGTTCCTGGAATCTGGCCTCTCCCACCTTCCCTTTCACAGGCATGTGACCACATGAAATGTTCTCCATTGCTTTTAAAAGTGCTGTAATATCCTTTGTCAGTTTCTTGACACGGAATTGTCCCCATGAGGCTGGAGAACCGGAAGTCGTCTTCTCTGTCTTTGTGGCGGTTAGGTGCCTTTGAGTCTGTTCTGACTCTTAGTGGTGTGATGTGCACTGCCCGCCCGGCCGTGCACCGTCCTCAAACTTGCTATCTTTGCGCTCATGGGGTAGCAGCCACTCGGTCAGTCATCTCGTTGAAGGCCTTGCTCACCCGCAGCTTTACCGAGCATGCTGCCCTTCTCCGAGGCGCTGTTCTTATCCATGCAACGTCCAAAGTGAGTGAGGTGGAGTCTTTCCACCCTTGCTTCTAAGGAACATTTTGGGTATATTTCCTCCACCACAAATTTGTTGATTCTCCTGGCCTGCTGTGTATTTAATATTCCTCGCTAACAGCAACATTCAAAGGCATCGAGTCTTCTTTAGTCTTCCGTATTAATAGTCCAGCATTCCCATGCACATACTCACTGCCATCGAGTCAATGCTGACTCATAGTGACCCCACAGGAGAGTAGAACTGCTCCTGAGTTTCCAAGACTGTACCTCTTTATGGGAGTAGAGAGCCTTTCTCCTGTAGTGGTTTTAAACTGTTGACAATGTGGATCTCAGCCCAACTTATAAGCATAATGCTCCCAGGGCTCCCTCCCACATATAAGGCGATCGAAACTAACGTGACTTGCGTCAGGCGGGCCCGAGTCCTCAAAGTGACATCTTTGTTCTTGAAGGTTGTAGAGAGGACTTTCACGGCAGATTTGCCCAGTGCTAAAGGACGCAGTTTGAGTTCTTAGCTGCTGCTTCCAAGGGCTCTTACTTTGGGTCCAAGTGCACTTAAACCGTTGACAAGTTCCAGTTGAAGTTCATTGGTGCACTTGTTAGGCTTTCTGTCTCGAGCATAGCAGATCTGAGCAGAAGGTCTGTCGTGTCCTCCTGACTGTCTCCAACAGTCTCCGTTGCCCAGCTGCTGACCCAGGCTGCGACTCTTGTGATGAGCAGTGAGTGGTGATAACCTGGAGGGCTGGACTTAGGAAGGTGAGGTGGCGGAGCTGAGCCATCACCCCCACGGCTGCCCAGGGCTGCCCCTGCCAGCTTCGTCAGACTCCCGTGCTGTTATCCTCAGACTGTGGGGTCTCCAGACAACAGCATGACATGTCACCTGGTCCTTACACCATCCTCACCCCACGGCTGACAGGTCCTTGTCTGTCTTTATGAGTGTCATTATGCCATGCCAGTCCATGCCACTGAGGGGCTCCCATGCCCTCATGGGCCCTCTGCTTCTTCACTATCATGTCCTGCTCCAACAGACCCTAGTTCAAGGGCAAAGACTCCAAGTGGAAGTGTATTGTCTAGAAGCCATCTTGGGAAGTTCTAAACAAGACAGAAACAAGACAAAGGCGTGTCTGGATGAGGGAGACCATTGGCATGTGGCCGTAATGGTGTCCAAGAGTCGCAGCCATGTGGCTAGTCTTAGACAATAGAAGGCATCACAGCATCATGACTGGCACCAGGTCAATCCGTCCCAGTCGCAGGCAGAATGAAGAAAGCGGGAAAGGGATTGAGATGCGGACACCACTGCAGGTCCTGACAGCGTCAGGGCGACCAGCTGCTGGTTTCCGGCTGCTGTCTTTGTAGTTAAGCAGCCCAGTGCGTAAATCACTACGCCACTTGGGCACCTCACTTCCGAACACACTGCCCGAATGACACTGCTGGTTAATGGTCAGCGAGAATTCATTGGAGACTGAATTGATGTCAAGATTAGCATGGAAACAGGGCTCCCACTGTAAACCTCTGTCTTCGCCAACTGTGTGCTTAGCATCCTTGTCTGAATCCCAGGTTCTTCTTTGGTAAGATAGGGCTAATCATATAGGTACATCCGTGCCTCATGTGAAGATAAAGTACAATAATGTAGATAAGGGTCACTCAGCAGTGTCTCCTTGCAAACTCTGCAGGTGCCAGCAATGATCCCAATTATCATCATGTATATCCCATGTCATGGGTGTGACTGCCAAGCCTCAGGGAGAGTCCAGCCTGTCAGGGAGTTTGCACAGATTACAACGAAACACTTGTCTGTGGTAATTCCCTCCCCTTTTCATTTCCTTTCTGTGGGCAAGGATTAAGGAGCCCTGGTGTTGCTGTGGGTTAAGCATTGGGCTGCTAACCGCAAGTTCAGGCGTTCAAACCCACCAGTCCCTCTGTGGGGAAAAGATGAGGCTTTCTTTCTTTCTTTTTAAAAAAAAAAATCATTTTATTAGGGGAAGATTAAGCTTTCTGTTCCTATAAAAATTTCCATCTCTGCAATCCTTTATAGCAGCGGTTTGCAACCTGTGGTTGCAATCCCTTTGGGGGTCCAACGACCCCTTCACAAGGGTTTCCCAATTCATAACAGTAGCAAAATTGCAGTGATGAAGTAGCAACAAAAATAATGTTATGGTTGGGGGTCACCACAACATGAGGAACGGTATGAAAGGGTCGCGGCATGAGGAAGGTGGAGAGTGACTGCCCTAGAGGGTCCCTAGGCATCAGAATGGACTACCTGGCAGTGAGTGGGTGGTTCCCACTTTCAGACTGAAGAGTGGGAGCCAGGTGTGTGAGTAACGAAGGCATCATAATGGGAAGAAAGGTGGCCTCTTCGATGTCATTAGGGTGGCAGCCAGCAGAGGGAGGTGTGCCTTTCTGGCCTTCACGAATTGCCTGCTTAGAAGCCACTCCGTAAATGGGGAGCACTTCTTCCTGGGCAACCGCTCAGGTCCCTCATCTTTCAGTTCAGGGGTTACTAGTTCACTAGTCTGAGAAGAGTCACAGTGACAGAGTCACAGTAATGGCGAGGTTGCTAGCTGCTAACTCACAGGGACCCTATGCACAGCACTGCCCCGTCATGTCCAACCCCGTGATGAGTTACAGATGGGACCCTGTGGTCCACAGGGTTTTCAGACACCGATGGCCAGACCTTTCTTCCTAAGTCTCTTTTAGTCTGAAAGTTCTACTGAAACCTGAAAATCCCACTGCCATTGAGTAGGTTTTGACTCATAGCGACCCTATAGAACTGCTCCCTAAGGTTTTTGACACTGTAAATCTATGTTTTTAAAAGTTTTATTAGCCTATAATTCATATTTAATTCAATAGTTCAATCATATTAAGTTGTACAATCATTTTAAATTTTACAATCACAATACATTTTAGAGCATCTTCTTTTTTCTTGTACCCATTGTTATTAGCTTCCCTATTTCCCCTCAACATCCTCTGCCATACCCCCAAGAAAGCACGAATCCTGTTACTTTCTCTCTAGACTTATCTGTCCTGGGTTTCATATACAGAAAAATGTACCCCACACCCTCAAAATTAACAACAGTAACATAGCAAAACAGAGAAAAATCTCAATCAAAAAGAAAGAAGAAAATATTAAAAAGTAGAACAAATTTTAAATGGGTTAAAAGGGAGAGCAAATGATAAAGTGTTAAATTTGAACAGACGGCATCTGCAACAACCCCCGCTGCAGTGCATTCCGCAGGATAGCAAGGCTGCTCATGTCTGTGGTCAGAGGGGATGGATTCCCTGGAGGTTGAGCATCTTTTTGGGTGCAGAGAGTGTCATCGATCTCTCACGGAGTGGCCAGCAGCTTTGAACCTCCAACCTCCTGGCTGGCAGCCCAGTGCCTAACCCATGACACCAGTGGGGTTTCTTCTCCAACATCTGTCAAGTCCTCCCTGTGTGCTGACCACTCTTCTAAGTGCTTCACGATCTTAATGCTTTTAGTCCTTCCAGGTGCCTTGTGAAGTAGGTGTGACTGCACTACTTTCCAGCTGTGGAAACTGAGGCTCTGGGAGGTGAAGTGGCCCACCCAGGGTCCCACAGCTGGGAGGCTGCAGAGTACAACCCCGAAGGAGCTGTGCACACAGCCAGGGTGCTAGTGCATTCAGTGGTGTGGAAGCTGCAGCTAATTTGCCCCTATTTGGAGTAGAGGATGAGGGGGAGGAAGTTGATACTGCTTCTCCTCTGTGCTTTCACAAGCCAGATGGTTTGAGCACTCTCCGGATACTCTGTCACTCTGTCTTCTTCAATGTCCTCACTCCTTACTCTTCTTCCTCTTACACGCGCACACACACACACGCTCTCAGCATCATGATCCCCACCTTTGAGAAGAAAGAATCGAGGCGCAGTGATCAACAAATGGCGCCACCCAGACCACACAGCAGCGCCAGCACTAGGATTTGACTTTGTTCTGGCTGGTTCTAAGCCCAGTCTTTTTCCAATTAATTCTCTGTCCGACATCACTGGACCTGTGGGCTTGCCAGGCAAATGCCTTAAGGAGAGGGGTGTAAATGTGTTCTATTGGTGGAGCCTGCCCTTGGCTTCCCTTAGTTTGGGACATTTTGGCCCTAGTTGTAATGGAAGCTCACCGAGAGTGGACTCATGGTGGTGACGTCACAGACCAGAGAGTGAAGTGCTGTCTGGCCTTGTGCTGTCACAGGCATTAAAGTAAATTGCTGTGGCCATGTGCCAACCCTTTTCACCAGGGTGATGCCCTCCTCTGGCAATGGGTCCCTCGTGATGGGATTGCAAGTGATCATTTTCTCTTGTGAGCCACAGGGTTTCCATGGGCTACTTTTTGGGAGAAGGTATTTCAGGGGTGCAGTGCTTAAGCACTTACCTGCTAACAGAAAGGTCAGCAGTTGGAGCCCCCGGCTTCTCTGTGGGGGAGAGATGGATCAGGTCACCAAGCTTCCACAAAGAACCTTGTGCAAGAAGCTCTTGGGGACAATTCTACTCTGTCCCATGGGGTGGGCATGAGTTGGAATCAACTCAGCGGCACATAACAGCCGCCATTTTCAAACATAGATCATGGGACTGACAAATGGGAGGCCTGGTGACGCCATTGAGCAATCACTGGGGTGGTCACCTGCCAGCTAATGCTTGGAAGGAAAAGTTGGCTCTCTGCTCCCATGAAGAGGCAGAGCCTCAGAACCCTGATATAGGGTCACTCTGAGTTGGAATCAATTTAATGGCAGTGTTGGGTTAGTGGACAGATGGACTGTGGGAGGTTAACAGATGTAGGTGATACACAAGAGTCTTTGAGATGAATCTCTTCTGTGTCTTGAGTAGACACTGTTGTCCACTTGCCTGATTTTTTCCAAGCATATTCCCAATGTACAGAACTGTATGTGTGTTGGGGGCTCACAGTCGTATGGCCCGTTTGCCCCTTTTGGCTCAATTATTGTGATTAACCACCAGGGCCTCATCCAGTCACTCACTCAAAGCAAATAAAAGGTATTCCATAATTCCTGGGAGAGCTTGTCCTCCTGCCAGGATCTGCCCATGGCTGGGAAAGTTTGCAGCAAATAAATAATTTACCTAGGCGATGACCGACAACCGGAGCAGTGAAGTGACCTTTGCCCAAGCTCACACAGCTAGGTCACAGCTAGTTGTTGTTGTCAGGTGCCATCCACTAGGCTCCGACTCACAGCCACTTCATACAACTGATGGAAACACTCTGTTCCTATGCTTGAGCCATTGTTGCCGCCACTGCGTCAATCCATCTCCTTAAGAACTTTCCTCCTTTTTTGCTGATCATCCGTGTGAGTTCAAGTAGACTAGAGAAGCGAATTCATAGACACTCCTATGTGTATAAAGCAGAGGTTTATATACAAGAGCAGTTGAAAATGGAAAAAACATCCCAGCCCAGGCCAGATCAAGTCCTTAAGTTCAATATTAGCCCATATGCCCAATAACAATCTATAAAGACCTCTTCAGACTCACAACACACATGCAATGGTGCTGAATGCAGGAAGAACACAGGCCAGTGGGTGCAAAGTCTTGTGGATCCAGTGGCAGTAGAAGCATCTCAGTGCTGGCAGAGGTCTCCACGTGGCTCCTCCAGTTCCCAGGGCACAGAGTCTATCAGTGTAGTGCCATGTGTCTTGTCAGTAAAGCGTCTCTCAGGGAGTGAGCAGAGAAAGAGACGTGTCCCACACCTCCCAGGAGGAAATACCAGAATTCCCAGAATCCTTAGAGGAAGGCCATACCCAAACAGAAGACTCATTGGCTATGACCCGATTAACAGAGTAGACTCCACCCCTTCACTCTTAATCTTAACTCTTAAATCCCAAATTGACACCACATTATGTAACTACCACACCCTCCATTTTACCAGGCATAATGTTCACCCTCAGGGACTAGCCACTCTATTGACATGTCCGAACCCACCATTCTTGCTCCTCAGGAGCTTTCTGCCTGTGCTTCTCCAACAGAGTGGTTTGTTTTTCTGGCTGTCCATGATACTTTGCAACCATAGATGTTGACCGTGATGACTTGTTCGGAGTCAGTGCCAGCTCATAACAAGACCCTGTACTGCCCACTGACCCTGTGCCATCTTGATCGTTAGCGTACTGGAACCCCTTGTCGTGATTCCTGTGTCTGTCATCTCATTGAAGTCAACCCAGCTCCATTTTAGTAAACGTGGGCATCCTTTTCTAACAACGGATCTTTCTGGAACACATGCCCAGGCAAACAGGGTGAAGTCTCCTTGTCTTCATGGCTAAGGAACATTCTGGTTGGATGAGGGGGCCTCAAAAAGCTTGTGGGAAAAAAGAATTAGTACCCAATAGAATTTTCCTGTGAACTTTTTTGAAGCCTCCTTGTATTTCTTCTAAGAGGCCCAGTGGGATAGTGGGTTAAGTGTTGGCCTGCTAACCGCTAGGCCGGCAGTTCAAAACCACCAGTTGTTCCAAGGGAGAAAGGGGAGACTTTCTACTCCTGTAAAAGGAACCCACAGGGGCAGTTCTTCCCTGACCTATAGGTTGCAGGGCACCGGAACCAGCTAGATGGCAGGGAGTTTGGGTTTTCTGGGCTTTGTATTTCTTCTAAGACAGATTTGCCTGTTCTTTTGGCAGTCCAGGACATGGTCGGTATTCTTTCCCAACACCACAATTCCAGCACATCAATTCTTCTTCCTTCTACCTTTGGTCACTGCCCAGCTTTCATGGGCATAAGAGTTGACCAGGAAGACCATGCCTTGGGTCAGGTGGGCCTTTGCCCTTATGTGTGACATCTGTGCTTTTGAAAACATTGAAATGGTCTGCTTTTGTCTCAATCAGGATATGCTAGGTTATGCTGTGGTAACAAACAGCCCTCTATACACCTCAGAGGCTTAAAACAGAAAATTTTAAGAAACATTTATTTATTTTTCTCTTGATAAATAATTTATTCGGGGCTTTTACAACTCATAACAATTCATACATCAATTGTATCTAACACATTTGTACATATGTTGTCATCATCATTTCCAAAACATTTTTTTTACTTGAGCCCTTGGTATCAGCTTCACTTTTTCCCCCCACCCTCCCACCCTTGTTAACCCTTGATAATTTATAAATTATTTTCATATTTTACACCTTCAGCTGTCTCCCTTCACCCATGTAAGAAACATTTATTTGTTAAGCATTGCGCATAACCTTTGAAATGAGCAGTGCCTGTGTCTCACAGCAAGGAGCCCTGATTGTGTAGTGGGTTAAGAGTTGGGCTCCTAGCTGCAAGGTCAGCCGTTCGAAACCACCAGCTAGCTGCTTCTCAGGAGAAAGGTGAGACTTTCTGTCCCCATAAAGAGTGACAGTCTCGGAAACCCACAGGGGCAGTTCTACCCTGTCCCATAGGGTCGCTGTGAGTCGCATCACCTGGATGGCAGTGAGTTTGGTTCTGTTTCACAGCAGCTGCACTCCGTAGAGCAGCCTGCCTGGGAAGTGGCCAATTGCATGGCTCAGGGAAAGTGAACATGGCCGACTAAACAGTGCCTCTTAAGTTTCTTCCTGGAAAGTTGCTGCTTACTTCCTCTCACATTTCATTGACTAGGATAAGTCACCGGACCACCCTGGTACTCAACAGGCCTTTCCAAGCCAGAGCAGTGAACGTGTGCTGGCCTTGGCATATCTTGTCTTTACATCTGCTACAGCCTTATGATGATCTTTAGGGATTTATCTGTAGAAATGAGATAGTACTGTGGGTTACATGTAGGGCTGCTAACCTCAAAGTTGGCTGTTCAAACCCACCAGCCACAAATCTCTTCACTTAAACACAGTATTGGAAACTCTACTCTAAACTCACAGCCCTCAAGTCAATTCCAACTCATGACAACCCTATAGGACACAGTAGAACTGCCCCTGTGGGTTTCTGAGAATGCCCCTCTCTATGGGAGCAGACAACCTCAACTTTCTCCCTTAGAGTGAATGGTAGTTTTGATCAGCTGACCATGCAGTTAATAGCCTAATGTGTAACCTGCTACACCACCAGGGCTCAGAATCCACTCCATGGCAGTGAGTTTGGGTTTTTGGTATATGCTTTGCCCGCAATAGGAACAAAGAGAATTGAGCCACAGTCCCTGAGTGGTGCAAAGTACTTGAATGGAGGGAGAAAGGCCGACAGTTCAATACACCTTCCTCTAACTCCACCCCCTGCTGCAACTCCATGGGAGAAAGACCAGGCAGTCTACGCCCATAAAGATCCTCTCTCACTGCTATGGAGTCGATCCTGACTCATGGAGACCCTATAGGATAGGCTACACGGTTTCCTCCACTGTCAATCTTTCTGAGAGTAGAAAGCCTTTTTTCCCTTGGAGCAGCTGGTGTTTTCAAACTGCTGGCCTTGCAGTTAGCAGCCCAGTGTGTAACCCAGTACACCATAGGACAGCTCCACTCTGTCACATAGGGTTGCTCTGGGTCAAAAATTGACTCACTGGTACCTGGCAGGCATGATTCAAAACTATTGATTCATCCTAGTGGTAGATGGTCAGTCTGAAGCAGTGAGGAAGCATCAAATACAAGAATTCTTCAGTCGGAATCTCCCCAGCTCCCTGTAGCATGGCTGGGTGGTCCTGGGGGCCACTGTTGGCCCTTAGGTGGGCACGGTTCATTGGGTGCCTGCTGCAATCAGAGAGGCTTGTGGGCTCACAGCTGAGGCTTCCGGCTATCTCAGGACCATATTCTGCCTTTTCCAAAAGCACAACCCACACTGACTCCTTGAGGGCCTGTGAGACCCAGCAGGATGGCCTCCTGGGGCTTCTGACATCACCAGCCTGCTCCCCGGGAGTGACTGGTGGGTGGCCGCCCACCTTTTGTGTCAGCAGCATTCCCGGGCTTGCTTTGTCTTTGGGGGTTTGGGAATTCTGTTCACTGCCTGGCTTTTCCTGAGACAACAGGAGAGCTGACTTTAATACCTTAGCAGAGAGAACCTCTGGGGAAAGGTGCAATGAATATGGGGTGTTGCGAGTCTGAAGTGGCCTCCTGAGTATTGGTGCTCATCCTTTCTGAGAATCTTGGTGATGCCGCAGGGAAGATGTCTATAAAAGGAAGGCTCCCTGCCAGGAGTACTGAGAGCAACAATTACATAGGAAGAAGGGGAGCCAAAGCCCCTTCGGTGGCTCATGCTAACTGGCTTCAGGAAGATGGGGGCCTGACAGGCCTTGCTCCTATGATAGGGAGCCCCAGCAGAAGCAGGTCTCTGTAATTATAGGAGGGGATCTGTGTAGGTGGGGATCTGATTCGAATCTGACCTTGAATAAGCTGCCCGGCCTCTCTGAGCCTTAGTTCCCCGCCCTCGGAAACAGCCCTCAGTGGTACAGAGGGCTTGACAAGAATTGAAGGAGCCCCTCATTTGTGGTTGTGTGCTAAGCTCTCCTTAGAGAACAAGACCGGTACAGTTGGGCCTCCAGTTGGACTGGGGAAGACAGGCCCTGAGCCTGCCACAAACCTTTGGCCAGCGAAGACTTAGGAAGAAAGCAAGGCCCAGAAGGTAGAGTCATGGGGGGTGGGGGTGGGGGACTCCTGAATGATTTAGAGTTGGGGACCCCCATGTGGGGAAAGAACATTCCACAACTGGGAACAGCCAGCACGGTGGCTCTGTGTGAATGGGGAAGGTGTTTCTGAGGTGGCTTGTGGTTCCATGTGGCAGGGGGAGGGCAGTGAGAAGGGGAAGCATCAGAGGCCCCCAAGCCTTGCTTAAGCTAGGCCCAGGGACCAAAATGGCGGCCAGCGTCTCCATGGAATTAAGCGCACCCTCCAAAATCTTCTGACCGTGGGGAAGACCCCGAGAAGGGATGAGCGTCCCAATCAGTGCCTGCCTTCCGCCCACAGTCGCTCCCAGGGGTGGAGAGAATTCCCACAGAGCAGAATGTCAACAGCAGCAGATTTCCTGTTGCTAGGCAACAGGGGCTGCAGCCCTGGTACCCATTTCCTCCCCTTCCCTGCCCCCCTCCCCTTCACTGGGATTTCAGGGTGGCATTATTGGGCATGGCCGATGTGAACGTACCACAGCTGAACGGCCTGAGGGAGAAATGGCTTAATCCTGAAGAAACAGGAGTGTTGTGTTTCAGAGCTTAACACGGCGGCGTTGCTGGGTCTCTGGGCGTCAGAATTGTCTCAGAGTGTTTGGTTTGAGTTTTTCATCCTGTCCCGTCTTCCCCATCACCCCTCAGAGGTGGTGGTTGTGTGGCTCTATCCAATCAGCGACCGCATGATCCTCGCTTGAGCCCAGTGTGGCGGCCACTGTGTCAATGCATCTTGTGGAGGGTCTTCCTCCTTTTCGCTGCCCCCCAACTTTACCAAGCACGGCGTCCTTCTGCAGGGACTGGCCTCTTCTGACAGCGTGTCCACAGTACATGCGATGAAGGTTTGCCATCTTTGCCTCTACAGCGCTTTCTGGCTGGACTTTTCCCAAGATAGATCGACTTATTTGTTCTTCTGGCAGTCCACGGTCCAATCAATATTCTTCACTGATAACTCAAAGACACCAGTTCTTCCACCTTCCTAGTTCATGGTCAGCTGTCATGCGCCTAGCCACCCGGTAGGACAGAACAGAACTGCCACCCGTCCCCAGCAGAACTTCACCATGAGACCACCGCCTCCAGTGCTTGGTGGAGTTGAACATTTTAGTGTACATGTAGAGGAGCCCTGGTGGTGGAGTGGTTGTGCATTGGACTGCGATCCTCATGGCCGGCAGTTCAAATCCACCAGCATTTCCTCAGAGGAAAAACTGGGCTTTCTAGTCTTGTAAACAGTCAGTCTCAGAAACCCATAGAGGGTTCTTATGAGTCAGAATTCACTCGAGGGCAGTGAGAGAGTTGTATATAGTCAAGGGGGCTTCCAGAAGTTTGTGGCTCGTGGAAGCCCCCAGGCAAAAGCAAACTGTGGCTGTCTCGTCCGCTCCCATCGACTGTGTGCATGATCGAGTAGAACTGAGCTCCATTAGCCTTTCTTCTGCGGTGCCGCAGAAGACAAGACTTTCTGTTGGTTGTCAGCTCAGTGCAACCCGTTGACACTACCGAGGAATCCTCAGTCTTAATGAGTTCATTCCGACACAGAGTGACGCTCTAGGACGGAGTAGAACTGCCCTTGGGCGTTCTTGATGAGAGCACATTGTCTCCTCTGGCTCCCTCTCAGTAGCTACTGAGTTTGAACCACTGACCTTGTGGTTAACAACCAGATGCCTAATCACAGCGACACCAGGGTAATATTAAAGCCTGGCCTGTTCTTAGTCTGGAAACTCCCCTGAAACCTCACCATGGGCAGCCCTGCTGGTATTGGAAACACCGGCGTCCAGCGTCACAGCACCCTGTAAGCCCCACAGTACCACAAAACTGACAGATGTGGGTGGAATATGGATTTAGACTCTAATAATAAACGTTTTAGAAACAAAAAATTAAAAAACCTCATAGTCAGTTATAACGCATGACGTTCCTATGTAGGGTTTCTGAGGCTTTTTTACGGGTGCAGGGATTTTTATGGAAATTTCATTATATGTATGGACTGCTCTGGGTAGTGTTCACATTTTTAAGAATCATTTTATTGGGGGGCTCATACAACTCTTATCACAATCCATACATGCATCAGTTGTGTAAAGCACATTTGTACATTCGTTGCCCTCATCATTCTCAAAGCATTTGCTCTCACCTAAGCCCCTGGCATCTGAGGCTCTACATATCATGGAGACAGATACTTTCTCCCTTGGAGGGGCTGGTGGGTTTGAACTGCTGGTCTTGCAGCAAGGCCACACAGCAGTACTCAAACTCAAGTCCCATGGCTCCAGACTCTTATAACACTCCCCATTCTATAGCCCCTTGCCTGGGAAGCATTCTTTTTAATAAAAGCTCAGCTGCCTTTCCTGGCCCTGGCCCCAGCCTCCCCTGCACAGCACTGCCCTGCTATTTATAATGGAAACATCTGGGAACAATAGTATTGGGGGGTGTGATGGGAATGGGGCTGAGCTTACTCTGTACTTTGAGGTTGGAGCTATTTAGAGTAAATGGAGCTCTGGGGACCACAGAGTAGAAGCAATTGTGCTGGGGACAGGGGTGGGGGTGGGGGAACAACTCTAGCTGTGTGGCCCCCCTGCCCTCCAACTCTCAGTTACCACATCTAGGAAATGGACTCTTAACAATGGACACCGTGTTCCCATGGTGGGCGCACAGTTGACAGTCTCCAGATTGGGCACGGAAAGATTGGCAGTCGCTCTCATGAATTCGCCCCGCAAAGGGTCCCATGTGTTAGAATGGCCAATGGCCCCGGCTGGGACTGGGGCCCGCTAGCCGATTCTGTAGTTTTGCTTTTGCGTTTGCCCTTGTTTGAGAGCACTTGGTCAGGCCTTTCTTGTGTGGCATCTCTGTTTGGGCATGAGCTTCCACCTTCAACCACGTTTAATATTCAAAGCACCTGCGTGTTTAAAAGGAAAAAAGTGCAACTGGGGCCATTTTGTGGAATGCAAGTAGCTGGTCATACCGGGCCCAGGTCAGGTTCCTCAAGCAAGGTAGGAGAGGCCTCCCTCCCCCATAGGGTGTCCTCACCCAACTGCCGTGAAGAAGCACCTGGC
>NW_022103968.1:73105349-73119560 GCF_000313985.2 Echinops telfairi
TGGACTCCCTCTTCTGATTTGTGAATCTCCAATTCACAAGGCAAAGTTTAAAAAATAAGATAAAATTGACCCAGGGGATGAGAGAGAGAGAGAGAGAGAGACAGAGAGAGAGAGAGAGAGAGAAAGAGCGTGAGAGAGAGGGATTGCCATGGTGAGCGCAGGAGGCCGGGTGGGGTGGTGGTAGGAGGCAGAGGGTGCTAGCCAGCATTTCTGCACATGAGCTTGTGTCTGCTATGTCCATACTGTGTATGTGTTTGCCATGTGTGCAGATGCATCTGTGTGCGTGTGAATGTCTGTATTTGTATGCCGGTGAGTATGTATGCTTGTGGACCTTTGTGTTGTGTTTTGTAGGTGTTTGTTTACATGTGTGGGTGTATTTGTGTACCTATAAACAAACGTCTGTGTCTCTGTGTGCATTTATACATGTTACTGTCGCTCTGTGTCTGTGCATGCACATATGCTTGTGTATATATTTATGCTTGTATATTTGTGTGCATGTGTGCTTGTGAGTATTTGTAGTTTCACTTTGTATATGCATATTTATGTGTCTTTGTGCATGTCTGCATGTGTTATATATTTACACATCTATATTTGCATATTTGTGTGTCTCTATTTATGCATATGTATATTTGTGTGTCGGCGGTGACTATGCATTGGGCTGCTAATCACAAGATCAGCAGTTCTAAACCACCAGCTGCTCTATGGGAGAAAGGTGAGGCTGTCTACTCCCAAAAAACGTCAGATTTTGTTTCAGCCTCGGAAACCCACAGAGGCAGTTCTACCCTGCTCTATAGAGCCGCTACGAGTCAGAATTGACTTGATGGCAGTGAGGTGTTTGTTGTTGTTGAGTACAGATGTGTATTTATACATTTGTGTGCCGGAGTATATGTAAATATGTACATGTGTGTATCATCTACATGTGTGTATATATCCTTGTGTGTGTTCGTGTTGGTGTATTTACGTGTATGTGTAGTTGTGTGTTTGCATGCGTATATTGTGAGTTTCCATGCATGAGTATTGTGTGTCTCTCTGTGTGTATTCATGTATATATGCATGTGTCGGTGCGGGTGTATTTGTGTGTTTATGTGTACATACTGTGTGACTTTCTGCATGTGCGCATTCTGTATCTGTGTGGGCATGTGCCCCTGGGTGAATTGCTCTCTGCTGGGTGAATTGCTGGGAGCGGGACTGAGCTCTGGAAATGTCCCCTTGCACAGATGACACCTGGGACGGTGGCTGGGTCCTGCCTGAGTGATCCTGAGACCTGGGCTGAAGCATCTGGGGGCTGCCATGGGGGAGGAGGGTGCCATGCTTTCTCCCTGGTTCACACTTACATCCCAAAGCAACAATTCTGCCGCCTGACAACTTAGCCCCTGCCTGAAATAAACCACCAGAGAGATGTCTTGACGTGTAATGTTTCAAAAAAAGAAGATCAGTTTGGCTCCAGCTGTTTTAAGAATCCCTTTGAGGTGGGGAGCTAGCTGGGAGCAGGCCAGGGTCATGGGGTACACCCTTGTTCCCACCCCCACCCCCACCCCTCTGCCCGGAGAGCTGGGAACAGAAACAGCAAGTCAAGGGGCCAGGTGTTCCACTTTAATCATGACTTTTACTTGGCTGACTTTTTTAATTGCTGCCTGCAGATATTACAGGCTACACAAGGATGTGACAAAAGCATGCCCTTCCCGATTTGCCCCGCCCATGGTCCCCTCCCAGAACCAGACTTTGTGACAGTACCCCAGCTCCCCCTGCATTTTATTTTCAAAGATTTAGACATCAAAAAGTCTGTGGGGGCGAATTCTGTTATCTTTTCATTCCATTTTCCTACCAACCTTTTGCAGCTTTTCTGTGCTTGTGCCTCACACACAACGGGGAACACACACTCTCTGCTCCTCCCGCCCTCGCTGTTGGGAATTCCGTTTTATTTGCTCAAGGAGCCTTGGTGGCGCAGTTCATGAAGCATTGGGCTGCTAACACTAAGGCCGACGGTTCAAACCCATCAGCCTGTCCTGGGGACAAAAGTGAGGCTGCCTGCTTCCATAAAGAGCTTCTGCCTCGAATGCTCTCCGGGCAGTTCTACTGCCTCACAGCGTCACTGTAAACCCCAGGTGTTGGCTTGAGGTCTTTGCGTACAATGGACCTTGGAGGTTACTTTGTGCATCACGTGTACATCTGCCATGCTCCTTCCAACAGTTCACTCATGCTTCATGTTTGTGGTTGAGAGGAGCCCTAGTGACCCAGTGATTAAGCCCTTGGCTGATAACGGGAAGGTCAGCAGTTTGAACCCCAGAAAGACGAGGCTGTCTGCTCCCATGAAGAGTTTGTCTTAGAAACCCGAAGGAGCACCTCTGCTCGGCCCTATAGAGTCACTATGAGTCAGAGTCCACTTGAGAGTAGTAGGTTTAGCCTGGATCCTGGTGGGTAAAGTAGAAGGTCAGCAAAAAACAGGAAGACCCTTAGAGAGAGGGATTGAGACAGTGGCTACAACAGTGGACTTGTGAGGATGACACTGGACTGGTCTGTTGTACATGTGGTCACGCTGAGTCAAAACTGACTCAACAGTACCTAACAGCAGCCTTCTAGAAATTCATTCAGAAGATCTACAGGAGGGATTTGACATGATGGTGGGTATACAGTTGACATTCCATAGTGTACTTGATGTTAGGGATACAGTTGACACATAGTAAGTGTACACAGTACTAGCTAGCCTATGTGTTCTCAATGCTTAGTACACAGGTGAATTCCATAATTATTCAGTGTGAGGTTGACACTTCATTAGGGTTGCTGAACATACAGTTGGCATGCTCTAAGTGTTTACAGTACTAGGTATACACATGGCATTCTGTATGTGTTCTCAGCTCTGGGTATGCAGTTGGCACTCCATAAATGTTTACAGCTGGCATTCTGTAAGTGTTCTCAGTGCTGAGTTGTGTCTTGTCAGCTGCAATGACTCCCAGAGAGTGAGCAGAGAGAGGTGTGTCTCCCACCTCCAGGGAGGAAGACAGGAGTTCCCAGAATCCTCAGGAGAAGGCCATACCCACACAGAGACCTCATTGGGTGTGACCTGACTGACAGGCTAGACTCCACCCCTTCACTCTGAATCCTCAAATTGATGCCAGATTATGTAACTAACTACCACAAGCTGGTACCATAAACATCTGCAGTTGGCACTCTGTACATGTTCTCAGCTCTGGGTAAGCAGTTGGCACTCCATACATTTTCCTGGCTATTTACTATCCATTTGCCGCTTCATCCACCTCCAGTACACAAAGCACAGGCCCCGAGGTGCTGCCTGGGTTTCTCAGGCCTGAAGCTGCCAGGAAGTGTGGCCCACCCAGTGCAGCTGCCATGCCTGCTTTTAGCCTCCCAGCCTTGCTGGGGATGTTCTCTTGGCCCAGCCTCAAGCCCTGGCTGGGCACTTGGCTGGAATCTGCCCTGGTGAAACTGAAGACTCTTGTCTGCTGACCAGCTGTGAGCAGTGCCGCTGTCACTGGAGGTGACGGTTGCCCAGTGGAGACAGCATGTCTCTGCTGGTGCCCCATTTTGGCAGCCTGTGCCCCACAGGGATGTCTGGTGGAGTGCAGCCAAGCTGGGGGCCAGAAGCCTCCCACTGGCATTGTCAATGGAGCACCAATGTCCAGGTAGAATAGGATGGCCCTTTCAGCTCTCAGCTGAGTGGAAAGACCATTGGACCTTCTGGGGGCACTTTCCCTCACTGCCATTGGGTCGATGCCAACTCATGGTGACCCTATAGAACAGGATAGAACTTCCTCTGTGGGTTTCCGAGACTGTAACTCTTGACCGGTTTAGAAAGCCTTGTCTTTCTCCCGAGGAGAAGCTGGTGGTTTTGAACAGCTCACCTTGTGGTAAACAGCCCAACGCGGGATGAGCTTTCCTGCATAGCTTCCATTCACCCTGTGTATTGTCAAATGACCTTACAAAGATTTGCTTGCCTAGAGTCGGCAAGGGTTTGTACAGCACACGAGACCAAACAGAATGCAAAGAGCATCTTTCTGTAAATGGGGAAAGGCCACGACTGCAGACGTGTTAGAAGCCCCCCCGCTGGTTGGGCTTGAGGCATCTGAGACGTGGCTGACATAAAGTGTGACCAGGGTCTGCTGCGGCAGCTGAGACGTTCATAATCTGTGACCACAAAGTCCACGTGGTTACTAGGAGACTCGCTGGCCAAAGTGCTATCCCTTTACAAAACAAATCCCCTTAGAATTCCGATTGAAACCCGCAGAGTGAGACCTCTATTCACCTGCTCTGTGCCAAATAAGGAGCCCTCATGGCACAGTGGATGAAGTGTCAGCTGCTCACCACGAGGTTGGCGGCTCAAACCTACCAGCTACTCAAAGGGAAAAAGAGGAGGCTGTCTACTCCCATAAAGCCAGACAGCCTCAGAAACCTAGGGATCAGTTCTCCTCTCGAGTTGGCATCGACTCGCCGGCTGGGGGTCTGGTGTTTTGGTTTGGATGAGGAACACTGGGGTTTGTGAGGCATAAGTTTTGATCAGCACCACGGAAGAAAGGCCTGGTGATCAGCTTTCATAAAGATTCCAGTCCAGAAAATGCACCAGAGCCACTCTACCCTGTAGCATGAGTCAAAATGAACTCTACGGCCACAAGTTGGCATTTTTGGGGTCTGAGGGGTAATAAGGGGCCAGAGGGAGCTTGAATGGGGTTGCTTCTATGTGAGCTATGTGTTGCGGGGCATCCCCACCCCCATAGTTATCTCTGGTTTGGTTTGTCTTCCTGCAGGACCAGCTGAAGCAGTGCTTTTCCCGGCGGCCACCTGAGGCCAAGGACACTGACACCCTCGTGCAAGAGGCTGATACTCGATATGGGACCTGGACAGAACAGTGCCAGAGTGGGGAGAGGTAAGGCCTGTAGGCTCCTCTGTGAGAGGAGGTCTGCTCAGGGCCAGGCTGCCCACTGGAGCCTGATTTCTGTATTATTAGACCTTGGTGGCACAGTAGCTAAGAACTTTGTTGGTGTAGTGGCCTGCTAACCACAAGGTCGATGATTCAAACCCACTGAGGGTAAAAGATGAGACTGCTCCCATAAAGCTTTAGCCTGGGAAACCCAAAGGAGCCGTTCTGCTCAGTCCTGTAGGGTCACTATGAGCCTGAATTGACTCAGTTTGGCTTTTAGTTTGGTGGCATAGTAGAGTAGTACAATTTGGGCTACTAACCATAAGGTTGGCAGTTCAAACCCACCAGCTACTCCAAGGAGGAAAGATGAGGCTATCTCTTCCCATCAAGATTGACGTCCATGGAAACCCAGTGGGGCACTTCAACTCTGTCCTATGGGGTTACTATGAGTCAGAATCGACTAGATGGCAGTGGGCAGTGGGAGCAGGTGGGCTTTAATAAGGAATCCTGGTGGCACAGTGGGTTAAGTGCCTGGCTCTTTATTCAAAGGTTGGCAGTTCAGACCCATCAGTCATCTTGAGGGAGAAAGCTGGCCTAGCAGGGGCTGAAGGCCATCAGTGTCACCAGGATCCAGGGGCAGGCAGTGAGGTCCGGGATCGAATCCCTGTGTCTCCCTCAAAGGCCGTGGTAAATTACTTCCATGCTCAGCTTTTGCTTCTCTTCTCCCTAGAAAGGGACTGATGCTTACAGAATAAGCAATAAAAACCAGGGGCAACCCCGTATGGACTGGAGCAGCCCATCTCCCGAGGTCTTCACGGGCTGATTTTTTCCAGAGTGCAGAGCCAGGCCTTTCCTCCTCGGACAGAACTTTACCCTAACCTTTTGGTTCTCGGGAACTCTGTGTATAACAAACCCACTGCCATCAAGTCAAATCTGACAGTGTTTTCCAGAGCTGTCGATCTCAACAGCAGAGACAGCCTTATCTTTTTGCCAAGGAATGGCTAGTGGGTTTGAACCTCTGACCTTGAAGTTAGCAACCCAACACGAAAAACCACAGTGCTGCCAGGAAAATGGGACACCGAGCTTTGGAAAGGAGTCTATGGCAAAAGGGCCATCAATGAGATGGATTGACACAGTGGCTGCAGCAATGGGCCCAACATAGCGGTGACGGTGAAGATGGCGTGGGACCAGGTGGTGGTCTGTTCCGTTGTACATCGAGTAGGTGTGAGTTGGGCTGACTCCGTGGCACCTAACAGCGCCATGAGAAACAGAAAAGGGGAAGGCAGCATTTTGTTTGTTGCGGGGGCAGGGGGCTGGGAGGGAGAGACATTTCTGATAGTGCCTGAGGCAGCTGTTTTTTGATGGTTGCCAGCTAACCTGTGAAATGTTTTTCATGAATGAGCCCTGATGGGCAATGAATGCTTAAGTGCTAGAGGTTAGAACCCACAAGTTCTAACCCTACAAGGGTTAGGGTTAGAATCCACAAGTAACTTCTCAGTAAAAAGGCCCGTCTTTTGGCTCCTATGAAGACTGACAGCCTTGGACACCCTCTGGGGCAGTTCCACCCTGTCCTGGAGGCTCGTCATGAATCAGAGTCCACTGAAGGACACCAGCAAGACAAAGAAAGAGAAAACATTCGCTCCACAGAAAGCTTTGTTTTTGTTTTGCCAACCTATGAAATGTGTGTAATGAGCTTCCTTACCTTCAGCAACCTAACTCAACTCACTGATTGTGACTTAGAATTGCCCTGTGGGTTTCCTAGACTGTAAGTCTTTGAGGGAGTAGAGAGCCTCACCATTCTCTCACCTATCAGCTGGTGGTTTCAAACCATGAGGATCGCAGCCCAGTGCATAACCACTGTGATGCCAGGTCTCCTTCTATCTAGATGAAGGAGCTTCAATAAGTCTGTGGAAAGGAACAATGAAAGATAGTTTTGAACTTTCCCACAAACTTCTTTCAATGTAGACCCTCGGGAGGTCCAAACTTCCTCTCTCCTGGTCTTATTTTCCAGGCTGTTATACAGGGAATTCCAGACCTGGAGGAGTGGGATTCCTGCCTATGAACGAGCGCCTCCTGCTGTGTTCTGGGGGCCCTGCAACTTCTTTTCTTACTTAGGGAAGCATCTGTGCTCCTGTTTGTAGGGCGGTGGCGGCATCTGCTGCCTATGTGGAGTATTGCCCATTTGGGCTAGATTCAGCACCTATTAAATTATCCCACAGCTATCAAAACAAAACATGATTGCCGATTCTGAAATGGAATGTCATTCTGCCTGGGTAGAAGGTTTTACTCCAAAGTTAGCTTGGAGGCATCTCAGGGTTGACCCTGTTCCTAAGGAAGTGTCCGTGGTGCGTCCCACTCTTGCCCAGGCTAAAAATGGCCAATGCCCTGGGTCAGAAAGAAGAGGCTGACTTCTCCCATTGAGCTTTGCCCCTCAGAAACCCTAAGGAGCCACTCTACTCTGTCCTAGAGGGTCACTGGGTGTCAGAATCAACCTGATGGTAGTGGATTTGGTTGGCTGGGTTTAAGCCTATCTCAAATGAGCCTTGGTGGCACAGCGAGTTGGAGGTTCAAACCCACCAGTTGATACAAGGGAGAAAGATTTACTACCTGAGGAACTGTGAGGCTGCTCCACAAGAAGGTTGTTGGAGTTGGAATCTGACCTCATTGGATTTCAGTGAAGCTAAAACTATATGGTTTGTAGCACAGAGTCTGGCACAAAGTATGTGTTTGATAAATCTTATTTTGTCTTAATTGTGAGTTGGGTGGAGGGTTTACATTTTAGACCATCTTTATTAGATGAATGAGTGAATGAAAGAGTGATAACCCCCCCCTCCCCACAATCAACGCTCTTCCACAGGTGACTATTTCCCTTCCAGAAATATGAGGGGCTTTAAAAAGTCCTAGGAAAAATTCATTAATTTTTAGTTCAGTTTCCCACCAGCTTTCGGAAGCTGTCTACCAGCCCCTGTACAACGTGAGCTGCAAATGTGAGACACTTGGGCAATCTAAAAGGTCCACGAGGGAAGATTTATAGAAAGCCGCATCTTTCTGCCACGGAGCAGCTGGTGGGCTTATGCTGACCTTGCTGCCATAGCAACATGTGTGGCTCCACAGATGGATGGTGGTGACTGCGCATGAAGTGCACTGGCTGGGAATCGAACCCAAGTCTCCAATATGGAAGAAAAGACTTCTACCACTGGATGAGGCTTTCCAATCCCCTAAAGATTTACAAGGAGCCCTGGTGACATAGTGGGTCAAGGTCAGCAGTTCAGAACTGCCAAGTGCTCTGAGGGTGAATGATGAGGCTCTCTACTTCCATTAAGAATTAACCTTGGACTGATCACAATGATCGATATATAGTCCCCTCCCAGGGCGACAGAGAGCAGAAAAGTGGGTGAAGGGAGACAGTGGTTGGTGTAAGATATGAAGAAAAAAAAGATAAATTATCAAGGGTTCATGAGGGAGGGCGGGTGGGTGAAGGAGGAAAATGAACTGATACCAAGAGCTGAAGTAGAGAGAAAATGTTTTGAAAATGATGATGGCAACATATGTACAGATGTGCTTGACACAATGGATGAATGGATGGATGGATTGTGATAAGAGCTATAAGAGCCCCCAATAAAATAATTTTTAAAAAAGAGTTAACCTTGGAAACCTACAGAGGCAGTTCTACCCTGTCCTCTGGGGGCGCTACAAGTCAGCATTAAATCCATCATGGCATGCCTAGCAGGTCTCAGCAGAGCTTCCAGACTGAGAGACTAGGAAGGAAGGCCTGGTGATCTATGTCTATGATAGTCAATGCCAACCCTACGGATCACAATGGTCAGATCTAACTGATCATAAGTCTACCACCGATCATGGGGGTGACACAGAACCGGGCAGCATTTCATTCCATTGTGCACAGGCTTACCATTGTTCTGAGGTTGACTCAGTGGCAGGCAATACCATCAGTAGCCTTGTTGAAAGGAAGATAAACAATTGCAATGCGTGTTCACACTGTGTTCCATTGAACTCCAGGATGTGAAGTATGATCTCCATATGCAGTTGATATAGATCGATAGGAACGCTGTTGATGCAATTATTCCCATCCTCTTTGGAAACCCAGTGTGTATTGTTACATTCATGGCTCCACTCTCAGTTCTCACTAGCCACTCCATAAAGGCACAATAGCCTTGGAGTGGCTAGTGAGAACTGAGAGTGGAGTGTTGGGGGTTCTCTAGTTGGACAGCACAAATCGAGGTTTTTTGAACAGGCTGAGACGGACTCCTTGCTGTTCCCTGGACTGGACAGCACCCACCCAGACCATGCTTTCTAGACCCTAAAACCCCTTTCTCCGGAGCAGGTTCCTCAGACATGTCCCCTTTCCTCCCCTTTCTGCAGCTTGGCTCCTGAGTCCCCATCTCCAGACAGCAGTGCTACATCCACATGGAAGCAGCCACCCAGCAGCCACTTGTCCTCCTTGTCATCCCAGACAGAGGCTCCCTCAGCCAGGGACCTAAATGATGGCTCTAGGGGCCAGCAGAGTACCAGTGTGGACCACTCTAGCACCGACCTGGACTCCACTGATGGGCAGGAGAGGCCATCCCTGCTGGACACCTGCCCACCCCAGAGAGTAGATGATTTCTCTTTTATTGATGTAAGTTGGAGCAGAAGCTAGACTTTTTCTTGTAAATATTGGTGACTCTGTTAGCTTACATCATGGAAGGTGATTACATTATATTACATGGCATTCATCATGGGAAGTATCATGCATTACATTACGGAAGATGATTGTATTATGCTATATTTTATTATACTGCATTATGGAAAGTGATCCCATTCCATTCCATCACATTACATTCTATTACATCATATTCAGTACATTACATCACTTTATTTTCATCATATTATATATATAATATGTTTGTATTACATTATAGAAAGTGATTATGTTATATTATATTACATTACAGAAAGGTGATTATATTACATTATATTATGGAATATAATTATATTACATTACAAAATGAAAGGACATTACATTACATCCAGTGTATTACCTCACATTGTGTTCTATTATGTTTACATTATATTACAGAAAGTAATGATATCGTATTACCTTACATTACCTTATGGAAGGTAATCACATCACACAACACATTACCTTACATTATGGGAGGACATGACATGATGGAACAGCGGCTCATCCAGTATTTGGCCAAACTACTGGGAACCACATTCTGCCCATGTTAACATACAAGCGAACCATCACAGGGATTTCATTTAGGGCCCCAGGATTGTTGCCCCATCTCCGTGCTGGGTGTATGGCTGCTCTTGTAGAGATGGCCTTTCATTGGGATCTTTGAAAACATCACTGCCCCCCCCTTTGCTCATCTCGAGTGCCCTCTAGGGTAACTAAAGAGTGGATGGTGTGACATAGCAGTCCGGTTCCTCCACCTTCCATCTGTGTCCTAGACGATCCTGGGTATAGGAAGGGTATAGGGTGATAGCCTCTGAGCCTGAGAACTCCTTTGTGAATATATTGAGGTACCCAAAAAACCCTGAATCCACCACCCCCAAAGCTTTTTTTTTTTTTAAAGAAAACAACCTTATCATCTTCAAAGTACTCTCCATTACACTTAATAAATTTGCCAAATCTGTGGTCCCATTCTTGGAAACATTTTTCAAACTCATCTGATTGGATGGCTGACAGCATCTCCCTCATTTTTTTTTCCTTTATCTCTTCTGCACGTCAAATCGCTGTCCTTTCAACTCCCTCTTCATTTGCAGAAACAAAAAGAAGTTGCATGGCGTGAGGTCAGGTAAGTAAGGTGCGTGGGGCAAGAGAGGCATGCTGAAATTTTTTTTTTTTTTGCCTAAAACTGGCGCACTGAGATGAGCAGGTGCATTGTCATGGTTGCAAAACCAGCACCCCGCCTTCCACAAATTGGGCCTTTTTTGTCACACACTGTTATGCAATCTTTTCAGAACCTCTAAATAGAAAAAAGCTTGATTAACATTCTGACCTGGTGGAGCAAACTCCAAATGCACTATACGTCGACATTTTCACCTGTTTGGGAAGTTGATGGCCTTCCCCAGAATGAGGTTTGTCATTAATCAACATTTCACCTGTTTTGAAATAAGAAAAACCACTTGAGTTTTTCACATAGCTCTGTCCTTGGAAGCTGTGTCTGACATAGCATCAGTTTCTTTGACAGTTTTCCAGAGCAGGAAACAAAATTCCATAGCCACACGCTGTTCTCTGAAATCAGCCATCACAAAAACGAGGTTCAAGTGAAACGGCTTTCATGAAAAAATTCACTGTGACCAGAGAGAACTTTCCCAGGCGATTCCACTGGCTGCAGTAACTCAGAGCGAGTTGCTCGATGCTCAGTGCTCAGCTGGCAGGGAAAATGCATGCTATGAAAGCTTTGCTCAGAGGAGCTTTTTTCATTTGTTCTTTTTTTGCGGGGGCACCCCCTCATAAACCAAAGTTGAGTCTACTCTGGCTCACTGCATCACTTTCTGTAATGTAATGTAATCAACTTTCACAATATAATATACTGTCCTTGCTTCCCTTAATGCCACATAACATAATCATCTTCCATATGTTGTGTATCAGAATAGAACTGTGCTTTACAGGGTTTTCAGTGTCTGATATTTTCTTCCATAGGCGCTTCTGAGTAGCTTTGAACCTCCAACTTATCAGTTAGTAGCCAGGTACCTTAACAAATAACATCATCAGCGACTCCCAAACCAGTTGCTGTTGAGTTGATTCCAACAACTCAAGGACACCTCAGTGTGTGTCCAAGTGAGCACTCTGGTTCGCTGGACCATTGGGTCCTTGCAACCAGCCCACATGGCATGCTTCATGGAGAAACTTAGGATGTTTAGGTCATTACAAAAATGGTGGAAATGTCAGCCCACAATACTATCTTATGTATCAGTGAGGCTATGCCCACCTTTCATGGATGAAGCCATAACTGGGGTGGTACGCTCAGTTGATGGTCTCTTTGCTGTTTTTCATCTTCCTGCTCTGCTGTCCCCAAAGCACACCTCAGTCCTCGACTCAAGTGTTCTCAAGACCCGGGTGCAGCTCAGCAAGAGAAGCCGTCGCCGGGCCCCCATCTCTCACTCCCTGCGACGCAGCAGGCTCAGCGAGTCAGAGAGCAGATCCCCTCTGGAGGAGGAGGTAGACAGCACATGGATGTTCAAGGACTCAACAGGTATCCCACGCTCTCTCCACTCCATGGCTATCACACGGAACAGTGGCTGGGACTTAGGTTAAACACTGGGAGAAACTTCCTGACTGAAGGTTTTAGGACACAAGAATCATATAGGAAACTGTAATTTCTCACTTCATAGAGATTATCAGAAATTAGGATGAAAGGAAAGTTGAAGGATGACATGAATTGGGCTCTTCGGGTGGAAAGGAGGGAAGTGTAGTAGGCTTTGATGGTGTCGGCATCTTATCTTCCTGGAAATCACCCCATACTTACTTTATGTTTGTTTGCTGGTCTTAGACTGAAAGATCAATTCATTTATGACACACCTTTAAAAAAAATCTCTAATAAAATACTCAAGACTGTACTCAGGACAACATTGGCTGTATCCCATATACAAATCTGAACTGAGTCTTAAAGAACAGATAGGAATTAGCCAGGGAAAGGTATTTTGGGCATTCTTTTTAACAGCCCAAAGAGGCAGAGGTATGGAAAGAGCATTCTGTGTGTTCCAGTGTTGCTTGAGCTGGTGTAGTCCTTGGGGACATGAAGGACCATGGTGCTTGCCAAGGGATTGGACTTCATCTGTTGATGATGGAGAGCCATGGACGCAGCGGCAACAATGTTCTACGATTTAAAAAAAACACAAACAAACTTTTTAGTTGTACTGTAGGTCAAAGTTTGCAGAGCAAACCTGTTTCCCATTTGATGATTTGTACGTAGTGGGTTGTATGGCATTAGTTGCCTTTCCCCACACTGTCAGCACTCTCCCCTTTCCACCCTGGGCTCCCCATTTCCTTTCACCGGAACTTCATTCCCCTTCCTGCCTTCTCATTGTTGCTTTTGGGGAAGCGTCCCTTCCATCTTGTACAATTGGTTGTCCTGTGGATCAAGCTCCACTCAAGGACCACCATCTATTTGAAGAGGCTATCTGTTGTTTGGCTGGAAGGTGATCACTGGGAGTGGCTTCCGGTCCAGGTGAGGAGGGCGTGTCTTAGGGCATAGCCTCAAGGGTTCCTCCAATCTCTGTCAGACCCATCAGTCGGTCTGTGTGATTAACTGGATTTTTAGTTCCCCAGTCTTCTCTTGCGTAATCTGGGACCGTTTGGGGTGCTCCCAGTCAGTGAGGTGGAGTGTGCAGGGAGCCAGCAGGCTGGTCTGAGCCTGTGAAATGGGACAGTGATATGTCCGGGCAGGGCTGCTGTGGGGACCACATGTGCCAAGTCACAGGCCCCCAGTAGAGTCTCAGTAAACAACAGCTCTGTGACTTCAGTTCCCTTTTCTTTGTAACAGAAGAGAAATCCCCCAGGAGAGATGAGGAGGAAGAGGAAGAGGAAGAAGAGGAACCACCCAGGACTGAGAAGACATCTGTCAGCCACCTGCAAAGGATGCCAGCCTTCCTGGGCATGGACCCGGCAGTGCTCAAGGTACTGGACCAAGAGCTCAGAGTGGGGGCTAGTTAGCAGATCTTGCTTGGTGGGCTCTAACTCTTGGCAACCCCATGCCCAACTATAGGATGGAATATTGCCCTCACTGTACTCTTGATCAATTGTCCACTGAGATACATAGGTTTCCATTGGCTGTTTTTTTTTTTTTAATGTAGATCATCAGGCCTTTCTTCCTACTATCTCAATCCAGAAGTCCTGCCAAAACCTGTCCAACATTGTAGTAACCCATAAGCCTCCACTTGACAGATGGGTGGTGCCTGCACTGGCCAGGAATTGATCTCATGTCTCCTACAGGGCAGGCGAGAAGGCCACCACCATGCCACACTGCCGTCTATACACAGCAAGCTTCAAAATGCTCATGGGGAAGTTCCTTCTCATCTAATTTTTCCTCCTGAGCTTTTTGTTGCTTCCCTGTTTCATCCAAACCAAGCCAAACTCTCTGTCATCAAGTTGATTCCAGCTCATAACATCCCTATAGGACAGGGTAGAACTGCCCCTGTGGGTTTCTTAGGTTGTAACTCTTTATGGGAGCAGACAGCCTCATCTCTCTCCTGCAGGAGGAGTCGGTGGGTTCAAACCACTGACGTTTGGTTAGCAGCCAACCACTTCTCCCCCTGTGCCACCAGGACGCCTTATATATAAGAAGGTTTCCAAACGTTTGTGGAAACATTCTCTTTTCTTTCTATTTTTT
>NW_022103968.1:73119959-73121476 GCF_000313985.2 Echinops telfairi
GGGGGGGGGAAGAAGACAGAATTATCTTCATTTTTGCTCTCAAGCCTTTCCAATGATTCAGTAAGACCCACCCCACCGTCATTCTAGAGGGCCAGTGGCTTTACTTAAGGTCCACTGATTAATCACATGTAATGCTGTCACGACAGCATCCAGATTACTTCCTGAGCAAACAAGTGGACATGATCGCCTAGTCAAGTTCACACTTGAAACTGGCCTTGCTACCATCCGACAGCCAGTCCTCCTCCCTGCTGTTGTGTCCCCAGGGGGAAGCTAGTGGACAGCCCATTGGAGACATGGCACTGGCTGTCTTCTCCGCCCCGAGACAGTATGTCACGTGCCAAGAGCACAAGTCATGGCTTTGTAGCCAAAGTGGATGGTGGTCCCGGGTGGTGGGGGTTTTCGGGGCTGGTTGTTGCTCGATCTTGCTGGTCAAAGATAGCTGCTTGGGGTACAAGTCCTGACCCCAGATGTCCTCATATGCTGAAGTCAGGCAGAGAGTCACTCACAACCTACCCGGCTCCCTCTTTTATGCCAAGGTCCCTTCAGACACTGGGGGCCTGCAGCTTTTTAGGCGCCCCCTGTAATGGCTGGCTGCCTCCCCAGCCCCACAGCCCCACAACCTTGGCTCCCTCTCTCCTCAGGCTCAACTACACAAGCGACAGGAGGTGGACAGCACTGGCAAGAGCTTGCCTTGCACCCCCCAGCTCAAGATGCCCAAGTCCCCATTCCAGCCTGGGGTGCTTGGTAGCCGCGTCCTGCCCTCTAGTGCTGACAAGGACGAGAGGTGAGGGGTCTGCTCCCAAATCCTCTTCTTCTTCAGCAGCTTGGTTCAAAAGAGCTCTCAGTACTTGGGTAGCTGAAGCAGAGATGGAGGAAGGTGGCCGGGCGTCTGGCCAACTGCCCTCACCTCTCTCTTCTTCCCTGGTAGCCCCCACTCAGAAACCCAGGCTCCAGGGATCTGCCCCAGCACTCTCAAGAACTGCTGGGGAAACTGAGGCATGCTCCATCCTTTTGTCTATCAGGGAAGTGGTTTTGTCTTGGAGGGGTTGGGGTAGGGCACTTCCAGGGTGGACCAGGTATTAGCCCATGTAGCCACCCTCAGGGAGCTCCTGCTCCATGTCAGGCCCTGGTCCTACCTGCCTGGGTCTCAGACGGGGTCATTCCAGCAGCCGAGGCCTCCTGACCATCCAGGGAACCCATAGAAAAGGAAGGCTTCTGATGGCCTAAGGATTATGGTGCCAGGAGGGAGGACCAAGGGTGGGAATGGGGGTGGTGAGACCTCAGGACCCCTGCTTAAGGAGGAATCTGAGGAAGACTCCCCAATATGGAAACCTCTCAATGGGGGTACCTGGCCTAGGACCGCAGAGGTGAAGATCTTAACCCCCAACAGGACCGAGTCCCCCCTAATTCCCCCACTCCAGTCCCCTCAGGAGGCTGCTGGCCAGCTTCTGGGTCCTGCTCGGTGGAGATGTTCGAGTCCCAGACCTCGAGACCTCAGTGGAGTTGTGTGTGGCAGC
>NW_022103968.1:73121588-73124172 GCF_000313985.2 Echinops telfairi
GGAAGGGGCTGTGTTTGAGGGAGTAGAGTTGTTCAATCTAGGGTGATCTCCTCATTTGGGTAAGGCATGCAAAGTTGGCCTGGCGGGGTGAGCCTGCATTTGCGTCAGCCCTGAGTCAGCCTCCCCTGTGAGTCGGCTTCTCATCCACATGTTGCCTTTGCTGACAGTACCCCCTGCCTGGGTAGGGAGCAGGGAGAACCAAGCACCCTGAGCCCTGACCCAAGGGGCCCCCAGCTGGCCTGGGCTCAACTCTTTGGCTCTGTGGTTTCAGATTGGAAGAGGCCTCCCTGCAGTGGCTGAAGGAGCTAAAGTCCAAGAAGAGGCAGAGCCTGTATGAGAATCAAGCTTGATAAGGTACCAAGGCCCTGGGAGTGGGGCCTGGAGGGATCCTAGAGCCGGGGCCCAGAAGGCCCTGTGGCACCTGTCAGAGAGATCATTAGCAAGAGGCAAAGATTTAGGGACTGATTCTTCTGCCCGTGTGAAAGAAGGCTGTAGGAAGGGGCCAGTGAGGTGGGTGGCCCTCTGTTTCCATTTAGGGGACCCAAACTCAATAGAGCTGGACAACTTGAGGTTGCTGTGTCCCGTCAAGCCAGTTCTGTGATTTACAAAGACTCGTTATGTACCACAGAACCCAATGCTGCCCAGCCCTGCACCATCCTCACCATGATCATGATGTCAGAGTCCATGGTGGCAGCTGTTGTGTCCATCCATCTCATCGAGGGTCTGCCTCTCTTTTCCCTGATCCTCTGCTTGACCAAGCACAATGTCCTCCTCCAGGGACTGGCCCTTCCTGACAACACGTGACACTAAGTCTCGCCACCCTCTCTTCTAAGGAGCATTCTGGCTGACCTTCTTCCCAGACAGTCCAGGGTACCTTTCCACATTCAAAATTGGGTCAAAGGCATCCATTCAGCTCCCTTCTTCCGTATTCATGGTCCAGCTCTCACATGCCTGTAGTAGCAAAATGGGTAAGTGCTGGGCTGCTAATGGAAAGGATGGCGGTTCAAATTCACCTGACACACTAAAGAAAAAAGACATGGCAGGTAGCTCCTGGAGCCCTGGGGAGCCGTGGGGTCATTATGAGATGGTCTTCATGCAAGGCAGCTTGGGGTGGGTGAAAGGTGCCCCGGGAGGGAGAACCAGTCTTCTGGTATAGCGGAGCCCTGGTGGCGCAGCAGTGGGGCACTTGGTTGCTGACTAGAAGGTTTGTGGTTGGAATCCACCAGCTGCTCTGTGGGAGAAAGATGGGCTTTCTGCCCCCGTCAAGAGTGACAGTCTCGGAAATGTACAGGGTGGTGCCACTCTGTTTGGTGGGGGTGCTAGGAAGTGGCATGGACTTGATGGCAGTGAGTGAGTGAGTTTGTTTGTTTACTATGCCCATACATGGATTAATCTCATTTGTGCCTCCAGAAAGCCTTTTGGGGAAACTGAGGCTCAAAATGGGGACTGAAACCTTGAGTGTCATGGTCATCCTTGACTTAGGCTCCCCAAACCTTGTTCACCCCACACTCAAAAAAAAAAAAAAATCTTTCCTGTTGGGTTTTTTCATGTCAGATAGGCCTGTCTCAAGATAGGGAGCCACATGTTCCCACTGTTGACTTCAGAACTCTCTCTCTTGTCCAGGTCAGGGACATCGCCCTCACCTAATCCACAGAAGCCTTAACTGTTGGACCCTGAAGATGATACCATGCATCAGTCCCTTCCTGCATACTGGTCGTGTGCTGGGGCCTACTGGCAGGGTGGAGGCCACTGTCCAGTGTCCCCCGCCCCCCACAGGAGCAGGGGAAGAGGACACTGTTCTGCAGCACAGCTTCAGGCCGGAATAAAGCCCCGTTGCCAGAAATGGCCCTGATGGAGATGTGGGTTTGGGGTACAGTGATGGGCATTTCAATTCCACACTCCAACACCTTCACCGGCTGCAGGACCTGTGGGAAGCCAAGCGTTTTCCTGGGTTCTTTTAAAGATACCCCTTCTTACCTACCCCACCCACACCCCCACTCCAGGACTGGCCTTTCTTGGAAGGATGGTTCCCTAAGCCCCTCTCCGCCCGTGCATGGGCACACCCGATTGCTAAGCACCCCTCCTTCTGCTGGGCATGGCCATCCTCACCAAGGCCTGTCTACTTCGCTGTGTCCATCTCCTTGGCTTGTCTCAGAAGGCCACAAAACCCAGCCCATGTGCTTGAATTCGTGACACTGTTTTGCTGTTCAGCAATGGCAGGAGAGAGGGATGTGTGTGTGTGTGTGTGTGTGTGTTGTTGTTGTTGTTGTTGTTTTGAGGCCTCTAGTCTCCCAGATGGTCCAGCTTTTAACCCATGGTTTGACTGGACCCTAGAGAGCAGACCTCCACCTCTACCACTCACATGCTCAACCCTTCCACCCTGCCCCCTCCGAGAATGGCTCTTGTTCTTCAGCTCTGTTCTGGGCACCACCTGGGCTGCTGGTGAAGAGGGTCTTCATGTGAGTGGACGCATCCATGGGGGACTTTGTTTCATTTCCTCTCTCCCACCCCAGCTCCACCCAACCAAATGCTTCTCTATCCCCCACCCACCAACTCCACCCAACCAAATGCTTCTCTATCCCCC
>NW_022103968.1:73124278-73129309 GCF_000313985.2 Echinops telfairi
TATCCCCCACCCACCAACTCCACCCAACCAAATGCTTTTCTGTTCTCCCCTGTTTCACCCAACCAACTGAGAAACTTCCCCACGTCCCAGCTCCACCCAACTGAGTGTTTTTGGTTCCAGTACAGGCAGGAAAGATTGTTCTGAAAGCCCCTCTCCAGAGGGGTGTGCCCTAACCAGAGGCTCCAAGCTGGAGGGCTGGGTGCTGGGTGGTGAAGGATGGGACTCACCTTGACTTGTCTTTCCTTGCCAGCTCTAAGCACATCCCTAGGACATTTTGGACCGTGGGGACTCCCCCTCAACACTTGCCTCCTCCCCTCTCAGATCTCAGGCTCCCACAGGTGTCCAGTTGGGTCTGCCTGGTCCCTGCCACACCTGAAGTTGCCATAAACTCAGTGCCAACCTGGCCTGGGAGACCTCCTAGAGCAGCAGTTGTCAGCCTGTGGATTGCTACCCCTTTGGGGGTCAAACGACCCTTTCACAGCGGTCACCTGATTCGTAACAGTAGCAAAATTACATTTATGAAGTAGCAATGAAAATAATGTTATGGTTGGGAGACACCACAACATGAGGGACTGTATTAAAGGGTCATGACATTAGGAAGGCTGAGAACCACTGTTCTAGGGGGTAGGGATCTGTGAGGTTTACAGGGCAGCTAGGATGGCTCGGGGGCCTGGGTTCTAGCCACAGATTATGGTTATTGGGTGGGAGAGGCACCTGCCCTGCCTTCCCAGTGGAAAAAGGTCTTTCTTGGTCGATTCTATGATTTCCAAATAGTGTCAAAGGCTCTGTCTTCCTCTCCCTGACCAGCTCCCCATGTTTCCATATGTCTCCTCTCTCCTTCCTGTCTCTTCTTTGAAGGGGAGGCCGGGTTGAAAAGGCAAAGCCCTGGTCCCTGAGAAGGGCTTGTGCGTCAGCACCAAGGATAGAGCCCCCCACTCCCCCGCAGCCCGGCAGGCTGAATTTGGCCATGGAGGCAGTTTTGGAGCTTGTCTGAGGCCCAGCCTTTGGCAGACTGACACCTGGTGGCTTTTTGAAGCCTTGCTGTCTGTTTGCGGGGGAACTAAGCAAAGGGTGGTGCACGAATGTCCTTGTGTGTTCCTGGAACCCTCTCTGGAAGGCCATCTTCTTGGAAACTAAGTGGATACGCCTTAATCATTCCCATGCAAGCAAGTCACCTGCACCCTACCCAACCCCCCCACTCCCTTCTCCTCCCTAGACCTTTGGGTCTCCTTTCTGGGGTGTGCTCCCGGAATGCAGATTCCCCTCTCGCCTCTTCTCCCTCTCCTGCTCTCTGTGCACATCAGCATTTTGACTGCTGGTCTTTTGATACATTGTGATCTCTCCCCATACTCCCTCCCAGTAGGCCTCCTTCGTCAAGGTCCTTTTGCCTAACAAACCAGAGGTGGTTGGCCTGTGACATTCCAGGGCAATACCTCCAAACAAAAAACATGGTGGTGGTGGTGGTGGTGGTGGTGGTGGTGTGTGTGTGTGTGTGTGTATGTGTGTGTATGTGAGATTTGGCTCTGTTTCAGGCAGTGAAATCCTACTGAGAGCAAAGTCTCATGGTATGGGAGTGGTTGGATGCTGATCTGCCTCAGGTGGTTTTGGATTCAAGGAAGGAACAGTCAGGGGGAGGGTGGGCAAGTCAAGCCATCTGTTTTCAGAAAGGTAGGTTTTTCATTGTGCATGCCAGGAGGCTGGCCTCAGAGTCCAGGGACACAAGCCCCAGTCCTTGATGTCACAACCCACTGAAGGCTTAGAGTGACCCCTGGTGGGCTTTCCCTAGAAGAGGTCTCAGCTGCCCCAGCCCAGTGCTGACAGCCCCTTAGCCAATTCATACATTTCCATCTACCCCAGGAAGTCCCAGGCCAGCATCATCACAAAGCTGAAAGCCCACTGGGGTCCTGAGCCCAGGCTCGATTCGATTCAGGGAGGGCCAGGCCAGCAGAGGAGGAAGACAGGAGGCGAAGGTTCCCAGATCTGTCCCTCTGACCCCTCCCACATGCCTGGCCCTTACTCCAAAACTGCATAAATCAGTGACTCCAAATGAGCTTGGCCAGGGCTGGCGAGGCAGGAAGAAGACGCTACCTATTGGAGAGCTCCAATTGAGATGTTTCAGTCATGGCAGGTCACTGTGTCCCCCAGCTCCCTCTTCCCCCACCAGGCAAGGAAAAATAGTCCCACAACATCAGGGGACACGGTTGAGCTTGTGGGAGGGGTGGGGGTGGCCAAGCAGGTAAGGCCCACTTCTCATCTGCAATGGAACTTGCCCTGAGTTTGACCATGGCCCTGCCCCACCCCGCCCCACCCCGCACTGATGGAGAGGGGGCCCAGCCTCTGTACTATGGAGCGGCTGGGGATCACCCCCCTGGAACTCTGGCCAGCATAAAATCACCTAGAAGGCAGGTTGGTTTGAGTGGGCTGCCTGTGCCTCATCTGCCCACCCCGAAGGTATCCCCACTTTTATCTCTGTCCACACCAGGGACGTGGGTGAGACTGGGCAGTGACCTCACTCATTCTGCTGGATAATGCCAGCCTGAGATTTCTAGCAAATTCACTTTGTCAACCGGCTCCCTTATCCTCTCCCCTTTAGCCTCCCAGCACCCCTTTCTAAAACAGTCACACCCCACACCAGTGGCTGATACTTGATTGACAATCCCCGCTGGTGTTGTGTCTGCTCAGGATGAAGCCTCTCCATGGTCTGGCTCCACATTGCCTTACAGTCCCTGCCCATTGGGTCCATAGAAGTAAATCTGGGGGTGACCAGCATGACTTTGGGTGTCCCATTTCCTAGAACCTTGCAAGCCCTTGGACTGCTTTGTAAGATGGGGGAAGGGAGTGAGTCAGTTGGAAAAGGAGCGATAGAGGGTATCTATTTTCCCTGACTTTTCTTCTGTGGAGTTCCTGCAGTTGCCTTATGAATTCAGCAGACACAGGAGTTCTGAGCAGAAGGCTGGGTCAGGTGGGGTCAGGTTGAGGTGCGGTGCACTTTATCCCAGTCCAGAAAGCACCTTTCATTGTGCGCGGGCAATCCCCATTGAAACCTGTATTTTTAATGTTCCAAAAGAGACAGGGTTTCCCGGACCTCACAGAATATCAAATGTTGACAAGGCCTTTTATATTTTCTACTTGTAAAGTGGTTTCATAGAGACAGACACACAGGCAGCCTACTGGTAGGTGGCATGGAAAGAGATGGCCTTTGCATGTTCAAAGATGTTGCCTTCAGATGAGGACATGAAAAATAAAGCTTTGATGCAAGTTGTGTTGGAGAAGTTGGTGTGTCCTGGTGTGTCAGTCTCCCAGGTCCATGGGCCCTTGCCCATCACCCACTGGCTGAGTTGTACCCTTGTCTGGCTGGGCAGTGGACTGGGGAGCAGGAATTCTGGGAGAGAAAGCCGGGCCATCAGGGATGTATAGCAGGGTTGGTATCCGTGTCCACTCACTTCCTAGCTCTGTGAGCTTTGAATGAAAAATGGGGAGGGTGATATGGGTCAAGTGCCCAGCCACAAACCAAAAGATTGTCACTTATAGCCCACCAGGGACACCTCAGAAGAAAGACCTAGTGATCCAGAAACATCCACCATCTGACCCTCTGGAGTGAGGCTCCCTCTGGCCTTTGACAGCAGTTGGTACAAGTTGGGGGAGCCAGGGATGCTGCTACATGGCCTGAGACAGTGGACAACAAAGACTTGCCTGCTTTAAATGTCCCTAGGAGTAAGGCTGAAAAGCCAGGGTTAAGGGGGCCTGCATAAATGCTCAGCACCGTATTCCTGGGGACCCCTCAGGGTCCAGTGGGAGGGGTCACAGCAGATAATACCCTCCCCTCTTCCTTCTTAGAGCCCCAGCAGCTGACCTCTTCATCCGAAGTTAAGGGACGGAAACCAATTCTGTTCTCTGTGACCTTCAACAGGGTATAAGGTGCCCTGGTGGCAAAGAGGTCAAACGCTTAAGACTGCTAGCCAAAAGGCCAGAGGTTTGAACCCACCAGCTGCTTTGTGGGAGAAAGGGGAGGCTGTCTGCTTCCAGAAAGATTGCTAGCTGCAGCAACCCTCCAGGCAGTTCCACTCTACCCTAGGGGTCTGTGAGCCGAGTAGACTCAAGAGCAGTGGATTGGGTTGGGTTCAAACTGTGAACAACAGACAGGACCCCTCGGAAGTAATAATGAAACAGCAAGCCCGGCCTCGGTTGCAGGGCCACTCAATGAGCCTGAGGGAGGAGAAGAATGGGGCTCCGGGACCTTCAGCAATCCTCAAGGTCACACAGGTTGACTCAGCGGTAGTTCTACCCTGTCCACGTGGGCTGTGAGTCAGCATGGACTCAATGGCAGTGAGTGAATGCATACTTGTATTAGCCAATTAAGGAGCCTTGGTGGTGCAGTGGGTTACACACAGAGCTGCTAATTGGACAGTCAGCAGTTCGAAACCAGGAGACCCTCCATAGGAGAAAGATGAGTCTTTTTCCTGTAAAGAGTTATAGTTTCAACCCCTACCCTGGAAGTGTGTGCCCCAGAGAATGAAACTAGACCTTCTGGTGGGTGAAAGGAACCAACGATCTATCATAGCCAGACGGAGGCAAACCAAGAAGGGAAAAATTGAAAGGGGCAGTCGGCCTAGACTCCATACAGGCACACCAAGCCCAGAGGATGAGGTCTCTGCATGGAGCTGCTGGGGCACCGAGAGAACTGTGGGGCTACCAACAACTCAAGACAAGTTGTCCCCTAACTGGAGCAGATGGAGACAGGGGACAATAATGGGGGTCACACGGTGGGGGGGGGGGCAGCAGACAGTGTGGGAATGGAGCATAACAGATCGGAGCAAAGCTGAGCCACAGAGCCCCTGAGAAGCCCAAGAATGGACTTAGGGTGAGGAGCAGCAGCCCCTGGATCTCCCCCAGGACCAGGCAGGAGGGACTCATGGGGGCCAGCAAACAGACCTGGACCTATGTATTGGTTTCTTTCTTTATTTCTCTTCCTTCCTTCCTTCCTTCCTCCCTCCCTCCCTCCCTCCCTCCCTCCCTCTTTCTTTCTTCCTT
>NW_022103968.1:73130629-73147767 GCF_000313985.2 Echinops telfairi
GAGATTTGAAAATAATTAACAATCTACAATCTATCAAGGGGCCACGAGGGTTGGGGGGATGGGGGGAGGAGGGAGGGAAGAAAAGAGGAGCTGATCCCAAGGGTTCAATGGAAAGTAAATGTCTAGAAAAGAACGATGGAATGTATGTACGAATATGTCAGCTACAATTGATGTATGGATTGTAACAAGAGCTGTAAGAGCCCACAATAAAATGATTAAAAAACCAAGCAAACAAAAAAGAGTTACAGTCTCAGAAACCCACAGAAGCCTGGAGTTTTGAGTGCACCCAGAGGCACTTCAAAGGCTGGTGGTCTATTACCAAAGATCCAGTCATTGAGAACCCTACTGAGCCAGTTCTACTCTGCACTCATGGGGTCACCATGAGTTGAGATTGATTCAGTGGCAACTGGTAAGTGATGGGGGTTAGGAAGAAAGATGAGGTGATCCTCTTCCCCCAAATCATCATTGAAAACCCTATAGAGCAAGGGGATGGGGAGCAGGGGAAGGGGAACTAATAGCAATGATGATTATACAACTCCACTCCAGGGGAATGAACAACAGAATGGCAGGTGGACAGATACATTGGATGGTGTAAGATATTAGCGGGGAGGGGGGGAGGAATAGCAATAATAACAATACTTAATATAATAAGGGTTCTTGGGGGCGGGTGAGAATAAAGGGGAGCTAATACCAACAAATTCAAGAAGAAAAATGGTTTGAAAATGATGGTGGCAACAATTGTATACTCCTGCTTGATCTAATTGAACTATGGATTGTTAAAATATCTGGGGAGATCCCAATAAAATGGGGGGGAGAAAGAAAACCCTATGGAGCACAGTTCTCTGATGAGGTCGCCATGAGTGGGATTGGCTCAAGGATAGCTGGCTTATTGGGCCTGTCACATGCAGATGCCCATAATCCCCCCAAGGTGAGATCTTCCAAGGGCCTTGTGGAGAGTAGAGGGGACTTGTTGCAAGGTTGCTAAGACCTGACACAAGTGGTGACAAGCAGCACTGCCAAGGATGGGGGATCGACGTTGCATTAGGAAGACAAGGGAAAGAGTCAGAGAGTAGGGTGGTCCTCAGAATCAGGGTGCTGGAGGAAGTGGGGCAGGGGGAAAAGCTTCATATGAATCATGTTTTGAGCACACAGGTTCATGTGGCAGAGAGAACTGGGCACACTGAGTCAGTCAGCGGTGCAGGGAGGAGGTAATCTCAACCTGACTCTTCACAATACTGTTGTGTGGGGTCCCTCTCTGTCATCTGTGGGGGCACAAGGTCTCCTGTGGGTTCAGCACATCATAATGTAGCCATGCTGGGAGGATCATGGAATGTAGTCAGTGGCAGAAGGGAAAACACACCAAAGGGCTGCTTGGAAGTCAGGATCGTGAGACTGGACTTGAACGTACCATCAGGAAAGACCAATTGCTAGACTAGGAAGGACATATCACAGTCGGTAAAGTAGGGGGTCAGCAAAAAACGAGGGAGCCCCCTCCATGACATAGAGCCAACTGGACCACCATTAACAACACCACTCAAGGGTGGGGGCTCCAGGAAGATCAAGGGGAGAGCCTAGGTTGTTCGGGAAGAGCCATGGCTGCCAAGGGTCTTTGTTGCAGATGAGTTAATTTCTTAGCAAGCCAACCAGCCATAGGGTTCCTGGGGACCTGCATGCTGCCTCCCAGCTGCCCTGTGCTCAGCTCATGAACTTGGCCCCTCCTGGGCAGTAGCCACATTCCTGGACCTCCCTCCACCAGGATGCCTGCTTTTCTCCACTCACCTTCCTTCCCAGAGTCCAGTGTCTTGTGATGACACAAGGTCAGTCTCCCTGGAGAAGCTCATTTATATCTGTGGTCCCTATGTCCTTTCTCATGAGGCTCCCCTTTGATAGGGCTGTAAGCAACATGTCAGACAATTCAGTTATTCAATGGTAGCAAGAAGGGTTGTTCCATTGTCACCACCATCACCTTTGGAACCTTTCTTCCTTCTTCTACCCATTGATGTAACCTGACTAAAAATGTAGGCCAGGTGGCACCCGAGATATTCACCTGCAGGCTCTCAGAAGAACTAGCACTGGCTTGGGTCTTAGGCAGCTCAGCAGGAGAATTGTGGCAACAAGAAGTCAAAGCTAGGAATTGAGACCAGTGGAGAGATGGACTCACTGGTGTCCCCACCCATCAGGGCCCTCTGCCCCAGGTAGGTCAACAGAAACTGTGGCCACTGAGACAGGTGCGGGGCTGCCCCCTTAACCCCCTTAAGGTCTGCCCCCTTAACCCTGCTATTGGGATGAGATGGTATGGTAGTTACATAATCTCCTGTCAAGCGAAAGGGTAGAGTCTAGCCTGTCAATCAGGTCATAGCCAATCGTGTGTCTGTGTGGGCATGGCTTTCTCCTGAGGATTCTGGGAACTTCTGTGTCCTCCTTGGAAGTGGGACACACACTCTCCGCCTTCCCTTTCCTGCTGTTGAGGCACTCAGAGAGCTAGAGGAGACATGTGGAGACCTGTGCCAGCATTGAGATGCTTCCACTGCTACTGGATCCACAAGACCTTTTATACACTGGCTGTGATCTTCCTGCATTCGGCATCATTGCATGGCTGTGTGAGTCTAAAGAGGAATTTATGGACTAGTATCCGACATATGGACTAATGTTTTCTCAATATAAAATTACTCTTTGATATAAAGCTCCCTCTTATACATATATGAATGTTCCTGGGTTTGTTTCTCCAGTGGTACTCAACCTTTCTAATGCCACAACCCTTTAATACAGTACCTGTTGTGGTGACTCCTCAACCATAAAATTATTTTCATTGCTACTTCATAACTGTCATTTTACTACTGTTATGAATCAGGCAACTCCTGTGAAAGGGTCGTTCGACTCCCAAAGGGGTTGCAACCCACAGGTTGAGAACCGCTGCTCTAGACAATCCAGACTAACGCAGATGGAACAGATGGAATTGAATGGACAGAGTGCTGTCTCAGCTGATGGGGATGTGCTGGGCTGTCGGAACGCATGCATAAAGAGGGCCTCTTGGGAGGCAGCTCTGGTCTGCCAAAAGTCTGGACCCCTGTTGTCCTTCCCAAAGCCACAGGTTCATTCCAGGAGGGCTGGGGTGGGAGGCATGAGCTGCTCCAGTGGGACCAGGCAGGCCCTGGTGGTTTATGCAGGCCATGCATAGCCAGCCCCTGCCCAGGCACTGAGCAAGACCATCCAAGACGGCTGCCAGGCCCAGCTGGGATGGGACACTTGGCTTCATGTCAGTGGTAGGTTATGGGCTGAGCCCTCAGACATGAGCATGGGCCATGGGCTTTGAAGTCTGAGTAAGCCGAGAAAGCAGGAAGTCTCTGGACCCCCAGAAGCCAAGAAAGCAGGCAGTCAGTCCCTGGCCCCCAGAAGCCCCATCCCGCTAAGGCTGCCCAGGCCCATGGGCACTGTGGGGCCTGAGTGCAGGGCAATTGGCAGTTGTAGCCCAAAAGAGAGGAGGATTGTCTTACCGTGTCCTGTTCTGCGTGCCTGTGGTGGAATGTGACTGAACCACGACCATGGGAGCTCATCGAGGGTGTGAGTGTGTGCATGTGTGTATGTGTGTGCACATGTGTGAGTGGCATGTTGTATAAGTGTGTGAGGTGTGTGTTGCATAAATGTGAATACGTATGTATGTGTGAGCATGTATGAAGGTGTGCACATGTGTGAATGGATGTGTATGTGTGTGTGAATGGGCGTATACGTGTGTGTGAACGTAAGCCTGTATCTGGGTGCATTATATGTGCTTAAGTGTATTTATGAGTGTACGAATATGTGAATTTACATGTACACTGTGTGTGCATGTATGAATATGTGAGTACAAAGTGTGAATGTTGGCATGTGTGGATATGTGTAAATTGTGTGTGTGTGGTAGATATGTGAGAGTGCATGTGTGCATGAGTATTTATGCATGTGTGAGTACATGTGCACACATTGTGTGTGTATGTGAGTGTGTGACCATCATGAGACCCTCCCAAGTGACTGTAGGAGTCTGTGTCATGTGTCCCTGTCCCCATGATCATGGCACCATCTGCCTTTGTCCAAGTCTGTATGCAAGGCTGGTTCCTGCCCATCAAGAGTGTGTGGGATGGATGACTGAGTGCATGTCTTTCCTTCTCTCCTCACTAGGATGACCTCAGGGGTTTGTCCTTCTGTCCCCATTAGTCTATGTTTTCCTGGCTCAGCCCCTCACCTAGCCAGGGCCCAGCACTGAGCAGGTTTTCATGGACTGCTCCCTGCAGGAAGGGATGAAGGGTGGGGAGGGGAGAGACCCTGCCGAGGAAGCCCTCCTCAGACCAGGATCTCTGCACAAACATCCAAGGCCTCTGTGGGTGGGGGAGCACCGGGGGTGGAAGAGAGAGCCCGGACTCGTGAGCCAGACCCTAGCCCTCCTCTCCCTCCTGCCGGCCTCAGAGAGAACCCTTACCCCACTGGGCCTCGGATGGGGTCCCTCTGTGAGATGGCCCGCCCCAGTCCCATGGCCCACGGCGGGGGCTCAGAGGATGGTTGTTCAACGACTAAACAACCCAAGAGAGGTTTCTAGGTGTGTGTGCTCCAGGCTCTGTTCTCATCCTCAGCTCCAGTCCCATCACTCCCCCCCACCCCCCTCCGCATTTCTCCCAGAGGACCTGGGGACTTGTTTCGCTTTAGTTTGGAGCCATAGGCGTTCCTGGGGAGATGGCAGAACAGCACAGGGCACCGGAGCAGGCTGCTGCTGGCAAACATGGAGGCCTGGGCTACAAGGTACTCAGCAGGGTGGGCCCAGAGGCTCCAGGCACAGGCCCCACCTCCCAAACTCCCAAGCCAGGCAGTCCATGCAGAAGGCCAGCGAGGGCCAGTGCAGTTGATAGGCTACTTTGCTGACAACTTCTGCCTCTTCTCTGACCTTGTCTGAAATGAGGTGTGCCTCCCCACAGCCTCCCTGTCTCCTGCCCCTGGAGTGCTTCAAGCCCCGACTCTACTGTCTAGCCACAGTGCTTGCCCCTGGCCTAGCCCTCAACAGCTGTGTCTGCAAGATGGGAAGAAGCCCCACCAATCTCCACCCAAAGGGAGGCACTCAAGAGCGCAGAGGGCAAATGGGATCTGTGGGTTGGGCCCTGGGGAAGTCACATGGGTCATATGCCCCATCGCTGATAGAGGAAGAAAAGCCTGGTGGCCTGCTTCTGAAAGTCAGGGCCGCCTGGACTTGGTTTTGGCTTTGGCCTTTTCTAACCCATGCCTGGGGCTGAGTTTGAGGGAATTCAAGGTGGGGTCTGTGAATAGTGTGATAGAATACATGGGGAGGGGCTCTTCTGAGGGTGTGCTGGGCCTTTGCTGAGAGGCAGAGAGACAGCTCTGAAATGCCTAAAAACCAACAAACTCACTGCCCTAGAGTCAATGCTGACTCAAAGCGAGCCCCCCGCCCCCCCATGGGTTTCTGACACTGTACTTTTTAAAAAAGTTAGCTCCAAGTCCCAAACTTCATCTTCTGAATCACCTTACTCAAATATGGTGAGCTATTAGAAGCATCCCATCCTGGGACACAACACTGTAATTTTTACAGGAGTAAAAAGCCCAGTCTTTCTTCCACAGAGCAGCTGATGGTTTTCAACTGCTGACCTTTTGGATTACAGCTGAATGCGTAACCACTATGCCACCAGGGCTCCTCTGAAATGCCAAGGATTTAGAAAATTCCTGGAGCAGCTGCCAACCTTTCCCTGTCTCCTCTTTGCCATCTCTGGGCTGCTCCTGGTGGGGGGAGAAAACAGCCATTACTGTAAAGTGTGGAGCAGAGGGTCCACCATCCATTTTGCTGTGCAGCCCCAGGCAGGTGACTTACCCTCTCTGGGCCTCTGGCACTGTTGTCAAATGACCAGAGTGGACATCCTAAGGGGCCATCTGCAAGAGCAGTTATGTATCTAGGTCTGTGGCCTGCTTTGGCAAAGTCCCTTCCCCACTGGGCAAGGCTTACATGCTGGTGTGTGTGTCCTGTGTGGGAGTTTTCACTAAGGACATTTCAAATGAAGGAAAATATGGATTTCTGACTCCTCAGGACAAGTTTGTATCTGGATCCACATTCTACCCTGGGTTTGATTTCTCTGAGGTCACTCCGTTCTATTGAGTCACTGGACATGTCCCCCACCCCATTCCCTCAGTCCCCTCTGATTGCCACTGCGTTAACTGACCTGAGAGTCCCGGAGGCTTTTCCCATCGCAACCACCAGGGCTTCTGCTGCGGGGAGGCTGGTGCTGGGGGACACACCCAGAGGGGTGCTTAGGATACTGTCCTTCCAGGTGACCATGTATGAGCTGGAGAACTTTCAGGACAAGCGGAACGAACTCTCGGCTGAGTGCCGCAACCTGCTGGACAGCCTGCTGGAGAAGGTAGGCTCCATCCAGGTGGAGTCTGGGCCGTAAGTTCCTGGACCTTGCCCACCCCCCCTCCACACCCCATAGCCCTTCTCCTATCCCTGGGCCTTTTGAGTCAGGCTGGAGCCCTAAGCCTACTCTGGGGCCTTGAGCAACTCCCTCCCTCTATCACACCTCAGTTTTCCCATCTGTAAAATCGGGGAGTGCCGTGTCATTCTCTAAGTAGCCTCTAACCCTGCACCAGAGGCCAGCTGCCCTTCACCCAGTTCAGTGTCTGACAAGTGGGGTTTAGTCATTGTAATTTTAATCACAACACAAACATAAAATGATGCTCCACAGTATTAGGGAACCCTTTATCATCCTATGAGAGAGATTTATCTTTATGAACCCCACTCTACTGAGGAGGAAACTGAGGTCTAAGGGGTTAAACGATCTGTCCATGATCACAGATCAAGCAGGTGGCCCAGTGGGATTCTAAATCTTGCCTTTGGATTGAAAATCTGAGCCCTTGTCCTAATCATCTAGGTCCAGGGTGGGGAACATCCAGCCCAAAGGCCATCTCAGACCTGCGAAACCAACCCAGCTCACATCACATCACCTGCCTCTCCAGAGAGAAGCCATTCTAGCCACCACATTGGGGGAGAGTTCATTAGATGTTTGACCAAATGGAGGAGGCTAAGTTTTTTAAATCATTTTATTGGGGGCTCATACAACTCTTATCACAATCCATACATACATCAATTGTGTAAAGCACATTTGTACATTTGTTGACCTCATCATTCTCAAAACATTTGCTCTCCACTTAAGCCCTTGGTATCAGCTCCTCATTTTCCCCCTCCCCCCTCACCCCCCCCTCCCTCATGAACCCTTGATAATTTATAAATTATTATTATTTTGTCATATCTTACACTGTCCGACGCCTCCCTTCACCCACTTTTCTGTTGTCCATCCCCCAAGGAAGGGATTATATGTAGATCCCTGTAATCAATTCCCTCTTTCCACTCCACCCTCTCTCCACCCTTCCCATATTGCCATTCTCACCACTGGTCGGTAAGGGATCATCCGCCCTAGATTCTGTGTTTTCAGTTCCTATCTGTACCAATGTACATCCTCTGGTCTAGCCAGATTTGTAAAGTAGAATTGAGATCATGATAGTGGGATGGGGGAGGACAGGGGGAGGAAGCATTTAGGAACTAGAGGAAAGTTGTATATTTCATTGTTGCTGCACTGCACCCTGACTGGCTTGTCTCCTCCCCTTGATTCTTCAGTAAGGGGATGTCCAGCTGCCTACAGATGGGCTTTGGGTCCCCACTTGGCACTCCTCCTCATTCACAATGATGTGATTTTTTGTTCTTTGATGCCTGATAACTGATCCCTTCGACACCTCATGATCACATAAGCTGGTATGCTTCTTTCATGTGGGCTTTGTTGCTTCTGAGCTGAGGAGGCAAATTTTTAAGTTGATCATTTTGTATGGCCCTCCAATGATGTTATAAATAAATATCCATATAACTCTTGGTGGAAAAGAGATTCCACACCCCTGATATTGGGGAAATTGTTTCATCTCCTGGGCTTTGGTTTTCCTCAAGAGACTGGGGGTATTAGTGGTAACACGTAAGTAAATAAGTAATAATAATGATAATAACCATGTTGTTATTAGGCGCTATTGAGTTGATTCTGACTCATAGCAACCCCATACACAATGGACCAAAACACCACCCAGCCCTGCACCATCCTCAGAATGGTTGTTAGGGTTGAGCCCATTGCTGTAGCCACTGTGTCAATCCATCTTATAGAGGGTCTTCCTCTTTTTCACTGACCCTCTGCTTTACCAAGCATGATGTCCTTCTACAGGGACTGACTGGTCTCTCCTGACAGCAGGTACAAAGTATATGAGACAAACTCTTGCCATCCTTGCCTCTAAGGAAGATTCTGGCTGTACTTCCCCCAAGACAGTTTGTCGGTTCTGTTGGCAGTCCAGGGGACTTCTAATATTCTTTTCCAGTACCATTAGTCAAATGCATCAGTTCTTCTTGAGTCTTCCATATTCATTGTTCAACTTTCACATGCATAGGAGGCAACTGAAAATGCCACAGCGTGGCTCAGGCCACTATAAACAATAACCACAATAAGTAAAGGCCTGGGTGCCAAGCACTGAGATGAAGATTGGGTTGAGAGTCCTAACCAGAGGCCAGACGTAAGGCAGAGTCCCAGACATTTCCCAGGCTGGCTTAGGAATCAGTAGTAAGGCTGGAGGGAGGGTCAGCTGCCAGCTCAGCAGATCTTGAGCTCTTTTAACCTGCGAGTCTCTCTCCTCCTACAGGTGTCTGACATTTGAATGCAGGGCCTTCTGCGGGGAGCAATTTGTCCTGGAGAAGGGTGACTACCCTCACTGGGATGTCTGGTCCAGCAGCCACCACAGTGACAGCCTTCTGTCCCTCTGACCACTGCATGTTGTGAGTACAGCTTCTTGCCCATTGCTGGGGACTCCTGGCTGCAGGACATGCTGGGAGCTACTCAGAAAAGCTCACTGTTACAAGCTCTTGCAGAGGGCGGAGTCCACCCTCCTATGTCTGACCTAAATGATTGTTTCAGGCCCACAAACACTAGACCCAGAATGACCACTGGGTTGTGAGTTAGGTCCCCGGTGTTCATAACACAAATCAGCCACCATCCCTTGTACAAGGACATCCCTTGTAACCCTCCAAAACCAGCTCACATGGCCCAGGCTCACAAATTCCAGAAAACAACTCCAGAAATGAATCGAAAGTAAATATCTCAAATTCTTCCCTTGTATTTCTCAAATAACCAAGAGCAGTGGTTCTCAACCTTAATGCTGCGACCCTTTAATAGTTCCTCATGTTGTGGTGACTCCCCAACCATAGAATTATTGTCGTTGCTACTGTATAACTATAATTTTGCTATCTTATGAATCGGGTGACCCCTGTGAAAGGGTCATTCGACCCCCAAAGGGGTCACAACCCACAGGTTGAGAACCACTGACACAGTCCACCGTGATGCTTTAAAAATGCCTCTTTCAGAAAAAAAATCCTCTTTCCTACTACCACCCCCCCCCCCCAGCTGACATTTACTCACATATTCTCCTCGTCCCGGAACCCTGATGGCGTCGGGGTTGTGCACTGACTGTTGATTCATGACGGCTGTAGCTTAAAACCACTTGCCACTCCACAGAGGAAAGAGGGGCTTTCTGCTTCCATAGAGCGTTACGGTCCTGGAACCCCACAGGGGCAGTTCTGGCCTGTCCTATGGGGTCACTATGAGTCAACATTGACTCTATGGCCGTGAATGAGTTTCTCCTCTTCCCAACACAAGGCAAAATCTGAATCCAGTGTAGTCAAGAGTGAAAGCTCGGGAGAGTTGGGGAGAGAGGGGGAAAAAGAGGAGCTGATACCAAGGGCTCAAGTAGAAAAATTTTTTTTTGGAAATGTTGGTGGCAACATATGGACAAGTGTGTTTAATACAATTGAACGATGGATTGCTATAAGATTTGTAAGAGCCCCCCAATAAAATGACTTTTTAAAAAAGAGTGAAAGCTAACGATGCATAAGTGATCCTGATCATTTTTCTCCCTCTCTGAGCCTCAGTTTCCCCATCTGTAAAACGGTAGGATGGACCCGATTTGAAAGGCCTCCCTTTGGTCTCTACACTATGTCTCTAGGGCTCCCACATCCTCCTCAGACCCTCAGGTGCTGGGTTTGGGGTGGGTTCTTTTGGTGTGTGTCTTGATTCTGGAGCCCCATTCTGGGGTCAGGAGAAGCTGCTTCACTCCATGATCTTGCCTACAGGATGGTCCAGACCATAAGTTGCATCTGTTTGAGAATCCAGCTTTCAGTGGCCGAAAGATGGAGATAATGGAAGAGGATGTGCTCAACCTCTAGGCCCATGGCTTCCAGGACTGGGTGGCAAGTGTCTATGCCATCAGTGGGATGGAAGGGAAATGATGCATAAAATGATGAATAGTTGAGTGGATGGAAGGAAGGACAGAAGGAGGGATGGACTGATGATGGGTGGATGAATGAGTGGATGAGTGGGTGAAAGGATGGATGGGAGATAGGTTAGATGGATTATTGGGAAAATAGAAGAATGGATTGATGACTGCACAGGTGGATGTAAGCTAAGCTAGATGAATTATTGGGAGAATAAATTGAATAGATGAATTGATAGATTTATAGGTGAATAGATAGGTGGATGGATGGGTACATTTGCATATGTATGTATTTATGTATATATAAATATAGATGATGGATGGTTGTATGTATGTATATGTATGTATGAATTGATAGATGGATAGGTAAATAAGTGTATTTATGTATGAATAGGTATATTTATGTATGTATAGGTAGATTAATAGGTGGCTGTTTGGATGGATGGGTAGATGATACATGGACAGATAGATAGATGTGGATATATCAATGAGAGAATAAATAGAAGGGAGAATTCTTGACCCTCTCTCCTACCCCTTCCTCTGGTCAAGCACACATCTGGCTCCTCGCAGAATTGCTATTTGAGGCTTCTTGTTCCTCTGGGGCTGGAGGAACCTTCACATAGCTATACTTCCATCAATCCTAGAAGCCCCCATGAAGGGAAGGCACAATTTCAAGCACTCCAGGACCACTGGGATTTCCAGGCAGTTCTGTGGGTTCAGCATTGGCCTGCAAACTTCCAGGTTGGTAGTTAAAACCTACCAGCCACTCCTCAGGAGAAAAATGAGGCTGCCTGCTCCCATAAAGACAACAGTCTTGGAAACTCCACAGGCAGCTCTACTCAGTCCTCCAGGGGTTTCTCTGAGTCATGTTCAACTCAGTATCGGGGGGTTTGGTTTTAGGTATGTTTTACTTGTGGTCTTGTGAGCTGGGGATACTCCTGGAAAAGAATCTATCCACATGTTTTACCAACTATGTGCGTATGAGATACAGGGAGATAGGGGAGGTGAGGATTGAAAATGTTGCTGCTTCTGCCCTCAAGAAGAATCTCACAATTGGGTAGGGAGACAAACAGGAAAGCAGGGGATCATAGTTCATTGTGGTTTGGATTGTGCACACTGGGGTCCAGAGGAAGTGCTTGACTTGGCCTGGGGGAGTTGGGAAGGCTTCCTGGAGGATGAGGCATTTGAACTGAGATGGAAAGCATGATAGTGAAAGATGGGGCATGAGGTGGGATAAAGATAAAGCAAGGAAGTGTGTTTCAGGCAGGTGGAACAGCACATACAAAGGCTCAGAGGCACAGCAGTGTATTGGTCTGGGTACTTTAGAGAAACAAATACACAGAAACTTATTATAAGAGAGAGTTTTATATGAAGGTTATGTGCGCACCAAGAAAACATCCCAACCCAGTGCTGCCCAAGCCCACAAGTCCAACATTAATCCATATGTCCGACACCAATCGACGAAGTCCTCCTCCATCTCCCAAAACAGATGCAATGATGCCGACTGCAGGAGGAAAGCTGAGTCAGTGATTGTATAAGCATCTCAGCACTGTCAGGGGTCTCCACACAGCTGCTCCAGCACCCAGGGCTGCATCGAGGTAGGTCCATGTGGCTTCTCCTTGGGGATGTCTTGCAGGAAGTCAGTCTTGCAAGCTGAAGCAGGGAACTGCTAAGGCAGTTGCACCCTGGTGCGACCATCACAAAGCAAGAGACCCAAGAACTCGAAAGGCGAGGCTCATTGAGCCATTTATCCCACCACCCTTCAATTAATCCCACATGTGTTTATCGGCCAGGTTGGCACAATTAACTAACTCAGGCAGCTTCCTGGAAAACAGGATAAATAGGAGAGGCTGACAGGGCAAGATATGACAAAATAATAAGTTTATAAATTATCAAGGGCTCATGAGGGAGGGGGGAGTGGGGAAGGAGGGGGAAAAAAAGAGGACCTGATGCCAGGGGCTTAAGTGGAGAGTAAATGTTTTGAGAATGATGAGGGCAATGAACGTACAAATATGCTTTACACAATTGATGTATGTATGGATTATGATAAGAGTTGTATGAGCTCCTAATAAAACGATTAAAAAATAAATTAAAAAAAGAGAGGCTGGGGTTGAGGGTGTAAGGAGGATTGGTATGAGATGAGGCCTTTGTGCAGGATCTTGTGGGCATAGTAAGGAGTTTGAGTTCATTCTGAGGGCACGCACTGGGGAGCCACAGAGGACTCCAGACACGGGAAGAGCATGGTTAAGATGCTGGCTTACCAAAGCTGTCTGACTGAAGATAGGCAGATTGGAGGCAGGCTGATGTTGACACCCCAGCAGGGGGGTTGGCTATGAGTTCCCTGGCTATCGTGGCTGCCAGTATGTGTTCAAGCAGGGAGAGTACCAACACTGGAATGCCAGCCAGCCTCAGCTGCAGTGTGTGTGCCACATCTGAGACCAGAAATGCACAAGTGGGACTGCTTCCTTAGTAGATGAAGGGCACCCAGGCCTAGCAGCCCTGCCCACCCCGAGGAACAGCAGAGCCAAGAAGAGGGGCTCCAGGACTGGGCAAGGGCCTGCCCATCCACCCTTCCCTGAATCTGCTCAATAAAACCGGGGTCAGTTCCCTTCCTGCTTAGTCCTCTGAGTCACTTCACTTTCTTTCCAAGAGGGGTTAGATGAAGGGGGTAAGATCTGGAGGTTCTGAGACCCCTGGGAAAGGATGAGAGCTAGGCTCATACCCATGACTCTGTTCTTTCAAGTAGAACCTCACATACACCTCTGTCCCTCATTTGTCTTCCTGTCTGTTTATATGAATGTGTATCAGTTGTTCCATCCATCCATCCATCCATCCATCCATCCATCCATCCATCCATCCATCCATCCTTCTTTCTTTCCTTTTTCCTATCTATTCATTTGTCCATCATTTTCCCTCTCTACCCAGCTGTCAGTCTTTTTTTTCATTAACTTATTCAGCAAATGCCAGGCCCATCCAAGGTTTGAGGAAACAGCAGTAAACAGATCAATGCCAGGTAATTCTTAAAGGACCTGAGGCAAACATGCTTTAGGGTGATGGAGAAATGCTCAGGAGGATGAACGGAGAAAGTGCGAGGCAGAGAGTGGGAGGGGAAGGAGCTAGAACAGTGGTGGGGGTAAGTCATTCAGGGCTCCAGAGGATCTGGAAGGCTTGCTCTTCTCATGGAAGATGGGAGTCATGGGGAATCCGGAAAGGAAGGCAGATGCAGGACTTCATTCTAGTGGTATGCAGAGAATAGACTGTGGGGTCTGGGGTAGCAGGGGAACCAACAAGGGGCTACTGCAGCAATTGGGGGAGCAATGATGGTGTGCTAGGGCGGGTTGACCAGAGTAACAAATTCAGTGACACTCATATGTGTAAGAGAGAGCTTTAGCTTTATATCAAGAAGTAGTTATATATCAGGAAAATATCCCAGTCCAGTCTAGATCAAGTCCATAAATCTGAGACTAGTCCATAAATTCCTCTTCAAATTCATACAGCTAAATGTAATGCAGGAAGCTCACAGGCTGGTGGATGCAGAGTCTTGTGGACCCAATGGTGGTGGAAGCATTACGAGGCTCTCACAGGACATGGTATAGCTCACCAACAAGAAGGTTAAGCAGAGAGAGGGGGAAGTTCCCAGGATCCTCCTTATGAGAAGGCCACACCCACAAGGAGGTACCATCAGGCTGTGACCTAAACTCCACCTCTTCACTTCCATATCTTCAAGTTGACATGACATTATGTAATTACCACAGATGGTGACCCGTTTATCCAAGCCCCAGTGTCTCTGACCCCCTGCGCTGAGGTCTTCTGCAGCCTTGGCTGGGATCAGAGTTCCTGGAACCTCCATGCCTGCCCTTTGCTGCTCTGAGCCCCTGGCATTCTCTGGGCAATGGGTGATGCTGGGGACAGGCAGGGGAGGACAGCGGGGCTGCTGTGGCAGTGCTGACCATCCTGTGCAGCTCCCGAGCCTGGGGAAAGGAGGACTAACAGTGGCTTCCTAAAGTCCCACCCCTCCCACGTCCATCCTGCACTTCATTTCCTGACTTTATTTTCCCCATTGTATCCTGCACTCAATGGTTGAGACCTCGGTTACTCACCACAAGGTTGCTGGTTTGAACCCACCTAGAGGCTCCATAGGAGAAAGGTCTGGAGATCTGTTCCCATTAAGATGGAGACTAGCAGGCCCTGTGGGCAGTTCTTCTCTGATGCATAGGTTGTTCTGGGTTGGAGTTGACACACATCACCTAACAACCACAACCCCAAGCCCACCTCAGCCCGCACCCCAGAAGCCTCTGAGTGGTCAAGGTATGGAGCAGTCCAAGGGGGCCTTAGGAAGTCCTTCAGAGGACAGTGGTGATTTTCTGTCATGGCCACCTACATCTCAAAACAACAAACTCACTTTGGCATCATTTCACTTTGGGTTGTATGTGGGAGTTAGAGCAGATCTAGGGCTAGAAGTCATTGTTCTAGGGCATGCCACCCCCCTCTCTCAAACAGAGAGAGACCTTGCTCTACTCTGTAAACCAGCCCAAACTCACTGCCATTAGGTTGATTCCAACTCATAACGACTGAATAGGACAGGGTAGACTTGCTCTTCTGAGTCTGTAACTCTTTATGGGAGCATCTTTCTCCGTTGACCCAGCTGATGGGTTTAATTGCTGACCAACGTGTAGCTACTGTGCCATCAGGGCTCCAGTCTATAAATTAGTGCTGGCTAATTAATCGCTGCAAAGAGCTTATACAACTTAAAAAAATATATATATAGATGTATATATATTTGAGAATATACAGAGGAATACATACAGCAATTTAACAGTTTCTACTCTCAGTGGTGTGGAGGACAGACTACACGTTTTGCAATCGTTCTCACCCTCCTCTTCTGAGCTGTTCAACTGGATGTTAAAGTCAACCCTGAGGTTCTCATTTCATCTTTCTTCTTGCTGTTGTCAGTTCGATCCCATATAGGTAATTCTTTTTGTTTTTTTTTCTTTTAAAATTCATTTTATTGGGGGCTCATACAGCTCTTATCACAATCCATACATCCATCCATTGTGCCAAGCACATTTGTACATTTGTTGCCCTCATCTTTCTGAAAACATTATTCTTTCTACTTGAGCCCTTGGTATCAGCTCCTCATTTTTCCCCTCCCTCTTCATTCCCCCTCATGAACCCTTGATAATTTACAAATTATTATTATTTTGTCTTGTCTTACACTGTCTGATGTCTCCCTTCACCCCCTTTTCTATTGTCTGTCCCCCAGGGAGGGGGTTATATGTAGATCCTTGTGATCGGTTCCCCCTTTCTACCTCTCCTTCCCCTCCTGGTATCACAACTCTCATTATTGGTCCTGAGGGGTTTATCTGTCCTGGATTCCCTGTGTTCCCAGCTCTTATCTGTACCAGTGTGCATCCTCTGGTCTAGCTGGATTTGTAAGGTAGAATTGGGATCATAATTGTGGGGGGCAGGAAGATTAAAGAACTAGCGGAAAGTTGTATGTTTCATCGTTACTATACTGCACCCTGACTGGCTCTTCTCCTCCCTGCAACCCTTCCATAAGGAGATGTCCAGTGGCCTACAGATGGGCTTTGGGTCTCCACTCCACACTCCACCCCCCTCATTCACAATGATATGATTTTTTGTTCTGATGATGCCTGATACCTGATCCCTTCGACACCTTGTGATCGCACAGGCTGGTGTGCTTCTTCCATGTGGGCTTTGTTGCTTCTGAGCTAGATGGCCACTTGTTTATCTTCAAACCTTTAAGACTCCAGACGCTATACCTTTTGATAGCCAGGCACTGTCAGCTTTCTTCACCACATTTGCTTATGCACCCGCTTTGTCTTCAGTGATTGTGTTGGGAAGGTGAGCATCATGGAATACCAGTTTAATAGAACAAAATGTTCTTGCACTGAGGGAGTACTTGAGTAGATACCCAATGTCCATCTGCTATATAGGTAATTCTTAAAAGAGTCTAGTGTGCAAGGATGACTTTTTTGACTAGTTAAACTAAACTATTGTTTGATTGTCAGGAGAATTTTGTTGTTGTTTAAGGTTTAAAGATGATCTCAGGGCTATACTTTCAAGGCGTCATCCAGTCTCTGTAGCTCCAGAAAGTCTGAATTCCATGAGAAATTAAAATCTGATTCTATATGTCCCCCCTTTTGATTATAATTCTTCTATGGATTCTTGGATCAAAATGTTCAATAATGATAGCTGGGCATCATCCAGTTTATCTGATTTCACTGTAAAGAAGGCAGGTGTTTATGGAAGCAATCAGTCCCATAGTCCATATCTTTTGAACTCTTCTTCCTCTGTTTATTTTATTTTAAAATACATCATATCATTGGATCGGAAGACAACCTAAGGAGGTACGATGCATTGTTAATCTGACTTAACAGTGAAGGAAATTTAGGCTTAGAGAGGCAACATTACTTTCCCAGGCACATGTGTTGTGGGAAACAGAAAGATTTCTCCCAAGTCGTCTTCCCCAAATATATGTTTGTCTTAGGACACTGCTTACAGTTAATGGTAAATGATTTGTCAAGTTACCTCCCTAAAGGCATTCAGTTGCCAGACTACTGTCTGACCCCACCACAAGCTGGGCCTACTCTCTGTTGTTAAGGACAATGGGATACTTCTCCCTAAAGGCTTGCAGTCATCAGTTTGGTCCCTGCAGGGTGGGTTTACACCCTACTGATAATGTTTATTTAAAATCATTTTGTTAGGGGCTCATACAACTCTTATCACAATCCATACACACATCAATTGTGTAAAGCGCATTTGTACATTCATTGCCCTCATCATTCTCAAAACATTTT
>NW_022103968.1:73148586-73164491 GCF_000313985.2 Echinops telfairi
TTAAGACCCCAGATGCTATATCTTTTGATAGCTGGGCACCATCAGCTTTCTTCACCACATTTGCTTATTCACCTGCTTTGTCTACAGCGGTTGTATAATGGTTTCTATGGAGACCCAGAGAACAGGTCAAACCTGCTCAGTGACATCCAAAGTTAGAATGCCATCCTGAATCTAGGATCTGCCCATCTTGTCACCCCATGTGTACCCCCATTACCTCCCCTTCCTATTATGTGGATACTCCTATGTCTCTCCCCTCCCATTACTGTTTTATCTATAGCAAAACCCTTTCCTGTGATGTATGTCTTCACCTCTAATTAGGGGGCTTGCATGTCCCCAGAGAATATAAAAGCCTTGGTAGCAATAAATCACTCTCTCTCCACGTGGACCACCAAGTGAGGCTTAGGTGAGCATGCCACCATGAAACGTGTCTGACTCCATTATTTCAATCTCTCATGCGATCTATGACTTTACTATAATCTTTACTTATTATCGCTGTGCAATTGCACCTACCTGACCCATGATGATGTGTTAGGGCTGGTTCCCTCACAATGTAGCAAAGAAACGTTAAGAGTTGGGGCTACAGCTATCCCTCTACTGGGCATATACCCAGAAGAGGTAAGAAATAGACCATGACCAGTCGCCTGAGCCCCAATGTTTATTGCAACACAATTGCAAAAAATTGGAAACAACCTAAACTTCCATCAATAGATTAGTGGATTAGAAAACTCTGGCATGTGCACACAATGGAGTACTACGTGTCACTAAAAAGCACTGATTATCACATGAAGCACATGGCCTAATGGGAAGAGTTGGAGGAAATTATGTAAGTGAATGTGGGGAACAGAGAAGAGAAATCCTTCTGTTCCCCACAAGTGAAGTTAGCCAATCACAAAAGGACAAGTACAACATGAGTCCACTGAGGTCAGTACAATCAGCACAGTAGGTATAGAAGAAAAGCCACTTATCTCACACTATATGGGTTGAGGTATAGGCAGTCGGGTGGGGGACAGGTCAAACCCAAGGATGTGCATGTCATTCCAACATAAAGAAGGGGAAAGGGGAGAAGGGAGAGGGAGAAAAGGGGAGGACCATAGAGGCATAGAGACGATGCCACTGGGGGAGCAGGGCACTAACCCACCCAGGGGGAGAGTATTGGTGATGTCTTCACAAAATTGGGAGTGTGCATGCCATCTTGAGGGCAATGTAGGCACACGGAGCAATGCATGAGCAGAATGGGCTGCAAGGCCGGCCCCAATCAGAGCCAAACTGACACCCTCCCTGGAAGTGTGTGCAACAGGGGACAATACTAAATCTACAGGTTGGGGAGAGGGGAAGACTTGCCATGCTCACACGGAAGCAAACCAAGAAGGAAAAAGAGCAAAGGTTCTAGACACCAAACCCTAAGGATGACATCCCTGCATGAAGCTGCTAAGGCACAGAGAGCGCTATAGGGCCAACAATAGCTGAAGACATGATGTTCTCTTGCTGAACATTCTGTGACAGAGAACAATACTGGGGACACATGGTGGGGAGTGAAACCCCCCACCAGTGGGGTGAATCAGTCTGAATCCCCCACAGTGGGGTGAATCAAGAAGGGAACATAACAGATCAGCAAAGGGAGCAAAGCCAAGCCATAAAGCCCCCGAGGAGCTCCCCCCCCAAAGTAGATTTCAGGCTAGAAGGGGCAGTTCCCAGAAACCCCCAGGACCAATGGGGAGATAGTCATAAAGGTCAGTGGACAGACCTGGAATTATCTATGCTTTTGTTTTGTTTTTTGCTACTTATTATTATCATATATATATGTATATGTATATATATTATAGTCTATTTTTCTCTTTTTAGTCAACTTTTTGCTTTATTTTTCTATTGTCTACATTATTGTTGGTTTGTCTACCTATATAAGATAGGAGAAAGAAATGGGACCGAAGGTTTCAGAAGGACTTAGCAGGGAAAGGGAGTGATGAGCAAACAATGCCATAGTCAGGGGAACAACTAGGGAATTAAAATTAATAACGAGGAGGATGTAGAGATCCCAGTGGTGTTGGAGCAACAGCAATCTAGCTGAGAGGAATTATTAAGAGGCAGAAGAAGAGTGAGCATGATGGTGGGAAAGGAAGAAGGTAAAAGGAAACAGAGGAAAGATCTAGGAAGCAAAGCTCTGTATATAGATATAAACATAGGTGTGCAATTATGCAAATATATTCATTCATAAAACTAGAGGTATTTATATGGCAATACATTGAGGAAATGGACGAACTTTGGGCCTCTGTTCAAGCCTTCCCTCAACGCAAGAACATTTTGTTCTAACAACCTGGCATTCTGTGATGCTTACCCTCCTGACACAATTGCTGAAGACAAAATGGGTGCACAAGCAAATGTGGTGAAGAAAGCTGATGGTTCCCAGGTATCAAAAGATAAAGCATCTGGGGTCTTAAAGGCTTGAAGCAAGCCCACATGGAAGAAGCACACCAGCCTGTGAGATGATGAGGTGTCAATGGGATCAGGTAACAGGCATTAGAAGACCCAAAACAAACATACATATTGTTGAGAACAAGGTGGGTAAGAACAGAGACCCAAAACCCAGGGTCACAAGGAAGGGATGAGTCAACCACAGTGAAGTATAGCACCGATGAAACATACAATATTACTCTGGTTCCTTGAGGCTTCCTTACCATGCCTTTCACTGCAGGCTAGACTGGAGCATGTACACAGATAAGAGCTCACAACACATGGAATCCAGGTCAGATAAACCCCTCAGGAACAAAATGGGAGTAACGATACCAGAAGGGTAGGAGGAAGATGGGAAGAGGTGGTGGGAAGAAACTGTGGGGGGAGACAGTGGTTGGTGTAAGATATGAAAATAATAACTTATAATTTATCAAGGGGTCACAGGGTGGGAGGGGGGGAGGGACGGTAAAAAGAGTTGATACCAAGGGCTCAAATAGAATGTAAATGTTTAGAAAATAATGATGGCAAACTATGTACAAATATGCTTGATACAATTGATGTATGGATTGTTATAAGAGCTGTAAGAGCCCCAAATAAAACGATCTTAAAAAAAAGGGTTGGGGCTAGACAGGGTGCAGTATAGCACCAATGAAACACACAACTTTCTTCTAATTTTTTAATGCTTCCCCATCCTCCTCCACTATCATGACCCTAGGTCTATCTTACAAACCCTGCTATACTGGATCATGTACACTGGTACAGATAAGAGTTCTCGACACACAGAATCCAGGACAGATAAAACCCTCAGGAACAGTAATGGTCGTAGTGATACCTTGAGGGTAGAGGGAAGATGAGGGGAGAAGAAGGAGAAAGGGGAACCAATCTCAACGATTGATGTATAACTACCCCCACCCCCCAGGGGAATGAACAACAGAAACGTGGGTGAAGAGAGACAACGGATGGTGTAAAAATGAAAATAAAAATAACTGATAAATTATCAAGGGTTCACAAAGATGGGAGGGTGGGGGGAAGGAGGAGAAATAAGTAACTGATACCAAGGGCTCAAGTAGAAAGTGTTTTGAAAATGATGATGGCAACATATGTACAAATGTGCTTGTTATAAGAGCTATAAGAGCCTCCAATAAAATGATTGATTAAAAAACAGAGAGAGGGAGAGAGGGAAAGGGAGAGGGAGAGAGACAGAGGGAGAGGGAGAGAGAGAGACTTGATTGCTAGCTAAAGAATTTAAATAAAAAAAAAAGAATTGAGGCTAGAAACAGCGTGTCGACTCTGAGACTCCCATTCCAACCCGATGTATTCATTAGGGACAGGCAGCCAGCAGTGATATACAGTGCAAAACTATAACAGTAGCAACAGCAATGATAAGAAAACAATAATAACCACAGCTACTCTTATCAAGCCTCTACAAAGCCAAGTGTACTACTGTGTTTTATGGAATCATCCCTCACCCACAGGAGCCAATGAGTCAGCTCTGACCCATTGCAACCTCATGGACAATAGGATGCAACACCGCCTGGTCCTGTGTCATCCTCACAATTGTTATGTGTGAACCATTGTTGCAGTCACGGTGTCAACTCATCTCATTTAGCGCCTTCCTCTCGTTCTTTGCCCCTCCACTTTACCAAGCATGATGTCCTTCTCAAGGGACTATTCTCTGCTACAATATGTCCAAAGTATGTGAGACAAAGTCTTGCCATCCTTACTTCTAAGGAACATTCTGACTGTACTTCGTCCAAGAAAGATTAGTTTATTATTCTGGCTCACTGCTACTACCATGGATTAAATTCTGACTCACAGGGATCCTATATTCTTCTCGCAGTATATTCAATATTCTTCTCCAACTCAAGGCATCAATTTTTTACTCTTCCTTATTCAGTGTCCAGCTTCACATGATATGAGGTGACTGAAATGACCATGGATTGGGTCATGCTCACGCTAGTCTTCAAAGTGATATCTTTGCTCTTTAATCCTTTAAAGAGATCTTGAGGAGCCCTGGTGGCATAGTGGTTATGCGTTGGGCTGCTAACTGCAAGGTCAGCAGTTCAAAATCACCAACTGATCTGCAGAAGAAAGTTGAGACTTTTTACTCCCATCACGAGTTACAGTCTCAGAAACCCACTAAGGCAGCTCTACCCAGTCCTATAGGGTCACTATAAGTCAGAATCAACTTGATGGCAATGAGTTAAGGGAACAGATTTGCCCAAGGCAATATGTCATTTGACTTTTTTGGCTGCAGTTTCCATGGGCATTGGTTGTGGATCCAAATACAATGAATGCCTTGACAAAGAGTGAGCTCCTTTACACAAGGGGAAACTGAGGTGCAGAGAGAAGCAGAAGCAATCAATGTCCCAAGTGCCACAGCAGGGGAGCGTTGGGACTAGGACTCAAGATCAAGTCTGGCTCTAAGCCCTTTTGACCCTTAAATGGGCTGTTGACAACGTGGCCAGCCTTCTGCTGCAGCTGATGGTGCTGGATTGACTGTGGCTATCGCATGTTGAGCATGTCATCCTGTGTTGTGACTGCTGGGTCTAGGTTGCCATGGTCAGCTCCTGAGCAACACACAATGGAATGTCACCCAGTCACAAAGAGAAAGGATTCCTATTGCATGCCTCGACATGGATGCACCTGAAAAAAAGACACGCTCAAGAAATAACCCCCAACCCTCCCAGTCAATGCCAACTCATAGAGACCCTCTAGAACAGGGTCGATTTGCTCTTGCGGTTTACATCTTTATGGGAACAGACTGCCTCATCTTTCTCCTGGGGGTTTGAACCGCCAACCCTGCAGTGAGCTTAACCCAGTGCAACCCACGGGTGAAAAAAGTTCAGTCACAACAGAGCCAAAGCAGCATGATCTCACTTATGTGAAATAAGGACATATCTAGAAACTGATGATGACAGAACAGGTGCCAGATACCAGTGACTGTTGAATCAGCAGTGACTCACAGTGACCCTGTGGATGGCTTAGAGTAGAGCTGTGTCCACAGGGTTTTCAATGGTTAATTTGGGAGGAGTCAATTGCCAGGCCTTTCTTCCAAGGTGTTCTCCTCTGAGTGGACCAGAATCTCCAATCCTTCAGTTAATAGCCGGATGGGTTAAGGATATGACTACTAGGGAAATACTGGCCCTGCTATGTACCTTCCCAGCCCTGCTGGTTCCTTCATAGGGCCACTGAGATTTGTCTCCAAAGGAGCCCTGGTGGGGTCAGGGGTTAGCCATTGGGCTGCTAACAACACGGTCAGCAGTTTGCACCTACCTCGGAGGAAATGTTAGAAAGAGGGCTGTTTTGCTCTGCTCCACAGGATTTCTAGGAGTTGGAATCAACTCAACGGCAGTAGTGTTTGGGGGCCATGCCCCCAGTGCCTGCCTGACTGCTCCAGTGAACCGGGTGTCATACTAGTCCTGGCAGCCGGATGGCTGACACATCCAAAGTGTGTGTTTCCCCCAGGCCCAGTGACCCAGCCAGGCTGGTGAGGCTGAATCTGACAGCTAATTACATTATTGTACTGAGCCCCAGCCTTTGTGGTTATTTGCTGAGCTGGACACTGGCTAAAGCTTAGCCCAGAATTCCTGCTCTGTTTTCTGAGGCAATGCAGGGTCATCTGTTCTGGTGCCAGACTTCCCAGGAGGCTATAAAAGCCCCGGCAGTGGCCAGGCCTCGAATATGCTCTCGGGGGTTGGTGTCACTGGTAAGCATGCCCTCTTGTCTGCCTTGCCTTTTCCTCATGTTCTCATTCCCAATACAATTCGGGGGAGGCCTCGGTTTGAATCTAGCCACTGCCTCTTTCTGGTGCCTTGCCTTCTTTGCTGTTAAAAGAGGGGAGAACTTGGAAAACCTTCCTGTTTGAGGGGATTAGAGATTATGCTGGTCAGTGGTCTGTAACAGCTCCTGGTAAGCCTCTGGGGCCACTCGCCCAATGTTCTTTACTATTATTACTCAAGACCCTTTGGTGTTGTTAGTTGCCTTTGGTATGCTCAAATCCCCTGTGTATTTTGAATGTCTTGGTGGCATAGTGGAAGTGGGAGAACGATGGGGCTTTCTACTCCCTTGGAGTTAGTGTTAAAATTTTTTTTTAATTAAAAAAAAGAGTTAAAGACTTGGAAACCCACAGAAGGAGTACTGCCTTGTCCGATAGAGTCACTAAGAGTTGGTATGGGTGCAATTGCAGTAGGCTGAGTTTTGTTTGTTTGCTTGTTTGTTTTGCGTCCACATCAGACAATCTTCTCTTGAGATCCGAAGGTTTTCAGGGCTGATGTTTGGAAGGAGAGCACCAGGGCTTTCTTCCTAGTCTGTCTTAATCTGGAAGCTCCTTTGCAACCAGCCCACTGTGGGCAACATTGCAGGCATTTCAAATCCTGGAGGCCTCACTTCCAGCAGCCCGGGACCACACCATCCACATCCTTGTGTACCTGCCTGCTGAATTGAACTCAGAGAATTCACAGGTAGAAGGAATCGAACCTGAACAGTTCAGTTGCACATCAAGGGCAGTCAAATCTGACAGCTCTCTCCATGGTCATCCTTCATACCTGGGGAGAGGTGACTGCTGCCATGAGCTCAAAAGTTCCAGTTGCCGGGGATGTCAAAGCCACTGATGCCTAGTGGGAATAACGTGTGTTAAGGGCTTGCAGTACCACATTCTGTTTTATCAAGTTCTCACCACCTGCTTGCCAACACTACTGGGTGTTCTGACTGCCCCCAATCTACAGACAAGGAAACTGAGGCACACAGAGAGACTGGAACCCAGGCAGTGCCTTGCTGTTGGTAAGCCATTGTACTGCATCCTGAACTGGACTCACAGGGTTCCAGCTTTGTTCCAAGGATGCTGAGGGGGAGGCAGTTGGGTACTGGACCTTCAGGCACTGTGGCAGCCTCTGGGCTGGGTTTGGTGGGGGTAGAGAAGAGCAAGCTGGGCTCACAGCTGCTTCGCTGAGTTTCACCTTCTACTGTGGGGTCAGTATTGGGCTCTGCCAGAAAGGGTGGTGGTTGGCAGCCAGTCAAGGAGAAAGTTGAGGCAGCTGCTCTGTGAAGATCAGCACCTTGGCTTTCCCTGGGGGCAGTCTGACTCTGTCTTATGGGGTGGTGGTGAGGTGGAATTGACTCCATGGCAGTGAGTGTGGTTTGGGTGGCAACCCAGAGGTTAAAGCTCTCAACTGTGAACCTCAGGGTCAGTGGTTAGAAACTGTTCTCGGAAGACAGATGAGGCCATCTGTTTCTGTAAAGACTGACAATCTCTGACACCCCAGGGAGCTGTGCCCCTCTTGTCTGCAGGGTTGCTGTGGGTTTGCTGGACCCCACGGCAGTGGGTTTAATGTGAAAGAAGTTTCTGGAAACTCGATGTGGTCTCTGGAGCAGGAAACCAGGTCTCCTGTCTTGTCCCGGGGGAGCGTAACCTGACTTGACTGGTGTCTTGGGAGAAATGAGGGGAAGAGTTGGACATTTTCTGGAGCTTTCCATGCCATTCTTAAAACTTCAACCAGATTTATTCCTGTCGAGTCAATTCAGACTCAGGTGGGTTCTGTGTATGGAAATAAAAACTCCACAGGCTTGTCTTGGCTGTAATCTTTGTGAAAGTGATCGCCAGGCCTTTCTCCCCCAGTAATGCTAAACACCAAGTGTTGGTGACACCCAGCGACCCTGATATCTTCACCAGCTAAGCAATTCCCTCCCCTGATGCTCCTGACCATGCCTGGACACCCACCTTGGTCCCTTTGCTTTCTCATAATGTAGAATTCCACAGTAGGTACTTTCCCTATTGGGGCTGGGTAAGACTGACGTGGAGAGGAGAATTCTGGCTTCTGGGAAGGGTGAGAGGAGTGAGTGAAGGAGAATGGTTTGGGAAAGGGGCACAGGGGGATCTGGGAGATCCCAACCTGGCAGTCACCAGCCAGATGTGGCTAGGGCAGAGCTGTGGTTGGCTAAATTAATTTGCTTCTCATCAAGAAACTCCAAAAACAGAGAGTCCATTCTCTGGTCTGGCCCCAATGGACTCTGAGCTTGGCAGTTCAGACCCACCAGTCCCTCCTTGGGAGAAAGATGAGGCTATGTGCTCTGCTCTCATAAAGACCGACAACTTCGGAAACCCACAGGGGCAGTTTCTACTCTGTCCTCGGCAGCATTTCCCAAAGTGGGCAGTACTGCCTCCTGCTGTGGGATGCTGGGATAGCCAGGGCACCTGCAAAAGCCGATCGATCTCACACTACATCCTGGACAATGGGCTAAAGCACAAATATTTTTCATTAACAAGGGGGCGCTGAGTTGTCACTTTTTCTGAAAAGAGGTGGGGATTGGTCCAGTAAGTTTGGGGCCCAGTGTAGAGGCTTGCTATGAATTGGGATCAACTCAATGGCAGTAGGTGTGGGGGTGAGGGGGCCAGTTGGGACCCTGTGTAAGCTCTAATATAGCACCACTGATGTCCTGCACCTTTTGTTTTTCTGGGGCTGACCTGGATCTAAAAAAAGAAGAAAAAGGTAGGTGTTTAGTTGTTCAGACCTGTTCTAAGCTGAACTGAAACCTCGCTGAGGACAGAGTTTGGGGCTAAGCGGAGTGGTCCCAGCAGCCCCCTTGCATGCGCCCCCCCCCATCCCCCAGCCACCGCACCAGCAGGGTGAGAGAAGACCCTGATGGCAGGCCTCCACATCTTCCAGGTATTTCCTGCCCAGAAGTCCACCATGGCCTCGGACCACCAGACCCAAATAGGCAAGCAGCAGCCACCTCCCAACCCCAAGGTGCGTACAACAGCTCATCGCCCTCATTCTCGGTTTCCACTTGTGTATAATGGGTTTGGCATCTTCCTTCTCGGGGCACTCTCTGCTCCTGTCTGGGCTCAGTTTCCCCTTCCTGCTCCCGGGGGAGGGGGTACAGAATCTGAAGGCCTTGCCCTGACTGGACCACCTGAGTCCCCACACTAGCTTCCAGCATTAGAGCCTGCTCCGTGACTCACGGGGTCCCTACTTGCAGCCTCCAGTGAACAGGGTGTGCTATACAACAAGCTCCATACCCTCACATGAGGCTGTGACACTGGGACTGGACTTGCCACAATCTTCATAATATGGGGAGAGCCCTAGGGATTTTACCACAGGGATGGGAGACAAGGCAGAGAACTGGGGGTCACTTTATGCATGGCACATTAGCGTATGAGCCCCACACCAGCTTGGAAGTTCACCTTGCAATCTCACTTCCATGCCTGGTGTCCAGGCCAGGGGATAGGTACTCCCACCACCCAACTGGCTGCTCCCTGCAGCCACCTGCCTACTCGTTTGTAGGAGTCCTGGTCAGAGATCCACCCACAACCATCAACCTGTCCAGTCAAACTGGGCAGTCCCTCACCCTCTTGGGCTGTTTTTCTGGGGGACAGATGATAAAGCAGCAAGCAAACATGTGAGTTCGAATAGAGAAAAGGGCTCAGAGGAAACTTCAAGGAAGAAAGAGCCTTGGGAGAGTCTAGCAGATGAGGAACAGTGGTCAAGCAGGGTCTCCCGGAGGAAGGGACATTTAACGATTGATGTGGGTCCAGGGAGGCACTGTGTGACACTTGGTGGAGCTGTGTGGCACTTGGTGGAGGGGCTGGGGAGAGGCAGAACAGGACAAGGAAAAGCATATGCAAAGGCCCTGTAGCAAGTGTGAGGAACAGTAGGAAGGTCAGTGCAGGTGGCTTAGAGCCCTGCCCAGCAGAACTACAGGAGTAATTTGAAATGTTCTAGTAGCCACATTGGGAGAGAGACAGGGCTGTCTACTTCCATAAAGCATTACAGTCGCAGAAACTCACAGGGGCAGTTCTACCCTGTCCTATAGAGTTGCTATGAGTCAGCATCGCCTTGATGGCAGTGAGTTTGGTTTGGTTTGGTTTTGTTCGGCTTCCTAGTTAACTTGAGGGAAAACTATCACCTCCATGAAGCCAGGATAAAGTCAACAAATCTCTCAGTCCATGTTCTTGAGTCTTCGCAGTAGCCTTGCAAAAGAGATGGAAAGCCCATTTTACAGATGAGACCAATAGGGCCCAGAGGAATTCAGACACTTCCTGTGGTTGCCCAGCTGGATATAGCACAGGGGCATCTGAGGCTAGGGCTGTCTCCTGACTTGGTCTGCAGCTGGGTCACCGGCCACAACAATGCAACTGAACCTGTGGGATTTGTCTCTGCTTTTGTCCAGCCAATCCATGCTGACTCAGCCTCAGGCTGACCACATGGGCTCTGTGGCTGCCCATCTGGAGTGTTCAATCCAGAGACAAGTCCCTACAAAGAGTGGCTAGAAAACCTCTGCTCAATATTCTCACTGCATCCAGGAAAGATGCAGCTGGCCTCTCAGTTAGCACATGGCTGTGAGCTTGGGTGGGATGCTTCACTTTGGAGAGCGTTGTTTCCCATGGTGAGAATGCTGCCAGCCCCTAGATCAGGTGAGTCAAGGGGGACCAAGGCCCCTGGTATGTGTGGTTGTACAGGTGAAATGGGAATGAAGCATGTATATAAGAAGCCCTAGTTTGGTTCTTAGGGAAGCAGAAACATTTCAGGCCAGGTGACCTAGCACATTGGATCAGCATCATCAGCCTCACCTGAGAGCTGGTGAGAAATGCAGAATTGGGGGTTGCTCTCCAGTTCTGCTGCCCCAGAAACTGCATTCTACCAGATTCCCAGGTGCTCTGCATGCACATGAGGGTTTGAGAAGGTCTGTTGGAGTAGAAACAGCATCGGGCAGACCTGGGCTCCAATATCCTGCCACTTACCCTTCTAGGGGTCTGTGACATCTCTCTTCATTAATAGAATTGTCCCTCCCACATCCAGAAACACTAGGATATGCTAGCTACCGTCCCCCAGGTCCTTCTAACTGTCCCATGAGACCGGTACTGCCTCAATGCCTTATTCTACAGATGGGAAAGTCTCATGGCGGGGACATGGCTTCATGTTGGGGTGGTAACTCTGAAGGCAGAGTCTGGTAACATCCTTGGGGCTCCCCAGCCTTGACACTGCCCACTCTCACTGTCCCTGCCATGAGGGGTTAATGCTCTCCTCCTGTTGCAGATCACCGTCTTTGAACAGGAAAACTTCCAGGGCCACTCTCATGAGCTCACTGGGGCCTGTTCCAACCTGAGAGATACTGGCATAGAGAAGGCGGGCTCCATTCTGGTGCAGGCTGGACCGTATGTACTGGGGAACTGAGTGGGGGTGGGGGTGGGGGTATGTCCTCACGCTGCTGCTAGACTGTGCCTCCAGGGGACCAGGAATGGTGACAGACAGCCTCTGAAGAGAACCTGTGCTTTGGGAACCAAACTACTGTATTGCTGTTGTTGGGTTCTAATTCACAGTGACCATATACAGAAAAACAGGTCCTGTGTCGCCTTCACCACCGTTGTTACATTCGGACCATTGCTAGAGCCGCTCTATCAATCCAGCTCACGAAGGACCTGCCTCTTTGGGCTGCCCCTCTATTTTATCAGGCAGGACGTCTTTCTCCAGTGACTAGTCTCTTCTGATCACATACCTTAAAGTATGTGAGATGAAGTCTCACCATACTGGCTTCTCCAGAGCACTCTGACTGTACTTCTTCCCAGACTGATTTGTTTGTTCCTCTGATGGTAATTTCAGTATTCTTTGTCAACACCATGACTGAAAGGCTCTTCTGCAGTCTTCCTTTTTCATGGTTCACCACCTGGCTGTCAGTTTGTCATACCATCGTGATTGTGAGTTGCTGTAAAGTTGCAAGCTAGGCCACCAGCACTTCAAACACTAGGCAGGTGGAGAGTCACCCATGGTGGGGCCATTTTCGGAGGAGCTTCCAGATAAAGAGGCTCAGAAGAAGGACTTGGTAGTCCACTTGTGAAGGATTATCCACTGAAACCTTATGAAGAGCAGTGGAAGTCAGACCCCTCTGGGTTCAAGTCCTGCTTCTGCTCTTGGTGGCTGTGTGATGGCAGATGTGCCTCAGTTTCCTCCCATGCAGGAAGAGGTTAACTCCACCCTCCTGAGGATGATGGGAGAGAGCTTGTGGACTTACAGCATGAGAATTAGAGTTCTGTATTTTCTGGGGATGGTATTTGGGGGAAGTGGGTTAAGCACTTCATTGCTGATTGCAATGTTGGCTGTTTGAACCCACCAGCCACTCAGTGGAAGAAAGATGAGGCTATGTGTCTCCATTACAATTGACAGACTCGGAAACTCTATGGCAGCAGTTGAAAACAACAAAGCAAAAATTTATTTTGACACCTGGTGACCCTGTAGCACAGGATCGAACTGCCCTTGTGAATTTCTGAGATTGTACCTTATTGTGGGAGTAGAAAACCTTATCTTTCTTCCATGGAGCAGCTGGTGGTTCAAACAGCTGACCTTGTGGTTAGCAGCCCAACATGTAACCACTATGCCACCAAGGCCCTGTCCTAGAGGGTCGCTATGATTAGCATTAACTTCACAAAAACAGGATGTACCCTTGAAGGGAGCAGCACTGGCAGAGTACCAATGTGCTTGGCTGCAAACGAAGCAGCCAAGTGGGTCAGTGGTTCAAACCCACCAACCTGTCTGTGGGAGAAAGATGAAGCATTCTGCTCCCATAAAGACTGATAGCCTTAGAAACCTATAGGGCAGTTCTACTCTGTCCTAGGGGCACTATGAATTGACTGATGACCACTCATTAATAATGGGTTTGGTTTATTACTATTATTATTTAATGTTTCCTTGTTGAGATAAGATCCCTGGTGGCATAGTGGTTACCCATTGGGCTGCGATTGTCAAGGTCTGCAGTTTGAAACTACCAGCCTCTCTAGGGAGAAAGACAGGACTTTCTACTCCCAGAAAGAGTTACACTCTAGGAAACTCACAGGGGAAGTTCTACCCTGTCCTATAGGGTCACTATGGGTCAGCATCAACTCGATGGCAGGGAGTGAGTGAGTTGTTAGGGTGGACTGGAGTGAATCCTGGCTGAAGGGGGTTTGGAACTCCTTTGACCTCTCTGTCTTCCTCTGTCTCTGTCTGTGTGTCTCGGTCACAGCTGGGTGGGCTATGAACAAGCCAACTGCAAGGGTGAGCAGTTTGTGTTTGAGAAGGGTGAGTACCCTCGCTGGGACTCATGGACCAGCAGTCGCAGGACAGACTCCCTCAGCTCACTGAGACCCATCAAAGTGGTGAGTCCTCTCCCCTCCCACTACCCTCCTTTCTTCACCTTCCTGATGTCAGAGGCCCAGGGCCCAGGAAGGAGCCACCCTGTCTGACAGGGCACCCCTTCTGGTTGATGGTGGTGGTGGAGCCTTTCCTGCAAAAGTCTTTCCTGTGTTTCCTCATCTGTAAAATGGAGATAGCATATATTATATCTGTTATTAAGGTGCTCTGGTGGCATAGTAAGTTATGCATTTGGCTGATAGCTGAAAAGTCAACAGTTTGAATTCACCAGCCACTGCTTGCGAGAAAGTGAAACTGTTAGCTCCCATAAAGACAGATCATCTAGGGAACTTGAGAGAACAGTTCTACTCTGACTCATAGGGTCTCTGTGAGTTGGAATCAGCATGACGGCAGTGGGTTTGGGGCTGATCTGGAGAAACCTTGGTGGTGCAAAGGGTTAAGTGCTTGACTGCTAACGGGGTAAGCTTTTGGAACCCACCAGCTGCTCCTTGGGAGAAAGTTGAGGTGGTCTGTTCCTTTAAAGATGGACATCCTCAAGAAACTGAGGGAGCAGTTCTACGTTGTCCCATAGTGGCCCTGTGAGTCAAAATCAACTTGATGGCAATGGGTTGCGTGCTAAGATGTCCACATGCTATGCTCAAGGCTGGTGCCTTGCACCCTTCTAACCCAACAGTTGCTGTTGAATTGTTTCCGACTCACAAGGAACCCCTGGGATGGTGCAAGACAGGGCTTTCATGGCTCAGTGTCTGGAAACAGGTCAGCAGGCTCTTCTTCTGAGGTGCACCTGGGTGATCACCAGCCACTCACTGTTTGGTGAGCTGCTTGGATACCCTCACCATTTGTACCACCCAGGGGACTCATGGGAGTTAACACAAGACCTTTGTCAGAGGAGGCGTGGAGGCTGTAGGTGCAGTGATGTTTCAGGGTCTTGTCCATAGTGTAACTTCTGGGAGTGTGTGCTGCATGCACGTGTCCCCACAGTGACCCCACGCGGGGCCACAGTTCATGGAGCTTATCACAGACCATGGGTGGTAAGCGAATTGGGTGGGGCGTAGAGTGGGAAGACCCAGTCACCTGAGCTCCCTGCTCATTCCCAGGTCCCTCTCCATGCACAGGACAGCCAAGAACACAGGATCATCCTCTACGAGAACCCCAATTTCACAGGGAAGAAGATGGAGATCATTGACGATGACGTGCCCAGCTTCCACGCACATGGCTATCAGGAGAAGGTGTCCTCCATCCGTGTGCAGACTGGCACGTGAGTGCAATCCTACCCCTATTCATTCTGCCCCGGGCCCATGGACACTGGACCCTCTATCCTGCTTTTCCAGGAATCACTGCTCCCTCCATGCCCCCAATCCCCGTGTGCTATCACACTTGCAAAAATCACCCTTCCCAACCTCAGCCTATGAGTGGCTTTCGGCCCTGCCATTTATGCCCTTTTCTTGCCTGTTGGGCAGGTCAAATCCCTGGGCCTCCCCTGTAGCCACCCAGAACAGGGCAGTCCATGGGGGAGCAGGAGTGGGTGGCAGGCAGAGGCGGAGCCAGGGGAAGGTTGGGAATGGGTCACAGGAAGGGCGGCCATGAAGCCTTGTGCTGTACAAGACACTGACCCTAGAAACAAGAGCATCCTTTTGGTCCACAGACCTTGCTCGGGATGCCACAGACAGCGTCTGGACAGGGCCATGCTGTTGCTGACCTTCACAGCTTGCAAAAGAGGAATGCTAATTAGGCCTTCAGAATTTGTATGCACTGGCTGTTCACATCATTGGCCTCTTGAAATCAGCTATCATGGGAGAATTTATCCTACAAGAATTGTCAAGCACTACAGGGCCTTCCTCTGCTTTTTTGGGTTGTTTTTAAAGAGAAAGATCCTAGAGGGAGTAGGGTGTGCTCTGTTCAGTCCTTCTTCTGTCTGTCTGTCTCTCCATGTTCCCTCACCTCACCTCTGGCCCTACAGGTGGGTTGGTTATCAGTACCCTGGATACCGTGGGCTGCAGTACCTGCTGGAAAAGGGGGACTACAAGGATAGCGGTGACTTCGGGGCCCCCCACTCCCAAGTGCAGTCCATACGACGCATCCGGGATATGCAGTGGCACCAACGGGGCACCTTCCACTCTTCCAACTAGCACACTAAACGCCCCATGCCTCACGCCCCTTCCCAGGCCCTTCCCAGAGCCCAGGCTACTGTGGGGATTCCTCCCTGGCCTTCCCAGTGAGTGAATAAAGTGTGACTTGCAACCAGTCTCCGGAGTGCATTTTATTCCCAGAGAGAGAGAGAGACAGAGAGAGAGAGAGAGAGAGAGAGAGAGAGAGAGAGAGAGAGAGAGAGAG
>NW_022103968.1:73164591-73169650 GCF_000313985.2 Echinops telfairi
GAATGAACTAGAAAGTCTGGGCAACGTGGGACAACAAAGTACCCTAGAATCTTCTAGCTCTGCAGCTGTGTGACCTGGGCAATGTCCAACTTCTCTGGACCTCTGTTTCCTCACCTGACTTAGAACCCTCCTGCCCCAACTCAAATTCAAACCCAGTGCATTCTGATTCATAGCTCATAGTGACCCCCATGGCTGACTATGGTGGCTTAGTAGGTTATGTGTTGGGCTGACCTGTGGCCTGCAGTTCAAAACTACCAGCCACTCCGTGGGAGAAACACAAGGCTTTCTACTCCCCTAAAAAGTTACAGTCTTGGAAACCCACAGGGGCAATTCTACCCTGTCCTATAGGGTCACTATGAATCAGTCGGGATTGACTCTGTGGCAGTGAGTTTCTGTGCCATAGAAGCTCCGATGGCTCTGTCAGGTAAGTGCAGAGCTGTTAACTTTAAGGTCTGTGGTTCAAGCCAACCATATGCTCTGCTGGAAGAAGACGAGGCTGTTATAAAGATTTATGTACAGCTCCAGAAACTGCAGTGTTTTAAAAAATATGTGATATCACCTCAGGGGATGCTGGAGTGATCCTGGATGTGCAGCAGAAGAGAGGCCTGCACTTTATGGGCCCAGAAGCTTTGAATTTCCAGGGGGGTCCTGAGTGATTGTTTTTGAAAAGGGGTGCTAGGTGAAATAACTTTGGGAGTCAGTGCTATGAATTGGAATTGACTTGTTGCAGTAGATTTTGGTTCTGTGAGTTAGTCTCTGAGTTTGTTCTTGGTCTGCATATGGCGGTGGTTTAAACTCACCCAGCAGAGCCACTCAAGAAAGCCTGGTGAGCTGCTCCAATCAAGATTATACTGAAAGTGAACAAGCTCACCGCAGATGCAGACTCACAGGGAACCTATAGGACACGGTAGAACTGATCCTATGGGTTTCTGAGACTACTGCTCTTTACAGAAGCAGAAAGCCCCATCTTTCTTCTGCAGAGCAGCTGGTGGATTTGAACTGCTGACCTTGTGATTAGCAGCCCAACTTGTAACCACCTCTACCAAAAGGTTCATGGGAAAATGGAACTAGAAGGTAATGGGTTTTTACAGTAGCAGCTTCATACCAAGAGCTCTGATAGGGATGAGTGAAGGGCAGAGTGAAGGACAGAGTTGTCATGACTTGGAATTGGCTTGGTGGTAACAGGTTAAACTCACAAAGCTCTGTGCCTTTGAGTCGATTCCAACTCATAGCGGCCCTATTGATAGATCAGCGTGGAACTGCCTCTGTGGGTTTCTGAGACTGTAACCCTTTACTGGAGTAGAAAGTCTCCTCTTTCTCTATCAGAGTGGGTGGTGCTTTTAAACTGCCGACCTTGTGGTTATCAGCCCAATACACAGCCACTAAACCACCAGGGCTTCTTTGGTAATAAGTTAGTTTGTTTTTGTTTTGATTTTTAGTCTATGAGTACTGTACCATATTGCGGCCACTCAACCCATTGCTAGCAAGTCAATTCCAACTCATAGTCACCCTAAATAGGGTTTCTGGGGCTGTAAATCTTTACAGGGGCAGAAAACCTCACCCTTTTCCTTTGAAGCAGCTAGCGAATATGAACTACTGAATTTGTCCAATGCATAACCCACTATTCCACCTGTCTGTTTTGTAATAAGTCTTAATCATTGTCATTAAGTCTATGCTGACTCATAGCGACCCCCTGTGGATTTCTGAGACTGTAACTGTTTGCGGGAGTAGAAAGCCCAGCCTTTCTCCTGCTAAACTGCTGGTGGTTTCAAACTGCTGAAATGCAGATCACAGCCCCGTGCATAACCACTCCACCACCAGGGCCTCTGTAATGGCTTGAAGTCCCCCCAAATCATCATTCTTTTTGAGGGACATTGAAGCTATTTCTGCCTTTTTCCACTTCCTTCTAAAATTCCAGTGATCCCATGTACGACAAGACAAAATACTGCCTTGTCCTGTGCCAGTCTCAAGTACCCTGTGTGAGCTGTGGTGGCAGCCACTGTGCCAATCCTCACCTCTGAGGGTCTTCTTCACTGACCCTCTGTCAAGGGTGATGTCCTTTTCCAGGGACTGGTCTCTTTTGAAAACATGTCCAAAGTACATGAAATGAAACCTTACTATTTTTGCTTCTAAGAAGCATTGGCTGCACTACTTCCAAGACAAATTTGTTTATTCTTTTGGCAGTCAATAGTACTTTCAATACTCTTCACCAGCACCATCATTCAAATGCACCATTCTTCAATCTTTCTTAGTCAAAGCCCAACTGACACATGCATATGAGGTGATTGAAAATACCCTTGGCTTGGGTCAGGAGCACCATAGTGCTCAAAGTAACTCCTTGTTTTTCAACATTTCAAAGAGGTCTTGTGCAACAAATTTACATAATGGAATGCGCCATTTGATCTCAGAGAAGCTAAAAGCCCCCAATTAAGTGCCTGGAGGCACCCTCCTCAAAGGAGCCACCTCCCTGAAGGCATTCAGCTTCACTTGCTCAATGGCCAGGAAGCCCCTGCTCAGTCTCATGCTCTGTTTCCTCTGCTGTTCCATGGAGTCATGGCTTTCTGTCCTTGGATGAAGGAGGTTTATCACATAGAGGTCTTGGCTTGGGGTCCAGAGAAGGAGCTCCTAGATTGGGATGAGATGAAGCAGGTCAGGGCCCTGCTTCCCTGAACGTCCCTGGAAGTCAGCAGCAGAAGGCACCAGGTAAGATAACCAGTGAGACCAGATGACCCGGGTTCAAAGAAAACCACAAGGAGTCAACAAGCAATTCTCGGAGTGTCCAGACCCCATATTCTAATTGCCACACATTCCACCACCCCTTTAAGTGCCCCCCCACTCCTGGCTACTGAGCACAACTTGCCTGATCTGTTGGCCTCAGTCACAGAACCTTATCTGGAGCTTACCCTCTAATAAAGCTATTTCTGTTTTTGCTCTCCCTTGTCCTGTTAGTTATGTCCTTGTGCCTCAGTTTACCTTATACTTCATCTGTCTCCTCTTGTCACAGTTTCACCTTTACACTCTCTTCTGGGAACTGGGTAGAGAAAGGACCCTGCTGTCCCCAGAGAACTCCTATATTGTGGAGATTTCTATAGCTTTGGGGCCTAATGGTAGCAAGAAGAAGGAAGTAAGGATACCCAGAAAAGGATCAGGGTGTTGAAAATAGAGAATTGCAATTTACCTGGTGACCCTTGGGGAGAACAGCAGTTGTGGCAAGGCCACAGCATGTGTAGAGTTGGAGAAGCAAGACTTTAGGGCAGACACACTTCAACAGGTCAGCAAAGAGCAAGGCTCTGAGGTAATTGCCTTTCAATTAACCCCACATGAGGAAACTCACTGCTGTGAAGCCAATTCTGACTCATAGTGACCTTGTAGGGTAGAGTAGAAACCCTGTGCGCTTCTGAGACTATAAATCTTAAAAAATTTTTTTATTAAAAGATCATTTTATTGGGGGCTCTTCCAGCTCTTATAATAGTCCGTACATCAATTATATTAAGCACATTTGTATATATGTTGCCATATTTATTTTCTAAACATTTAATTTCTATTGAGCCCTTGGTTTCAGCTCCTCTTTTTTTCCTCCCCCCATCACCCAAGATTGTACATCTTTAAGGGAGCAGAAAACCTCATCTTTCTCCCACAGAGAGGGGTGGAAAAGGGGGAGAGGGGAGGGTTTTCTTGTAGGTTTGAACTGCCCTCCTGTGGTTAGTCATCCAACATGGAACCCACTCCACCACCAGGAATTCTTGATACCCTGAGGTATAATTGCAAAACTCACTACTACTTGCAGATCTAGAATTTGGGCAGGATTCAGTGGGCATAGTTTTCTCTTTGCTCCAAACAGTCATCTAGGCTGCTTTTGGAGGAGCCCTGGTGGCATAGTGGTAATGCATTGGTTTGCTAACCATAAGGTCAGCAGTTTGAAACCACCCAGCTGCTCAGTGGGAGAAAGTTGAGGCTTTCTAATCCCATGAAGAGTTATGGTCTCAGAAACCCACATGGGCAGCGCTACTCTATCCTTAAGGTTGCAGTTGACTTGTTGACTGTTACAGGGACAGTTTTTCCTGCTACTCTCCGCCACCAGGTGGCAGCACCGCACCATCCTCACAACTCCTAGGCTGTCCAGAGCTAATCCTTCCAGGTGGCCCCCCAAAAGACGCAAGAACCTATAGAGACAATTAGAATAAGAGTATGGTGGGGGAAGTGGGGGGTTGGAAGAGATGATATCCAGGAGTTCAAGAAGGAAGAAAATGTTTTGAAACTGATTGTGGTGTGGTAGCAATTTTATTATACTGTGTGTTGTGATTTGAACCATTGGTATAATGTCTGGATTAGTTTCTAATAAAATGGTGTGAAAAATACACCTGGGAGACAGAGTGTGGCACCCCATCAGACTTGACTGAAAAACACTCGTAAAGGCCAATAAACAGACCTTGAACTATTTATAGATTTTTCCATTTTTGTCAGTGGCTTTCTTTTTGTTGCTATTTTGTCTTTGTTTTTTGCAGCTGTTGTTATTGTTTTGCTTGTTTCGACTTCCTTTGTTGTTTTATTTAGCTTTGCCTGTTTTTTTTGCACTTGTTAATGTATCTGCATATCTATCTAGATAAGATAGGCGTGATAAATAATTCAGAGATGAAAAGAACAGGACCAATGGTTCTGGGGGGTACTGGAGAAGGGGAGGTGGGAGAAAGAAAATGGAGGGTGGGGGTGGGACCAACCCAGGGACAAAGGAACAACAAGTGAACTAAAATCAATGGAAGGAAGGTCATAGGATGCCTAGTGGGGCTCAATCAAGGGCAATGTAGCAATCAGGAATTACTAAACCCAAATGAAGGCTGAACATGATGGTGGGAAAGAGGGAAGTAAAAAGGAAATAGAAGAAAGAACCAGGAGGCAAAAGACATTTATAGAGGCCTAAGTATAGGCATGTGCATATGTAAATATATGTAAATAAATAAATATATATAATGAGAGGGGAATAGAACTATGTACGCATATGTATATGTTAAGAATTAAGGTTGCAGATGGACATTGGGCCTCAACTTAAGTACTCCCTTAA
>NW_022103968.1:73170749-73171997 GCF_000313985.2 Echinops telfairi
TGAACATTAAAAAAAAAGACACAAGTGGGAAACTGAAGCAAACTTTGAGGCTGCCCCAAATGCCTCCTGAAATATTTCTTGATGCCCAAAGGCACTGGTTCTCAAAAGTGTCATTCCCACAACTGCAGCAGAACTTGTTAGAATTTCAGACTCTCTGCCCCACCCATTATAGTCAAGTGGATTGTGATGATAGTGTCTCACTTGAAACCCAAGGGTGCAGGCTAGAACTAATTGCCCCATGGGGGATTCAAGGAAGCAGATGGCCAGGCCTTTATTCCTAAGCACTACGGGGTGGACTCAAACTTCTGCCCTTGGAGTCACCGGTTAAACTTGTTATCGCCTTGCATTTATACCAACTGGGTGGAGACTCTCAGCTTCCACCATAGACTTTCTGCATTAGAATCTCCTACAGTCTGTAAAATCCCCTTGGTAGAAAGTGGCAAAGCTGGGCTTTGAATGTAGGATTCTAGCTGACTCATCATAATCTCAACCTCTCTGGCTGGCCTTGCACCCCCACCTCCGCCCCCCATTGTGTGGCTTCTGGTTCATCTTGGTCTCCCTCTGGTGCTGGGGATGCCTTTTGAAACCTCCAGTCCTGGGACTGCTGGTGGGCAGGGCTTGCTGACCTGAGTTTAAAAATAGGTAACTTGAAATAGCCCTTCCTGTGCTGCTGGGTCTGGATGTGGCTCTGGGCAAGGCTCTGTGCAGGCTGGGGGCATGAGGCAGGTTACCTCCCAACAACAGCTTTCTGAAAGCAAACATGTGTACCCCCTGTCCCCACCTCCATCTCTAGTAGTGAGAGGGTATGGCTGGGGACTTGGGCAGCAGGGAGACCAGCAGGGATTTCTTGAAGGAGATGCCTCTGTGGGGAGAGGGTGCTTTTTCTGTCTTGATTTCTGGAATTTCAATCTGGTCTATCAACTGTCTCCAGCCAGCCCTGGTCCAGCGTGCACCCTCTTTCTTATTTATACAGTCCAGCAACCTGCTCCATATCTCCTTAGTCCCCTCGACCCAGCATGACACTCTCCTCTGTGAGGAACAGAAGGATTTCTCTTAAGTTGTCTCCCCAAAATATATGCCAGATTTAGCTTGAGAATGACTGTTCATTAGGCAGCGAAAATAGGTCAGAGATTATTCTCCTTAACATCAGCCATTTAGAGTGGCCAGACTGTATAGTCTGACTCACCCCAAATAGGGCCCATTCCTTTCTGTTATTGTTCCCTCAAAGCAGTGCCCATAGGCAAGCCC
>NW_022103968.1:73176539-73177924 GCF_000313985.2 Echinops telfairi
GGTTTGTGTTAGGTTTAGGTTTAGGTTTAGGATAAGGGTTAGGGTTAGATTAGGGTTAGGTTTAGAATGTGTGTTAGACTTAATTTTAGGGTTAGTGTTAGGGTTAGAGTTAGGATTAGGGTTAGGACGTGTGTTAGACTTAATTTTAGGGTTAAGGTTAAATTTAAGGTTAGTGTTAAGGTTAGGATTAGAGTTAGGGTTAGGTTTAGGATGTGAGTTAGACTTAATTTTAGGGTTAGGATTACGGTTACGGTTAGGGTTACGATGTGTGTTAGACTTAATTTTAGGGTTAGGGTTAGGGTGAGGATTAGGGTTAGGGCTGGGTTAGGGCAAGGGTTAGGGTTAGGATTAGGATGGGTATTCGACTTAATTTTAGGGTTAGGTTTGGGGGAGGTTTAGGGTTAAGGTTACAGTTAGGTTAGGGTTAGGGTTAGGATGTGTGGTAGACTTAATTTTAGGGTTAGGGGAAGTGGTAGGTGTAGGCGTAGGGTTAGGGTTAGGGTTAGGATTAGGTTTATGGTTAGAGTTAGAGTTAGGGTTAGGACTAGGATATGTGTTAGACCTAACTTTAGGGTTGGGGTTAGGGTTAGAGTTAGGTTTAGGCTTAAGATGTGTGTTAGACTTAATTTTAGGGTTAGGTTTAGAGTTAGATTTAGACATAGGCATAGGTTTAGTGTTAGGCTTACTGTTAGGGTTCGGATTAGGGTTAGGGTTAGTGTTAGGTTTAAGGTTAGATTTAGGGTTAGGGATAGTGTTAGGGTTAGAATGTGTGTTAGACTTAATGTTAGGGGCATGGTTAGTGTTAGGGCTAGGGTTAGGGTTAGGGATAGAGTCAGGGTTTGGTTAGGATGTGTGTTAGATTTAATTTTTTGGTTATGGTTACGATTAGGGTTATGGTTACGGTTACGGTTACCATTACGGTTGGGGTTGGGATTGGGTGAGGGTATGGTTAGGATGTGTATTATCCTTAATTTTAGGGTTAGTGTTAGGGTTAGACATAGTGTTAGTGTTAGGGTTTGTGTTAGACTTAATTTTAGGTTTAAGTTTAGGGTTAGGTTTAGGATGTGAGTCAGAGTTAATGTTAGATTTAGGGTTAGGAGTAGGGTTAGTGTTTGGGCTAGGGGTAGGGGGAAGATGTGTGTTAGACTTAATTTTAGAATTAGGATTAGGGTTAGGATGTGTGTTAGACTTAATTTGATTGTTAGGATAAGCATTATCTTAGGCTTAGTGTTAGGGTTATAGTTAGGGTAAGGTTTAGAGTTAGAGTTAGGCTTAGGATTTGGGTTAGACTTAATTTTAGGGTTAGGGTTAGAGTTAGGGTTAATGTTAGGATGTACGTTAGACTTAATTTTAGCGTTAGGGTTAGGGTAAGATTTAGGCGTAGG
>NW_022103968.1:73178820-73181168 GCF_000313985.2 Echinops telfairi
TTAGGATTAGGGTTAGTGTTAAGGTTAAGTTTAGGCTTATGGTTAGGGTTAGTGTTAGGGTTAGGTTGTATATTAGACTTAATGTTAGGGGCAGGCTTAGTGTTAGGGTTAGGGTTAGGGATAGAGTTAGGGTTTGGATAAGGATGTGTGTGAGATTTAATTTTTTGGTTAGGTTTAGGGTTAGAGTTATGGTTAGGGATAGGGTTATGATTGCAGTTACGGTTTTGGTTAGGGTTAGAATTAGGGTTATGTTTAGGATGTGTGTTAGCCTTAATTTTAGGGTTAGAGTTATGGTTAGGGTTAGGGTCTGTGTTAGACTCAATTTTAGGTTTAGGTTTAGGATTAGGGATAGGATTAGAGTTAGGATTAGGGTTACGATGTGCGTTAGACTTAATTTTAGGGTTAGGGTTAGGCTTAGGATTAGGATATGTGTTTGACTTAATTTTAGGGTTAGGGTTAGGGTGAGATTTAGACCTAGGTTTAGGATTAGCGTTAGGCTTAGGTTTCGGGTTAGTGTTAGGGTTAGGTTTAGGGTTTGGGTTAGTGTTAGTGTTTGGATGTGTGTTAGACTTAATGTTAGGGGAAGCATTAGTGTTAAGGTGAGGGTTAGGGTTACAGTTAGGCTTTCGATTAGGATGTGTGTAAGACTTAATTTTTTGGTTAAGGTTAGGGCTATTGTTAGGGTTAGGGTTAAGGTTAGGGATAGGGTTACGGTTGTGGTTACGGTTTTGGTTAGGGTTAGGATTGGGTTAGGGTTAGAGTTAGGTTCATGGTTAGAATGTGTTTTGGCCTTAATTTTAGGGTTAGTGTTAGAGTTTGTGTTAGACTTAATTTTAGGGTAGGGTTTGGGTTAGAGTTAGATTTAGGGTTAGGATGTGTGTTAGGGTTAGGTTATGGTTATGGTTATGGTTTGGGTTCGGGTTAGAGTTAGGGTAAAGGTTGTTTTGGTTTCGGTTTAGGGTTAGGGTTAGGATGTGTGTTAGACTTAATTTTTGGGTTCGTGTTAGGGTTATGGTTAGGTTTAGGCTTAGTGTTAATGTTAGAGTTATAGTTAGGGTTAGGATGTGTGATAGACTTAATTTTAGCGCTAAGGTTAGTGTCAATCTTAGGGTTAGGTTGAGGGGTAGGTTTAGGGCTAGGGTTAGTGTTAGAGTTAGGTTTAGGATATGTGTTAGACTTAATTTTAGGGTTAGTATTAGGGGTAGGAATAAGTGTTGGGGTCGGTTTAGGGTTAGGCTTAGGGTTAGAGTTAGGATTAGAATGTGCATTAGACTTAATTTTAGGGTTAGGGTTAGAATTAGGGTTATGATTAGCATATGTGTTACACTTAATTGTAGGTTAGGGTTATGGTTAGATTTAGGCTTAGGCATAGGCTTAGCGTTAGGTTTCAGGTTAGGTTTAGGATTAGGGTTATGGTTAATGTTAGGGTTAGGATGTGTGTTATACTTAATTTCAGGGGCAGGGTAAGTGTTAGATTTAGGGTTAAGGAAACAGGGTTTGGGTCAGGTTGTGTGTAAGACTTAATATTTTCTCTAGGGTTATGGTTATGGTAAGGGTTACAGTATGGTTATGGTTAGGTTTAGGATTGGGTTAGGGTAGGGTTAGGAAGTGTATTAGCTTGAATTTTAGGGTTTGTGGTTGGGTTAGACTTAGGGTTAGGGTTAGGATGTGTGTAGACTTTATTTTAGGGTTAGGGTTATGGTTAGAGTTAGATTTAAGGCTAGGATGTATGTTAGACATAATTTTAGGATTAGTGTTAGGTGATGGTTATGGTTAAGGTTAGGCTAGGCGTAGGGTCAGGGCTAGGTTTAGGTTTAGAGATATGTTAAGTGTAACGATGTATGTCAGACTTAATTTTAGGGTTAGGGTAAGGGTTAGCTTAGGTTTAGGGTTAGGGTTAACGCTAGGGTTTGGGTCCGGTTTAGCGTTAGGGTTAGGGTTAGGTTTTGGGTTAGCCTTAATTTTAGGGTAAGGATAAGAGTTAGTGTTAGTGTTAGGTTTAGAGTTAGGTTTAGGGTTAGGATGTGTGTTAGACATAATCTTAGGGTTAGGTTTAGGGTTAGTGATAGGGGTAGGTTTAGGTTTAGGGTTAGGGTTAGGATGTGCATTAGACTTAATTTTAGGGTTAGGGTTTGGGTTATTATTAGGATATGTGTTAGACTTAATTTTAGGTTAGGGTTAGGCTTAGATTTAGGCTTAGTCATAGGCTTAGCGTTAGGCTTAGGGTTAGGGCTTGGATTAGGGTTACAGTTATTTTTAGGGTTAAGTTCAGGCTTAGGGTTAGGGTTAGTGTTAGGGTTAGGATGTGTGTTAGACATAATGTTAAAGGCAGGGTTATAGTGATAGGG
>NW_022103968.1:73181969-73183795 GCF_000313985.2 Echinops telfairi
ATGGTTATGGTTATGATTACGTTTAGGGTTAGGATTGGGTTAGGGTTAGAGTGAGGGTTAGGGTTAGGATGTGTGTTGGTCTTAATTTTAGGGTTAGTGTTAGGGTTAGACTTAGGTTTATTATGTGAGTTAGACTTAATTTTGGGGTTAGGGTAGGCGTTAGCTTAGGCTTAGGGTTAAGGTTATAGTTAGGGTTTGGGTATGGTTTAGAGTTAGGGTTATGGTTAGGATTTGAGTTAGCCTTAATTTTAGGGTTAGGGCTAGTGTTATGTTAGTGTTAGAGTTAGAGTTACGTTTAGGCTTCAGATATATGTTAGACTTAATTTTAGAGTTAGAGTTTTTGTTAGGGGTAGGGATAGTGTGGTTGGAGGTGTGGTGGAGCCAGCCCCCCACCACTAATAGTGGGTTTAATTAGCACAATTGTATGGTTGAAATATATAAATATTATATTAAAGTCATCAAGAGCATCAGAGATAAAAGAGATATTGAAATAATGGAGTCAGACACAATTCATGGTAGCAATGCTCACCTCAGCCCCGCTTGGTAGTCCATGTGGAGAGAGAGGGAAGGGAAGGAGGACAAAGGGAAAGGGAACAGGGGAGCAGAGGGAGCCCATGAGAGGTCAAGGGAGGACTTGAGAGAGCGAGAGCCCTCTCTATTGCTAACCCAGGCCCATATACCTTTTGGGGTGTGCAAGCCCACTAATTTCAGGTAAAGACATACGTCACAGGAAGGGGTTGTACTATGGGTTATACAGCAATGAGAGGGGGACAATCTAGGGATACACATGACAAGATGGTTGGGTCCTAGATTCACTGAGCGGGTTTGATCTGTTCTCTGTATCTCCATAGAAACCATTATCAGTGGGGTGTAAACTCCACCTACAGGAACCAAATAGATGACTGCAGGCCTGTTCATTGTCCTTAACAGCAGGGAGCGGGCCCTACAGTAGTTTGGTGACTGACTGTGTTCAGGGAGGATGTCTATAAGCATCTGACCTCCCCCCAAAATTCCCCCTTTTGTTTTACATGTAAAATTCAAAAGAGCGACATCGGTGACATGGTTATTTTTTATACATTAAAAGCTATCAAGGCAAAACTTCATGATCCAATTAATATAGCCCAAAATTCAGGCTCATAGAAAACATTTTGAATCCAGGCACTGGGCAGTAAAGTCCCCTTATGCCCATCTGCTATTGGACGAAGGTATGAGAGGGACTGGATGCCACGGTGGGAAGAAATAGGGCCAAATAGGAATGTCTGCTTTTATAGTTAAAGCTGCTGCCCACACAGCAATCAGCTATGTGCTTATAAGAGACAACCTCAAATCAGCACCATATAGGAGGGTAGAGTGAGGAACAATATCATGAGAATGTGATCAGGAATTACCTACAACTCACAAGGGTGGAGGTCCCCCCACACCACTAGAAACCTAGCCTTCCAGTCTTCTTTGTGAGAGAATGAAGGATTGTCCTTAAACACTCTTTTTGTGTTCTCTGCTCCTCAGTGTTTGCTTTATGCACAAACTTCAAAAGTGCCATAGAGGCCATATGATTTTCTTTCACATGCCTTAGCTTTCTATAGAAGCAACACGTGATAACCAGGACAAAAATTGTGATTATGAGCAGCACTGTTAGACTGGAACCCAGGCTGAGAAATACTTTGAACCCAAGCACGAGGATCCAATGCTTTCATGCCATTTACCAATTGCTTACTTATATCAGATCCAGGAGATGCCTCAAGTCTGTCTTTGAATGTATAGAAAATATCCCTTTTAAGTTGATCAACATCTAATGAAATGTTTCCTTAAACCCTTGCAAATGTTTC
>NW_022103968.1:73183895-73184856 GCF_000313985.2 Echinops telfairi
TGAGTTCCTTTCCTGCAGCGGGGGCAAACTTTTGGGTCTTTAAAACCCGATCTCGATGGCTGCAGCCTGCTCTCCCTACATTGTCTTTGAAGATGACCTGTCTTTCTGCAACTAAAGCATTTTTTTTTGGTTTGGTGTAATTTTCCAAGAGGTTGGCCTTGTACTTACATCTGTCTCTACATTCCTGCATATTCTGAGATAATCTAGCAGCGTGCCCTGTTCCCTGTAGGGACGCAAGGCATTCTTACACTGTTTATTAGAGAAATCATAAGATAGCTTATGCAGTAGGTCTCTTATTGCCTGGGCAATTTTTACACATTTGGAAATAACATTTTCCAGTCAGGACACAAAGTCAGCATAAGAATTATTATTCCGCTGTCTTATAGCCATGTAACTTGGCTTTCTCTCTTCTGATGGAATTATGTTTTCCCAGGCACTTAAGCGAACTTCACGTATCTGTCCTATTGTCTGTTCAGTAAACTGTAGTTGAGACTCAACTGTGATCTAATTCTCATCCCCTAGCAATTAATGAATTCCTATATTTATGCCCTCTTCTGCATTTTTGATTGCTCGTGAAAGGGCCGCTTCCTCCACAGCATTTGATATTGCAAAGATTTTGGAGAGTAAAGACAAATTTTCACTAAAGCTCTCCAGTCTGTAGCGGCCCAGCTCTTGGACTCTGCTAAAGCCTTTGTCATGCGAAATACAAAATGTGAGTTTGGTCCATAATCATTGATTGCCTGCTTCAGATCTTTGAGCAACTTAAAGGGAAAGGCATTGTGAATTCCTTGTCTTACTTCTATTCTATTCACACCAGTGCTTTGCCTTGGTGTGGCGGGATCAAATCAGGCGCAATTCTCTGGTGCTTTCCCCTGAAGGGCCATTGGTCAGTGAGGGGCGTCATGTCTCATAGTGGCGCTGGCCATGTGGTCCTTGCTGTGGACTGGCTGCTGTAATTGGG
>NW_022103968.1:73187336-73207089 GCF_000313985.2 Echinops telfairi
TCCAGCTTTATGGCATGGTGATCTGAGAAAGATGTCTGGATAATATCTTTGTGTTTGAATTTACTCAGGCTGGACTTGTGTCCCAGCATGTGGTCTATTCTTGAAAAAGATCCATGTGGACTTGAAAAGAATGTGAAATCCTTTGCATTTGGAGGGAAAGCTCTATAAATGTCTATCAGGCCCTGTTGCCTCATTACATTGCTTAGCTCTATGACCTCTTTTCTGAGTTTCTTTCCCAGTGATCTGTCTTTCTCTGATAGCGGAGTGTTTAAGTCACCTACTATGACTGTCGAGTCCGTGATTTATTTTTTATCTTTTTAATAGTTCCTTTGATGAAATTCATCGCACCATTATTAGGAGCATAAATATTCTACATGCTAAGTGCTTCTTGGTTTACTGAAACTTTGAGCATTGTGTAGTGTCCCTCTTTGTCTTTTTCTTGTTTTGGATCTTGAAGTCAATATTATCAGAGATTAAGATAGTCACCCATGCGTTTTTTGAGTTAGAATTCAATTGGTAAACTTTCTGCCAACCCTTTATTCTTAGCATATTCTTGTCTGTGCGCTTAAGATATGTCTCTTGCAGGCAACAGATTGATGGATTATGTTTTCTGAGCCAGTCCTCAAGCTTTTTTCTCTTAATGTATGAATTGAGACGATTGGAATTCAGAGGTTATTATCACTATTTGTGGATTCATAATTGTCATTCCCTGTTCAGTGCTTTGGGTCTTTACCTATCTCACTTCATATCCGTGTGCTGTGTTTGAGTGGGGATTTTCTATCTTGTCTTCTTTTTCATCTGAGACCCTATTGTCCTGGTAGCTGTTTCTGGCATGTTGGCTTCTAGATGGAGATGGGCTATATGGTGGTCTCCTGTTTGTTCTTGATGGAGGTTGATCCTCTGGCCATAGTGATTCAGCCAGTATCTTCCGCAAGTTCGGGTGTCTTGCAGCATATTTTTTGAGTCTTTCCTTGCCCTGGAACACCCTTATCTCACCATCTATCTTAATGGATAACCTGGCAGGGTACAGGATTCTGGGGAGGCGTTTTTTTCCTTCAGTTTTTTTGAAGATGTCACTCCATTCTTTCCTCCTTTTCTTGGTATATGCTGATAGGTCTGCGCATATTCTTACCTGTGCTCCTTTGTATGTGACTGTCTTCCTTTCTCTTGGTGCTCGTAAAATTTTCTCTTTTTCCTCAAAGTTGGAAATTTTTACTATTATATGTCTTGGCGTGTTCTTGGGGTCTAGTCTAGCTGGAGTCCTTTCTGCTTCCTGTATGAGTGCCTGGTTTTCCTTTATTAGGGTGGGAAAGTTTTCTTCCAGAAATTCCTTTGCTATCTTGGCTGTTGACTTGTGTGTTGTGCTCCAGTAGACCAATTATTCGAATGTTATTCCTCTTTATAGCATCTGTCATTGATCTCTGGTTATCTTCTGCTTCTTTAATTTTCCTTTCTGACTGTCTTTCTCACTTGCTTAGGTCTGTTTGAGTGTACTCGAGATCACTGATATGGTTCTCTGCCTCCTCAAGCCTAATCGTAAATTCTGTGGCCTTGTGTGTGGCTTCTGCTACCTCCTCTGTTAGCTCCTGCAGCTTCCTTTGGTGGGTGGACTTCATCCCCTTTATTGTGGACTTCATCTCCTCTATTGTGAACCTCATCTCTTCTATTATTGCATCCTTGTTCTGGGTTGCTTCCCTCAGCTCCTGTATTACTGTGAGCAGACTTCTGATGATTTCCTTCTGCGGCTGATCTGTGTCTGTTTCTTCTATGAGAGATATTAGCTCTGATACTACGTTTTGTCTCTCTGTTTTTTTGGTTGGGAGTGATGTAATCTGTTGATTTTTCCTCGATCCTTTCACAGGCCCCATGTTTCAGAGAGGCCAGGGGGCCATTATCTGTGTTACTGTTAAAGATTCTTTCAGGCGGCTGCCTATGACCTACTCTAAGGATGGGTCAAACTGCTGTGTAGGCAGAGCTCCCTGACGGCTTAGTGACCAGCAGTGATGAGATATTTCAGCGACTGTAGTGGGGGCTGGAGCCTCAGTGAGTGCCCCCAGGCTGCTTTGACCTGGTCTGTCAGGGTACTCTTAGCAGCCCTTTTTTGTTTAATAATAAAAAAGAAAAAGTTAAAAATTAAAAAATAATTAAAAAAGTTTTGGGAGGAAAAAGAAACAAAATGGAGATAGAGAAGGAAGGAAGAGCTATAAAAGCGTGAGAAAAGAAGAGATAATAGTGAAAGTGGGAAAATAAAAAAGAGATAGAAGGAAAACGTATAAAAAAGGCAGAAGAGAAGTAATAGCAATAATGAAAAAGGAGGAAAAGATAAGGGAGAGAAGAAAACACAGAAAGTAAAAGAGAAAAGGAAAAAACCAGGACGAGATTATATATAGATTCCCCCTCCCTTATTTTCTCTCCAAATTCTTCTGATGCCTAATAGGAGGTGGAGATGGGTGAGGCCTCGCTGCCACAGGACATGGTGCTGATCTGGGCTCCAGAGCAGGGCTATGTGAGGGGAAAATGCTCTTCAGATCAGCAAGCCCTCTCAGGTCCCTGCAGGCCTGTAGAGTTGAGCCTGTGGGCAGAGGCTACACAGGCAGGAGGAGCCTGTGGGCAGAGGCTACACAGGGAAAAGCCTCCTGCACCAGCCAGAAAAAATGGGCTGAAAGGGGTGCTGAAGGAAGCACAGGCTGCATCACCCGCCTCCTATGCTGGCTGGAGAGGGCTGGGGCAGGTTTAGAAGCTGGTGCGGGGGACCCCGCAGGGCCCTGCAGTGTTGAGAGGCAGACGGAGCACACAGACGGCTCCAGCGGGCACCACAAAGCCGCATCCCAGGCTCCCTAGCAGGTGGGCGTTTGTCTCTTGAGCTGCTGGCCCTATGAATGGTGCAGGCTCCTCAGCAACATTGAGCATGATCGGACAGCAGAGGCTCTGGCAGGAAGCAGCCGGCAATGGCAATTGCCCTCCACATTCAGGGGAGCGTGCTGTGCGGCAGCTCTGAGCTCGGAGTCCCTGGGTGCTGGAAACCCATCAGTGCGCTGGGGAGGCAAGCGTGCAGAGCCCTGTCAATTGCACTCCTAGTTGGCAGGAGCGCCCACTGTTCAGCCGCAGGTGGGTTTAGTGCTCCAGTCGCGGGCCAGCCTGCAGGGGCTCTGGCAGAGATGCAGTGTTGGGGATAGAATCTGGATGGGCGCTGGCGGGAAGTGTGCGGCTCTGCTTCCCATGCCGGGAGTGAACCGGGAGATATGCTGGTGGGTGTGGGAGGCCAGGCAAACTGGGTGCTGGTGGAGAGGTCCCAGGCAACAATGGGGGTGGATGTTTCCCCATGGGGATAGCCCAGGCAGCCCCCTGGTGGATTTCATTTCAGTTACCTGGGCCTTGGATGTATGGAGGGAGGCACTTGGGCCCAGGGACAGATTTCTGCCACGTGGGGAGAGGGGGGCATGGTAAAGGGAAGCTTCTCTCCTAGTGGGGTCCCACGAGGGGACAGCTGCTGTATAAGGACCCGCTACCACTTTGCATGACTTGGCAGAGCAGGCAAATGACTTTGGACGTGGGGTCCCGGTCTGCGGATGGAGTGGGGCTATAGCTAGTCTCAGCTCTGGTGGCTGGGGTTTAGTGACTCTAGATGACCCATGAATCGGGTCCTGGATCACCGCAGCCCCGGCTCAGGAGAAATGCGTGGTGTGTGGGTGGGGTGCTGGCCCGAGGGAATATTTCACTCAACAGACTCCTACCACTCGGCTACCTGGACACCAAACCAGCCTTGTTCAAAAGAGCTCTCAGAGTATGCGGGTCCCCAGGTCCACCATATTCTCTGTCTCTCCAGAGAACGTGTTTTAACAGAAGCCAAGTATCCTCAGCTGGCAATGTTGAGGGGAGAGAAAAATGTGGAGCTCAAGAAAGTAAAAATCTGGAAGACACCACTGAAGGGAGTTTCCCGCAGCTATGGGAGTGTGTTAATCTGAGATCTTTAGAGAAAGAAATACACAGAAAATCGTGTATTACAGAGAGATTTATATAAATGTTAAGTGCACATCAAGAAACCATCCCTACCCAAGCTCATTATCCAACATTATCTCATATGTCTTCCACAAATCCACAAAGTCTTCCTCCATCTCTCAAAAGAGAAGACATTATGCTGACTGCAGGGGGAAAGACAAGTCAGTGAAAAGGTGATCGTCTCAGGATTGACAGGGGTCTCCACACAGCTGCTACAGCACCTGGGGCTTCACGGTTCGTCCATGTGGCTTCTGCTCAGGGATTTGTTGCAGGAAGTGAGCCATGGAAGCAACAGCAGTTAACTGGCGAAGGAATCTTCACCCTGGACTGACCTTCACATAGCAAGAGACCCTGTAACTAGTAAAGGGAGGCTCACCGAGCCATGTATGGCCCCGCCCTTCAATTAACCCCATCTGTGTTTATCAGCCAGGTTGGGATCAAAAGCTAACTACCTCAGTGAGCAAACCTTGTTGTGAAACACAAGAAGATACATAAAGCTCCATTGTTTAATGCAATTAGGATTCACAGGAACCTGCAGGATTCATGTTTTCCCATATCCTCTTTATTATGGGAAATTGTAATGATTGTTGCCCACAGAAAAAGGAAGTGCTGGGGGCACTCTTGAAATTACAAACATATCTCTGGGGGAGGGAACGCAAAAGGGTAGCCCAGGAAATGCAGGATTTACTATTTTCCTTCACATCAAAGCAAGTCCAGGAGGTAAGGGTTGAGCTAAGTGAAAATATTTGAGGCCCCATTAAGAAGAGGCAGGCTAAGCACCTGAAGGATTCTCCCTTACTTTATATTCATGAATCTCCTGGAGATAAATTTGGAGCTGAGATATGTGAAACTGCTTGAAGCTCCATTGAACTGATGTAAAAGTAATTCCTCATGGAAAAATTGTGTTGAAACACCTGATCCTTGCCGATAAAGTGTTTTAACCGAATTCAAGTATCCTCGCTTGGCAATGTTGTGGGTAGAGAAAAATGTGGAGCTCAAAGAATTAAAAATGCCTAAAGACAACACTGAAGAGAGGTAAGCGCAGCTATGGGAGTGTGTTAATCTGGGAACTTTAGAGAAATAAATCCACAGAAATTCATGTATAAAAGATAATTTTATATAAATGTTAAGTGCACATCAAGAAAACATCTTAACCAGAGCTGCCCAAGCTCACAAGTCCCACATCATCCCACATGTCTTCCACCAATCCACAAAGCCTGCTTCCATCTCTCAAAAGAGACGAAATTATGCCGACTGCAGGGGGAAAGCAGAATCAGTGAAAGGGTAACCGTCTCAGGATTGTAGGGGTTCTCCACCCCGCTGCTCCAGCAACCAGGGCTTCATCTCGGTAGGCCCATGTGGCTTCTGCTCAGGGATGTATTGCTGTAAGTAAGCCTTGGAGCAAAAGCAGTTACTTAGCTAAGGCAACTTCACCCTGAACTGACCTTCACAAAGCAGGAGAGCAGAGAACTCAAAAGGTGAAGTTCACATAGCCATGTATCTCTCCGCCCTTCAATTAACCCCACCTGTGTTTACCAGCCAGGTAGGGATGATACTCTAACTACCTCAGTGAGCAAACCTTGTTGCTATACACAAAAGGATACATGAAGTTCCATTGGTTTATGCAACAAGAAAGCACAGGAACCTTCAGGATACAAGGTATCCCATATCCTCATAAATGTGGGAAATGGCAATGCTTGTTCACTCCAGAAATAGGAAATGCTGGGGGCAAAATTTGAAACTACAAAAGTAACTCTCGGTTAGGCAACGCAGAAAGGCAGCTTAGAAAATTCAAGATTCACTGTTTTCCTTCACACCGAAACAAGTCCAGGAGGTAAAGTTTGAGCTGAGATAAGTGAAACTGTTTATGGCCCCTTTGAGTAGAGGCAGGCTAAACACCAGAAGGATTCTCTCTTCCTTTATATTTATGAATCTCCTGGAGATAAGTATGGAGCTAAGATATGTGAGACCGCTTGAAGCATTATTGAACTGATGTCAAAGTAATTCCTAGTGAAAAAGTTGTGGTGAAACACCCAGCCTTTCCCGATAGAGTGTTTTAACAATATTCAACTATCCTTATTTAGCAATGTTGTTGGTAGAGAAAAATGTGAAGCTCAAGGAAGTAAAAATGGCTAAAGACCCCACTGAAGGGAGGATAGCGCAGTTATGGGAGTGTGTTAGTATGGGAACTTTAGAGAAACAAATGCAAAGAAATTCATGTATAAAAGAGAGTTTTATATGAATGTTAAGTGCACATCCAGAAAACATCCTACACAGAGCTGCCCAAGTTCACAAATCCAACATTATCTCATATGCCTGCCACCAATCCACAAAGTCTTGAGAGATGGAGATCTCTCAAAAGAGAAGAAATTATGCTGACTGCAGGCGGAAAGCCCAGTTAGTGAAAGGGAAATCATCTCAGGATTGGTGGGGTTCTCCACACGGCTGCTCCAGCACCCAGGTCTTCTTCACGGTAGGTCCACGTGGCTTCTGTTCAGGGATGTCTTGCAGGAAGTGAGTCTTGGAATCAAAAACAGCTACCTAGTTAAGGCAACTTCACCCTGGACTGACCTTTACAAAGCAAGAGACCCTGGAACTCAAAAGGCGGGCCTCAAGGGGCCTTTTATCCCTCTGCCTGTGTTTATCAGCCAGGTTGGGACGATAAGTTAACTGAGCAAACCTTTTTGTGAAACACAAAAAGATACTTGAGCCTCCATTGGTTTATGCAATTAGGATGCACAGGAACCTGCAGGATTCAAGGTTTCCCATATCCTCATGAATATGGGAAATGGCAATGCTTGTTGACCACAGAAAACTGAAGTGCTGGGAGTACTCTTGAAATGACAATCGTAACTCTCGGTGAGTCAATGCAGAAGGGCAGCCCAGGAAATGCAGGATTCACTGTTTTCTTTCACATCCAAGCAAGACCAGGAGTCAAGGGCTGAGCTGAGATACGTGAAACTGTTTGAGGCCACATTGAGTAGTGGCAGGCTAAACACTAGAAAGAATCTCTTTTCATTTATATTCATGAATCTCGTGGAGGTATATTTGGAGCTGAGATTTGTGAAATCACTGGAGACACTATTGAACTGATGTAAAAGCTACCCATTGTGGAAACATTGTGGTGAAACACCTGAAATTTCTCAATAACATGTTTTAAGGGAAGACAAGTATCCTCACCTGGCAATGTTGTGGGTAGAGTAAAATGTTGAGCTCAGGGAAGTCAAAATGGCTAAAGACACCACTCAAGGGAGGTTTGAACAGCTACATGGGTGTGTTCGTCTGAAAATTTTAGAGAAAAAAATCCACAAAAACTCATGTATAAAAGAGAATTTTATATAAATGTTAAGTGCACATCCAGAAAACATCCCTACCCACAGCTTCCCAAGTTCACAGGTCCAACTTTATCTCATAATTCTGCCATTTATCCACAAAGTCTTCCTCCATCTCACACAATAGATGAAATTATGCTGACTGCAGTGGGAAAGCCAAGTCAGTGAAAAGGTGGTCATCTCAGGATTGGCGGGGGTATCCACACGGCTACTCCGGCACCCAGGTCTGCAGCATGGTAGCTCCATGTGGGTTCTGCTCAGAGATGTCTTGCAGGAAGTGAACCTTGGAATCAAAAGCAGTTAACTGGCTAAGGGACTTCACCCTGGACTAGCCTTCACAAAGCAAGAGACCCAAGAACACCAAAGGCCAAGCTGACCACACCATGTATCCCTCTGCCTTCAATTAACCCCACCTGTGTTTATTGGCCAATCTGGGATGATAAGCTAACAACCTGAATGAGCAAACCTGGTTGTGAAACCCAAGAAGATTCATAAAGCTCTATTGGCTAATGCAATTAAGACACATAAGAACCTGCAGGATTCAAGGTTTCCCATATCATCATGAAAATGGGACATGATAATGCTTGCTGACCAAAGAAAAAGGAAGTGTTGGTGGCACTCTTGAAATGAAAAACGTAACTCCTGGTGAGACAATGCCGAAGGGCGGCCTAGGAAATGCAGGATTCACTGTTTTCCTTCATATCCAAGCAAATTGAGGAGGTAGGGTTTGAGCTGAGATAAGTGAAAATGTTTCAGACACCTTTGAGTAGAGGCAGGCTAAGCACCAGAAGGATTCTCACTTCATTTATATTCATGAATCTCATGGAGGTGTATTTGGAGCCAAGATATGTGAAACCGCTGGTGACACCATTGAGCTAATGTAAAAGCAATTCCTAGTGGAAAAGTTGTGGTGAAACTCCTGAACTTAAAACACAGAAGGGAGGTTTGGGCAGTTACCTGAGTGTGTTAGTCTGGGAAATTTAGAGAAACAAATCCACAAAAACTCATGTATAAAAGAGAGTTTTATATAAATGTTAAGTGCACATCAAGAAATCATCTCTACCCAGAGCTGCTCAAGCGCACATGTCCAACATTATCCGCCACCAATCCACAGTCTCCCTCCATCTCACAAAAGAGGCGAAATGATGCAGACTTCAGGGGTAAAGCCAATTCAGTGAATGGACAATCATCTCAGCATTGGTGGGGGTCTCCACACGGCTTCTCTGGCACCCAGGACTGCAGCATGATAGGTCCATGTGGCTTCTGCTCAGAGATGTCTTCCAGGAAGTGAGCCTTGGAAGCAAAAGCAGTAAACTGGCTAAGGCAAATTCACCCTGGACTGACCTTCACAAAGCAAGAGACCCGAGAACTTGAAAAGCCAGCCTGACCAAACCATGTATCTCTCTGCCCTTCAATTAACCCCACATGTGTTTACCAGCCACTTTGCGAAAATGAGCTAAAGACCTCAGTGAACAATTCTTGTTGTGAAACACAGGAAGATACATTAAGCTCTATTAGTTAATGCAATTAGGACGCACAGGAACCTTCAGCATCCAAGGTTTCCCATATCCTCATGAATATGGGAAAATGTAATGCTTTTTGACCACAGAAAAAGGAAGGGCTGGGGTCACCCTTAAAATGAGAAATGTTAACTCTCAGTGAGGCAACGCAGAAAGGCAACCCAGGAAATGCAGGATTCCCTGTTTTCCTTTTACATCCAAACAAGTCCAGGAGGTAAGTGTTGAGCTGTGATACATGAAGCTATTTAAGGCCTTACTTGTTGGAGTCCAACTCTGGGAGGGTTGAACTGAATACCTGAAGGAGGTGTGGAGTTGGTGAACACAGACGAGACAGACACGAGAGATGTTCTGGTGGAAGCAATCTCTGCTGAGTTCTTCCAAACAGCTTTATTTATACCATAAAAAGTTTTGCAGACCACAACATAAAAAGAATGCCATATGATTAACTCCAAAGTCACCCTTATTGTTTCTACTAAAACCTGATAAAAGACCATTATAAGGTGTGTACTTTTTTCTATCACTCTCTGTCCTCTTCCTGGTCCTTTCTTTCTGTACAGCTTGTCTTATAAGTCACATACTATTCTTGATTGAGGTGTTCAGAAAATTTGGTGAGGCTCATATCCTACTCACTGTCCTTTTTTTGCTCACAATATTCCTTTTCTCGTTGACTAACTTAACACAATGAAACTACCTAATGTGCTACTCCAAAGCCTAATATCTAGAAGCAGAGTTAAATGCTTCTCAGAGTTAAATGTTTTCCTTTACAAACTCTCCCATGGTAACTGTTCCATTGTCTACCTATGTCTCTTTTATTTTTTTATACTCCTGAGGCACCACGAGGAGCCAAACTGTCTGATTCTTTGCCAAAGACTTAATGTTTCCCCCTTTACATGTTTTCTATTAATGTTAACCATCTCTCTCCTTCTATGTAAGCCCCTGTCCAAGGTAAAGGGGCGTCGGTTGTGGGAGGCAGTCTATAAGGTCCTCTATATTGGTGAGGCCAAAAGAGTCTCCCACTACCTAATCTGAATGGAATTCAGGGTTTTTTGGTGGATTTCATTTTCTCCTCTGACCTCAACTTTGGTGTTTCTTCCTCACTCAATTCCCACATATCCTTCTCAAAATTCCCAAAGATGTCTCGCTGTCAATGCCTCTCCAATGCCTCAGATAAGGAAAGCCCCGTCACATAGAAGCAAGTTTTACATCTGGCCTTATTTGTGCTTCTCAAGACTGCCCTCGCATCCACTCCAGGTGCGGTAAATATGACAATGCACAAAATCCTCAAGAATTGATTTAACAAACATAAATATTTGAGGGTTATTGGAATCCCTCCCTGGGAAGCTCTGCTCTGCAGATGCTTCTTCCACCAGGCTGTAGCTTTGCTGGACAGCGTGGCTGGAATTGGTCCCAACACTTATTGAATAGGGATAGGCTAAGCACCAGAAGGATTCTCTCTTCATTTGTATTTATGAATCTCGTGGAGGTATATTTTGAGCTGAGATAAGTAAAACCGTTCTGGACACCATTGAACTGAGGTAAAAGCAACTCTTTGTGGAAACATTGTGGTTAAGTACCTGAACTTTCCCGATAAAGTGTTTTAACGGAAGTCAAGTATCCTCACCTGGCAATGCTGTGGGTAGAGAAAAATGGGGAACTCAAGGAAGTAAAAATCCTTAAGACATCACTGAAGGGTGGTTGCACAACTACGTGAGTGTGCTAGTCTGGAAACGTTAGAGAAACAAATACACAAAAACTCATGTATAAAATAGAGTTTTATATAAATGTTATGTGCACACAAGAAAATATCCCCACTCAGAGCTGCCCAAGTTCACAAGTCCAACATTATCCCATATGTCTGCCAACAAACCACAATGTTTTACTCCATCTCAATAAAGAGACAAAATTACGCCGAACACAGGGGGAAAGCCAAGTCAGTGAAAGGGTAATCATCTCAGGATTGGTGGGAGTCTCCCCATGGCTACTCCAGCACCTAGGGCAGCAGGACAGTAGGTCCATGTGGCTTCTGCTCAGAGATGTCCTGCAGGAAGTGAGCCTTGGAAGCAAAAGAAGTTAAGTGGCTAAGTCAAATTCCCCCTAGACTGATCTTCACAAAGCAAGAGACCTGAGAACTCTAAAAGCGAGGCCGACTGACCCATGTATCCCTTGGTCCTTCATTAACCCCACCTGTGTTTATCGGCCAGGTTAGGACCACAAGCTAACTAACTCGGTGAGCAAACTTGTTTTGAAACACAGGAAGATACATGAAGCTCCATTGGTTAATGCAATTAGGACGCACAGGAACCGGCAGGATTCAAGGTTTCCCATATCTTCCTGATGATGGAAAATGGTAATGTTTGTTGCCCACACAAAGGAAGTGCTGGGGAACTCTTGAAATGACAAACGTAACTCTGGGTGAGACAACGCAGAAGGGAAGCCCAGGAAATACCTGTATTCACAGTATACCTTCACATCCAAACCAGTCCAGGAGTTAAGGGTTAAGCTGAGCTAAGTGAAACTGTTTGAGGCAGGATAAGCACCAGAATCTCATGGATATAAGTTTGGAGCTGTGATATGTGAAACCACTTGAAGCACCATTGAACTGAGGAAAAAGCAATTCCAAGTGGAAATGTTGTCCTGAAACAGCTGAAGTTTCCCGATAAAGTGTTTTAACGGAAATCAAGTATCCTTACCTGGCAATGTTGTAGGTAGAGAAAAATGTGGAGCTCAAGGAAGTAAAAATGGCTAAGGACACCACTGAAGAGAGGTTTGCACAGCTACGTGAGTGTGTTAATCTGGGAACTTTAGAGAATCAAATACACAAGAACTCATGTACAAAGGAGACTTTTATATTAATGTTAAGTGCACATCAATAAAACATCCCTACCCAGAGCTGTCCAAGCTAACAAGTCCAACATTATTCTACATGTCCACCAACAATCCACACAATCTTCCTCCATCTCACAAAAGAGACAAAATTATGCTGATTACAGGGGGAAAGTCAAGTCAGTGAAAGGGTAACCATTTCAGAATTGGCGGGTTTCCCCACAAGGCTGCTCTGGCACGCAAGGCTGCAGCACGGTAGGTCCATGTGGCTTCTGCTCAGAGATATCTTGCAAGAAGTGAGCCTTGGAAGCAAAACCGTAACGTGGCTAAGGCAACTTCACCCTGGTCTGACCATTACAAAGCAAGAGGCCCTAAAACTGGAAAAACGAGGATCATCGAACCATGTATCCCTCCGCCCTTCAATTAACCCCAACTGTGTTTTTCAGCCAGGTTGAGACGATAAGCTAACTACCTCAGTGAGTAAACCTTGTTGTGAAACACAGGAAGATACATAAAGCTCCATTGGTTAATGCAATTAGGACCCACAGGAACCTGTAGGGTTCAAGGTTTCCCATATCCTCTTGATTTTGGGAATTGGTAATGTCTGTTGCCCACAGAAAAAGGAAGTGCTGGGGACACTCTTGAAATGACAAACGTATCTCTGGATGACGCAAAGCAGAAGGGCAGCCCAGGAAATGCACGATTCACTGTTTTCCTTCACATCCCAACAAGTTCAGGATGTAAGGGTTGAGCTGACATAAGTGAAACTTGCAGGCTCCAAGGAGTAGAGGTAGGCCAAGCATCAGAAGGATTATCTCTTCCTTTATATTCATGAATCTCTTGTAGGTAAGTTTGGAACTGAAATATGTGAATCCATTGGAGGCAAAATTAAACTGAGGTAAAAGCAATTCCTAGTGGAAACGTTGTGGTGAAACACCTGACCTTTCCTGATAAAGTGTTTTGACGGAAGTCAAGTATCCTCACCTATAAATGTTGTGGGTAGAGAAAACTGTGGAGCTCAATGAAGTAAAAATTGGTAAAGGCACCACTGAAGGGAGGTTAGAGCAGCTATGGGGGTGCGTTAGTCTGGGAACTTTAGAGAATTAAATCCACAGAAATTCATGTATAACCCAGAATTTTATATAAATGTTAAGTGCACATAAAGAAAACATCACTACCCAGAGCTGTCCAAGCTCACAAGTTCAACATTATCCCATATGTCTACTACCAATCCACAGTCTTCCTCCATCTCTCAAAATAGACGAAATTATGCCGAGTGCCGGGGGAAAGCCAAGTCAGTGAAAGGGTAATCATCGCAGGCACAGCGGGGTTCTCCACATGGCTACCGAGCACCCAGGGATGTATCACAGTAGGTCAGGTGTTTCACCACAACTTTTCCACTAGGAATTGCTTTTACATCAGTTCAATTGTGCTTCAAGTGGCTTCACATATCTTAGCTCCAAACTTATCTCCAGGAGATTCATCAATATAAAGGAAGAGACAATCCGTCTAGTGCTTAGCCTGCCTCTACTCAATGGGGCCTCAAACAGTTTCACTTATCTCAGCTCAAACCTTACCTCCTGGATTGGCTTTGCTGAGAAGGAAAACCATGATTCATGCATTTCCTGGGCTGTCCTTCTGCATTGCCACACCCAGAGTTACGTTTGTTGGTTCAAATTTGCCCACAGCACTTTGTTTTGCTGGGTCAACAAACATTACCATTTCCCATATTCTTGAGGATATGGGAAACTTTGAATCCTGCAGGTTCCTGTGCGTCCTAATTGCATAAACCAATGTAGCTTTATGTATATTTTTGTGTTTCACAACAAGGTTTGATCACTGAGGGAGTTACCTGATTGTCCCAACCTGGCTGGTAAACACAGGTGGGATTAATTGAAAGGTGGAGTGATAAATGGCCCGGTGAACTTCGCCTTCCCAGTTCTCTGTACTCTTGCTTTGTGAAGGTCAGTCTAGGGTGAAGTTGCCTTAGCTAGGTAACTGCTTTTGCTTCCAAGGCTTACTTCCTGCAAGATATCCCTGAGAAGAAGCCACATGAACCTACTGTGACGAAGCCGTGGGTGCTGGAGCAGCAGGGTGGAGACTCCTGCCAAACATGAGATGATTACCCTTTCACTGACTCCGTTTTCCCGCTGCTGTCAGCATAATTTCTTCTCTTTTGAGAGATGGAGGAAGACTTTGTGAATTGGTGGCGGACATATGGGATAATGTGGGACTTGTTTGTTTGGACAACACTGGCTTGGGATGTTTTCTGGATATGCACTTAAAATTAATATAAAACTCTTTTATGCATGATTTTCTGTGGATTTGTTTCTCTAAAGTTCCCAAACTAACACACTCCCATAACTGTGCTGACCTCCCATTCAATGGTGTCTTTAGCCATTTTTACTTCCTCGAGCTCCACATATTTCTCTACCCACAGCATTGCCAGGTGAGGATACTTGACTTCCGTTAAAACATTTTACCTGGAAAGGACAGGTGTTTCACCACAAACTTTAAAAGTAGGAATTGCTTTTACACCAGTTCAATTGTGCTTTAAGCGGGTTCACATGTCTTAGCTCCAAACTTATCTCCAGATTCATGAATATAAAGGAAGAGAGAATCCTTCTGATGCTTTGCCTGCCTCTCTCAATGGGGCCTCAGAGAGTTTCACTTATCTCACCTCAACCCTTATCTCCTGGACTTGCTTGGATATGAAGGAAAACAGTGAATCCTCCATTTCCTGGGCTGCTGTTCTGCCTTGCCTCACCCAGAGATACGTTTGTCATTTCAAGAGTGCCCCATCAGTTCCGTTTTCAGTGGGCAACAAGTATTACCATTTCCCATAATCAAGAGGATATGGGAAACCTTGAATCCTGCAGGTTCTTGTGCGTCCTAATTGCATTAAATAATGGAGCTTTATGTATCTTCTTGTTTTTAACAACAAGGTTTACTCACTAAGGTATTTAGCTTATCATCCCAACCTGCCTGATAAATACAGGCTGGGTTAATTGAAGGGTGGAGGCATACATGTCTCGGTGAGCCTTGCCTTTTGAGTTCCAGGGTCTCTTGCTTTGTGAAGGTTAGTCCAGGGTGAAAATGCCTTAGCCAGTTAACTTGTATTGCTTCCACAGTTCACTGCCTGCAAGACATCTCTGAGCAGAAGCCACATGGACCTACCATGATACAGCCCTGGGTTCCGTACAACTGTGTTGAGACACACGCCACCCCTGAGATGATTACCCTTTCACTGACTTGGCTTTACCCCTGCAGTCGGCCTCACTTCGTGTATTTTGTGAGAGAGAGGGAGACTTTGTGGATTCTTGGTAGACACATGGGATAATATTGGACATGTGAGCTTGGGCAGCTCTGGGTAGGATGTTTTCTTGATGTGCACTTAACACTTATATGAAACTCTCTCTGATACATTAGTTTCTGTGGATTTGTTTCTCTAAAGCTCCCAGACTAACACAGTCCCATAGCTGTGCAAACCTCGCTTCAGTGGTGTCCTTAAACATTTTTGCTTCCTTGAGCTCCACATTTATCTCTACCTACAACATTGTCAGGTGAGGATACTTGACTTCCTTTAAAACACTTTACTGGGAAAGGTCAGGTGTTTCCCCACATATATTCCATGAGGAATTGCTTTTACATCAGTTCTATGGTGCTTCAAGCAGTTTCACATATCTCAGCTCCAAATTTATCTCCAGGAGATTCATTAGTATAAAGGAAGAGAAAATTCTTCTGATGATTAGCCTGCCTCTACTCTGGGGCGTCAAACAGTTTCACTTATCTCAGCCCAACCCTTACCTCCTGGACCTGCATGGGTGTGAAGGAAAACAGTGCATCCTGCATTTCCTGGACTGCCCTTCTGCGTTGCCTCACCCGGGGTTAGGTTTGTCATTTCAAGAGTACCCTAGCATTTCCTTTTTCTGTTGGCAACAAGCATTACCATTTCCAATAATCAAGAGGATATGGGAAACCTTGGATTCAGGTTCCTGTGCATCCTAATTGCATTAACCAATGGATTTTTACGTATATTCCTGTGTTTCACCACAAGGTTTGCTCACTGAGGTAGTTGGCTTATCATCCCAAACTGGCCGATAAACACAAGTGGGGTTAATTGAAGAGCGGAGGGATACGTGGCTTGGTCAGCACACTTTTCAATTTCTAGGGTCTCTTATTTGTGTCGGTCTGTCCAAGGTGAAGATGCCTTAGCCAGTTAACTGCTTTTACTTCCAAGGCTCACTCCTGCAAGATATCTCTGAGCAGAAGCCACATGGACCTAACGTGGTACAGCCTTGAGTGCCGGACAGCCTTGTGGAGAGGCCCGCCAATCCTCAGATGATGTCCCTTTCACTGACTTGGCTTCCCCCCTGCAGTCGGCCTCATTTCGTCTCTTTTGTGAGATGGTGGAAGACTTTGTGGATTGGTGGCGGACTTATGGGAAAATGTTGGACTTCTGAGCTTCGGCAGCTCTGGGTAAGGGTGTTTTCTTGATGTGCACTTAACATTTCTATAAAACTCTTTTTTTATATACGAGTTTCTGTGGATTTGTTTCTCTAAAGTTCCCAGACTAACACACTCCCAGAGCTGCGCAAACCTCCCTTTAGTGGTGTCTAGGATTTTTACTTCCTTCAGCCCCACATTTTCCTCGACGCACAAGTTTGCCAGGTGAAGATACTTGACTTCCGTTAAGATACTTTATTGGGAAAGGTTAGGTGTTTCACCACAACGCTTCCACGAGGAATTGCTTTCACATCAGTTCAATGGTGCTTCAAGCAGTTTCAAATATCTTAGCTCCAAATTTATCTCCAGGAGATTCATACACAATGAACCCTCGCCACTTCGCGCTTCGACTTCCATGGCTTCACTCTATCGTGGTTTTTGCGTAACAGCGCATGCTCTGTCATTACTGCCACTGATTGGCTCATACTGTACACGCTTGATGCCATAAATAATATAATAAATAATAAATGATAATTGTAACGTCCAAAATGTTTTACTGTATTTTCCCTTTTTCGTTTAATAAATTGAGAAATACGAGTGTAATGGTGACTAAAGGGTGTTTTTTCATGTCCTCTATGCTCTAACTACGAAAATATTTGATTTACAAATAAGGAATCCTACTTCGCGGAATTTCATTTATCACGGTAGGGTCTAGAACCAATTAACCGCGATAAACGAGGGTTCACTGTATAAAGTAAGAGATAATCCTTCTGGGGCTTATTCTGCCTCTACCCCATGGGGCCTCAAACAATTTCACTTATCTCAGCTCAACCCTTACCTCCTGGAAAAGCTTTTATTTGAAGGAAAACAGTGAATCTTGCATTTCCTGGGCTGCCCTTCTGCTTTACCTCACCCAGAGTTACGTTTGTCATTTCAAGAGTGCCCCGAGCATTTCCTTTTGCTGTGGGCAACAAGCATTACTATTTCCCATAATCAAGAGGATATGGGAAACCTTGAGTCCTGCAGGTTCCTGTGCATCCTACTTGCATTAAACAATGGAGCTTTATGTATCTTCCTATGTTTCACAAGTTTTTCTCACTGAAGTAGTTAGCTTATCATCCCAACCTGGCTGATAAACGCAGGTGGGGTTAATTGTAGGGCAGAGGCATACATGACTCCTGTGAGCCTTGCCTTTAGAGTTCCAGGGTCTCTTGCTTTATGAAGGTTAGTCCACGGTGAAGATGCCTTATCCAGTTAAGAGCTCTTGATTCCATGGCTCACTTCCTGGAAGACATCTCTGAGCAGAAGCCACATGGACCCACCATGATACAGCCCTGGGTGCCGGGAAGCTGTGTGGAGACCCCCGCCAAACCTGAGATTATTACCCTTTCACTGACTTGGCTTTCCCCTTGCAGTCGGCATAATTTGGTCTCTTTTGTGAGATGGAGTTCGGATTGGTGGTTAACGTATGGGATAACTTTGGACTTGTGAGCTTGGGCAGCTCTGGGTAGTACGTTTTCTTGATGTGCACTTAACATTTATATAAAATGATCTTTTATACATGAATTTCTGCGGATTTATTTCTCTAAAGCTCCCAGACTAACATACTCCCAAAGCTGTGCTAACTTCCCTTCAGTGGTGTCTTTAGACATTTTTACTTCCTTGAGCTCCACATTTTTCCCTACCCACAACTTTGCCTGGTGGGGATACTTGAGTTCCGTTAAAACACTTTATCAGGAAGGGTCAGGTGTTTCACCACAACTTTCCAAGAGGTATTGCTTTTACATCAGTTCAATGGAGCTTCAAGAAATTTCACATATTTCAGCTCCAAATTTATCTTCAGGAGATTCATGAATATAAAAGGTCAGGGAATCCTTCTGGTGCTTAATCTGCCTCTGCTAAACGGGTCCTCAAACAGTTTCACTTATCTCAGCTCAACCGTTACCTCCTGGACTAGCTTCTATGTGAAGGCAAACAGTGAATCCTGCATTTCCTAGGTTGCCCCTCTGAGTTTCCTCACTCAGAGTTACATTTGTCATTTCAAGAGGACCCCTGTGGGCAACAATCATTACCATTTCCCATAATCATTAGGATATGGGAAACCTTGAATCCTGCAGGTTCCTGTGCTTCCTAATTACGTTAAACAATGGAGCTTTATGTATCTTCGTGTGTTTCACAACAAGGTTTGCTCACTGAGGTTATTAGCTTATCATCCAACCTGGCCGATAAACACAGGTGGGGTTAATTGAAGGGCGGAGGCATACATTTCTCGGTAAGCCTCGCCTTTCTAGTTCCAGGGTATATTGCTGTATGGACGTCAGTGCAGGCTGAAGATGCCTTAGCCAGTTAACTGCCATTGCTTCCACGGCTCACTTCCTGCAAGATATCTCTGAGCACAAACAACATGGACCTACCGTGATACAGCCCCAGGTGCTGTTCAGCTGTGTGGAGACCCCTGCCCAACCTGAGATGACCACCCTTTCACTGATTTGGCTTTTCCCCTAGAGTTGGCATCATTTAGTCTCTTTTGTGACACCGAGGTAGACTTTGTGAATTTGTGGCCGACATATGGGATAATTTTGGAATTGTGAGTTTGGGCAATTCAGGGAAACACGTTTTCTTGATGTGCACTTATCATTTATGCAAAACTCTCTTCATACACGAATTTCTGTGGATTTGGCTCTAAAGTTACCAGACTGACATACTCCCCAAGCTGTGCCAACCTCCCTCCAGTGGTGCATTTATCCATTTTTACTTCCTTCAGTTCCACATTCTTCTCAACCCACAACTTTGCCAGGTGAGGATACTTGACTTCAGTTAAAACTCTTTATCGGGCTTGTGCCAGCATGATCCACACAGCTACTGCCGGATGACTTGCAGCTCTGTAAACCACAGATGTTTAAATATTCCTCACCATATTCAGGAGAAAAAACAGCAAAAGATTTGTTTTTCTACTGAGAGATATCCGTTTAGTGTGTTTTTTAAACTGTGCACCTTTAACTCTTCATATACCAAAGAGGAAGAGACAGGAAATTGCCCAGAAGAGATAAAGTAACAGGAGCTCATCAGGAGTTACTAAACCAAGAAACAGCTGTGACTTCATTAATGTTAAAATGAGGAGGATACGGGAAGATGGCCACCAGATAAGTAGCTCATGCCCAAAGCTCCGAGGAGATCAGTGAGTGGGGAGAGTTGGAGGTGGAGTAGGGGTACCATATTTGTCTGTTCGATTCCCAAGACCACTCAGAGCATCTCTCGGACCCACAGTTGGACTCCCACCCATAAGCAGGGCTCGATGCGAACACCTGTGGTCTCAGGCGTGGCGCTCCATGCACCCACTCTGCCGGGACTGTGCTACAAGGCAGCTAGGTTTACAGCGGAAGCTGTACCCACCCGCCTTGGCGCTCCGCGCAAAACCACCAGTCAGCCAGTCCCTCCCCAGATTATCCCCAATGGCCATCAAAGACCTCAACAGACCAATATCAGTACAAGAAATAGACAAGGCTATAAAAGAATCAAAAACCAAGAAAGCTCCAGGACCAGATGGTTTCACGGGTGAATTTTATCAAGTATGCAGGAAAGAACTGACAACAATCCTACACAAACTCGTCCAGAACATAGAAAAAAGATGGC
>NW_022103968.1:73212637-73220850 GCF_000313985.2 Echinops telfairi
GAGAATCCTTAAGATGCGTAGCCTGCCTCTACTAAATGGGACCTCAAACAGTTTCACTTATCTTAGCTAAACCCTTACCTGCTGAACTTGCTTGGATGTGAAGGAAAACAGTGAATCCTGAATTTCCTGGGATGCCCTTCTGCATTGCCTCACCAAGAGTTACGTTTGTCATTTCAAGACTGCCCCCAGCACTTTTATTTCTGTGGCCAACAAGCATTACCATTTCCCATAATCATTAGGATATGGGAAACCTTGTATCCTGCAGGTTCCTGTGCACCCTAATTACATTAAACATGGACCTTTATGCATCTTCATGTGTTTCACAACAGGTTTTGCTCACTGAGGTTGTTAGCATATCATCCTAAACTGGCTAATAAACACAGGTGGGGTTAATTGAAGGGCGGAGGGATGCATGAATTGGTCTGCCTTGCCTTTCAATTTCTCAGGTCTCTTGTTTTGTGAAGGCCAGTCCAGGGTGAAGTTGCCTTAGCCAGGTAACTGCTAGTGCTTCCAAGGCTTTCTTCTTGCAAGACATCTCTGAGCAGAAGCCACAAGGACCTACCATGATGAACCTACGCTGACAATCCTGAAATGATTACCCTTCCACTGACTCCGCTTTCACCATGCAGTCGGCCTCATTTCGTCTCTCTTAAGAGGTGGAGGAAGACTTTGTTGATTGTTGGCAGACAGATGGGATAATGTGGGACTTGTGAACCTGGGAAACTCTGGGTAGGGATATTTTCTTGATGTGCACTTATATTTATATAAAACTCTCTTTTATACACGAGTTTCTGTGGATTTGTTTCTCTAAAGTTCCCAGACTAACACACTCCCTTACCTGTGCGAACTTCCCTTCCGTAGTGTCTTTAGGATTTTTACTTCCTTGAGCTCCACATTTTTCTCTAACCACAACATTGCCAGGTGAGGATACTTGACTTCCATTAAAACATTTTATCGGGAAAGGTCTGGTGATTCACCACAAAATTTCCATGAGGAATTGCTTTTACTTCAGTTCAATGGTGCTTTAAGCAGTTTCACATATCTCACCAGAAAATTTATCTGCAGGAGAGTCATGAATATAAAGGACTAGAGAATCCTTCAGATGCTTAGCCTGCCTCTACTAAATGTGGCCGCAAACAATTTCACTTACCTCAGCTCAACCCTTACCTACTGGACTTACCTGGATGTGAAGGAAAACAGTGAATCCTGCATTTCCTGGGCTGCCTTTCAGCGTTGCCTCACCCAGAGATACGTTGGTCATCTCAAGAGTGCCCCAATCACTTGCCTTTTCATGCATTTCAACAAGCATTACCATTTCCCATATTCACGAGGCTAAGGAGAACATTGAATCCTGCAGATACCTGTGGGTCCTAATTGCATAAACCAATGGAGCTATGTATCTTTTTGTGTTTAACAACAAGATTTGTTGCTGAGGCAGTCAGCTTATCGCCCCAACCTGGATGATAGACACAGTTGTGGTTAATTGAGGGGCAGAGGGTTACATGGCTTGGTCAGCCTAGTTTTTCAATTTCTGAGGTATCTTGCTTTATAATGGTCAGTCCAGGGTGAAGTTGCCTTAACTAAGTAACTGCTTTTGCTTCCAAGGCTTACTTCCTGCAAGACATCCCTGAGCAGAAGCCACATGGACCTATCGTGATTGAGCCCTGGATGCTGGAGCAGCCTGGTGGAGAACCCTGACAATCCTGAAATGATTACCCTTTCACAGACTTGGCTTTCCCCTTGCCTTCAGCTGAATTTCATTTCTTTTTTGAGATGGAGGGAGATTTTGTGGATTGTGGCCACCATATGGGATAATGTTGGATTTGTGAGCTTGGGCAGCTCTGAGTAGGACATTTTCTTGATGTGCACTTAACATTTATACACAATTATCTTTTCTACATGAATTTCTGTGGATTTGTTTCTCTGAAGTTCCCATACTAAGACACTCCCATAGCTGCGCTTACTTCCCTTCAGTGGTGTCTTTTGGCACTTTTACTTCCTTGAGCTCCACATTTTTCTCTACCCACAACATTGCTAGGTGAAGATAATTTACTTCCGTTAAAATGCTTTATCAGGAAAGGTCTGGTGATTCACCACAAATTTTCCACAAGGAATTGCTTTTACATCAGTTCAATGGTGCTTCAAGCAGTTTCACATATCTCAGCTCCAAATTTATCTCCAGAAGATTCATGAATATAAAGGAAGAGAGAATTCTTCTGGTTCTTAGCCTGCCTCTACTAAATGGGGCCTCAAACACTTTCACTTATCTCAGCTCAACCCTTACCTCATGGATTTACTTGGATGTGAAGGAAAACAGTGGATCCTTCATTTCCTGGGCTGCCCTTCTGCGTTGGCACACCCAGAGATACGTTTGTCATTTCTAAAGTGCCCCAGCACTTACTATTTCTGTGGTCAACGTGCATTACCATTTCCCATAATCATTAGAATATGGGAAACCTTGAATCCTGCAGCTTCCTGTGCATCCTAATTGCGTTTATCAATGGAGCTTTATGTATCTTCTTGTGTTTCACAACAAGGTTTTCTCACTGAGATTGTTAGCTCATGATCCCAAACTGGCCGATAAACACAGGTGGGGTTAATTGAAAGACAGAGGGATAAAAAATTTTGCCAGCCTCCCTTTTCAAGTTCTCGGGTCTCTTGCTTTGTGAAGGTAAGTCCAGGCTGAAGTTGTCTTAGCCATCTTTTGTGAGATGGAGGAAGACGTTGTGGATTGGTAGATAAAATATGGGATAATGTTGGATTTGTTAGCTTGGGCATCTATGGGTAGGGATGTTTTCTTGATGTGCAGTTAATATTTACATAGAACCCTCTTATACACATGGGTTTCTCTAAAATTCACAGACCATTACATTCCCGTAGCTGCGTGAACCTCCCTTCGTTGGTGTCTTTAGGATTTTTCCTTACTTGAGCTCCACATTTTTCTCTAACATTGCCAGGTGAGGATACCTGACTTTCGTTAAAATACTTTATCGGGAAAGTTAAGGTGTTACACTCTAATGTTTCCACAAGGAGTAGCTTTTACATCAGTTCAGTGGTGTCACTAACGGTTTCACATTTCTCAGATCCAAATACACCTACATGAGATTCATGAATATAAATGAAGAGAGAATCCTTCTGGTGCTTAGCCTGCCTCTACTCAATGGGGCCTCAAACACTTTCACTTATCTCAGCTCAACCCATACCTCCTGGACTTGCTTGGATGTGAAGGAAAACAGCGAATCCTGCATTTCCTGAGCTGCCCTTATGTATTGACTCACCCGGAGATACGTTTTTCATTTGAAGAGTGCCCCCAGCACTTACTTTTCCTGTGGTCAAGAAGCATTACCATTTTCCATAATCATTAGGATATGGGGAACTTTGAATCCTGCAGGTTCCTGCGCGTCCTAATTGCATTAAATAATGGAGCCTTATGTATCTTCCTGTGTTTCACAACAAGGTTTGTTCACTGAGGTTGTTAACTTATCATCCCAAACTGGTCAATAAACACAGGTGGGTTTAATTGAAGGTCAGAGGATACATGGCTTGGTCAAACTCGCTTTTCAAATTCTCGGGTCTTTTGCCTTGTGAAGGTCATTCCAGGGTGAAAATGCCTTAGCCAGTTAACTGCTTTTGCTTCCAAGTCTCACTTCCTGCCAGACATCTCTGAGCAGAAGCCACATGGACCTACCATGCTGCAGGCCTGTGTGATGGAGACGCCCTGTGGAGACCCCCCCCCCGCCAATCCTGAGCTGATTACCCTTTCAGTTACTCAGCATTCCCCAAGCTTGTGGCACGATTTACTCTCTTTTGTGAGATGGAGGAAGACTTTGCGCATTGGTGGCGGACATATGTGATAATCTTGGACACGTGAACTTGGGCAACTCTGGGTAGGGATGTTTTCTTGATGTGCACTTAACATTTATATAAAACTCTTTTATAAACGAGTTCTGTGGATTTGTTTCTCTACAGTTCTCAGACTGAGACAATCACGTAGCTGCGCAACCTCTCTTCTGTGGTGTCTTTAGCCATTTTTACTTCCTTGAGCTCCACATTTCTCTCTACCCACAACATTGCCAGTTGAGCATACTTTACTTCCGTAAAAACACTTTATCGGGAAAGGTCAGGGGTTTCACCACAACTTTTCCACTAGGAATTGCTTTTACATCAGTTTCATGGTGCTTCAAAAGTTTTCATATATCTCAGCTCCAAATTTATCTCCAGGAGATTCATGAATATAAAGGAAGAGAGAATCCTTCTGGTGCTTAGCCTGGCTCTACTCAATGGGGGACTCAAACACTCACTTATCTCAGCTCAGCCCTTACCTCCTTGACATTCTTGGATGTGAAGGAAAACAGCGAATCCTGCATTTCCTGGGATGCCCTTCTGCGTTTCCTCACCCAGAAATACGTTTGTCATTTCAAGAATGCCCCCAGCACTTACTATTTCTGTGGTCAACATGCATTACCATTTCCCATATCATTAGGATATGGGAAACCTTGAATCCTGCAGCTTCCTGTGCGTCCTAATTGTATTTATCAATGGAGCTTTATGTATCTTCTTGTGTTTCACAACAAGGTTTGCTCACTGAGGTTGTTATCTTATCATCCCAAACTGGCCAATTAACACAGGTAGGGTTAACTGAAGGGTGGAGGGATAAAAGTCTTGGTCAGTCTTGCTTTTCAAGTTCTCGGGTCTCTGTTTGTTAAGATCAGTCCAGAGTGAAGATGCCTTAGCAAGTTAACTGCTTTTGTTTCCCAGGCTCACTTCCTGGAAGAATTCTCTGAGCAGACGCCACATGGACCAACCGTGATACAGCCCTGGGTGCCGGACAGCCCTGTGGAGACTACCGCCAATTCTGAGATGAATATCTTTCACTGACTTGGTTTCCCTCTTACAATCGGCCTCATTTTGTCTCTTTTGTGAGATGTTGGAAGACTTTGTGGATTGGTGGTGGACATGTGAGCATTGGCAGCTCGGGGAAGGGATGTTTTCTTTATGTGCACTTAACATTTATGTAAGACTATCTTTCATGCATGAGTGTCTGTGGATCCGTTTCTCTAAAGTTCCCTGACTAAAACACTCACATAACTGTGCGAACCTCCCTTCAGTCATGTGTTTGGCCATTTTTACTTCCTTGAGCTCAAGAACACCATACATGAGAAACCAAGTCATTAAAAAGACAGGAAAGAAAGAAACAGAAAAGGGGATGCCAGAAAAGACTCTAAAGCTCTTGTAGGAAAGAGCTGAAACTGGAGAAGCTGAGTCCCGGTCCTGCCTGGGACATGGGCCTCCCACCAGCTCTTAAAAGCTTTTTTGAGAGGCTTCTCTTCCCACAGGAAAATAATTGTCTGGAAAGCCTGGTGATAAAAGGAAATGACAGGGGGACAACGGTTTGTACTCAGCCCAGACTGACTCTTTGCCTTCTGTGAAAGGAATTGGTGGCACATTCATTATAAGTCTCTATCAACATTCATTTCTTCACAGCAAAAGATAAAGTTCCACTTGGTTGCATGTCTGAGGTTAAAAAAAAGTGTCCTGTGAACCTTTTTTTTGTCTTTCCTGTTAAGCTGCAGAAGAGGAGGTTGGTGACAGGAAGGGTCCCAACTATTTCTGTTGCTTAGTCATCCCACAGTTCTCTGGGCAGCAAAAATGACAAAGCTGCTCAGATGCTAATGGAAAGGCTGGTGGGGTTTGAGTCCACCTGGAGGCACCTGGGAAGATAGGGCTTGAGATCTACATCCCAAAACTAAGGCATTGGGCATCTTATGGAACATTATTCTACTGTGGCAGACACGGTGTTGTTAGGTGCTGTCAAGTTAGTCAACTCAAGGACCAGTGGCCTGGGTTTTCAGTCCACCCATTATTCTACTGGGCAGTCTGGCCTGTTGGTCTGCTGGGCAGTCTGGCCTGTTGGCCACAGAGGAAATGCCACCTTGGCTCTAACACCAAGCCTCTGCTTCTCTGCCTTTATCCCAGCCTCTCCTGCCCCTCTCCTTTACTATCCTCCCACATCCACTCCTGCACTCACAACTTGCCTACTGTTGGGCACGATTTATAAGCATGTAAATCCTCTTAATCCTTTGGAGATGTGGTCTACTTCACCCACGAATTCAGAGCACTGTGTCCTTTCCCTTGCAAAGTGAATTATAACACGAGCATAGAATATTGATTCCAGGAGTGTGGAATCTTAATCCCCGAGTTCCCACGAAATGCTGCTTTCAATGGCAAATCAGCCCACCATTTCAGCATGTCAGTATCACCCGGACAGAGGAGCCTCAGCAGCCACCACTGCCCCCCAGCCTGCTTCTCATGGTCACGAGGGGAAGTCAGAGTGCCCCACACCTTGTGTGCTTGACTCGGTGCTTGCTTTCAGGGGCGGCGTGCACACGGGTTTGTATTTCATTAGAGCCCAACAATAACCGAGCATTAGCAAATTCCCCCAGCCAAAGCTGGCCAGCCGGCGTCAAAATGGCCATTAACCACCAGCAGGGTTGAGTTATGCTTATCACTGTCGCCATGTGCAAGGGGAAAGACGACGCCCGGAGTCTTCTGGCTGTGTACTGGGAGGAAATGCCAAGTGAGGAAGCTGGGGTCCCCACCCCAGCAGCCATGGGTCCTGGCTCTAGGCCCTGCCCCAGGCTGTGCCATGACCATCAGCCTGGGCTCTCAGAGACTCCATAGCTCAATTTCCAATTAGGTTGGGTTGAGATGATCATTCAGTCCCCAGGCTGCCACTCATCTGACAGTTTGTCACTGTGTTGTGGTTTGTCTATTGCAGTGATTGCTGGAAGCTGTGCCACCAGCTACAACAACAAGCAAAGTGAGCCACGCTGGACATGCTTCACCAGAACATCCAAGCTAAGACACACTGGGAAGAAAGACCTGATGATCTACTACTGAAAATTAGTCAATGGAACCCTATGTATCACAAGAGAATACTGTCCAAACAAGTGTTGGAAGAGGAGCACCCTAGGTTGGAATACACTCAAACTATTCAGTGGGCGGACTCCCTGGGTAGTGTTTGACTGGTACCCAGGAGGTCGGCAGTTAAATCCCACCCAGAGTCCAAGAGCTGCCTAGGAAGATAGGCTTGGAAATCTGCCTCCAAAAGTCACAGCCTTAAAAACCCTATGGAGCAGTTCTACTCTGAAATGCATGGGGATCGCTGTGAGTCAAGATGGACTCAACAGCAGCTAACAACAGCAACACTGTATAAAGAATGCTTGCAAGTCCTCCGGACAAAATACACAGTGGCCACAATAGTCTCGACCCTACGGGACAGAGCAACTTATTTTCTTTTGTACCAAAGGCCGAAACTATACAACAGAATGAAACACTGCCTGCTGTTGCACCACCCCCATAGTTGTTGTTACATTTGAGCCCTTTGCAGTAGCCACTGTGGACATCCATCTTATCAAGTGTCTTCTTCTTTTTCATTGCCCCTGTACTTTACCAAGCATTAAGTCCTTTTCTAAGAACCAGCCTCTCCTGATAGCATGTCCAATGGGTGTGAGATGAAGACTTGTCATCCTCACTTCTAAGGGATATACGGCTGTACTTCTTCCGAGATGGATTTGCTTGTTCTTCTGGCAGCCCAGAAGACTTTCAGAATTGTTAGCACCATCATTCACATGCATCGATTTTTCTACAGTCTTCCTTACTCACATGCATATGAGATCACTGAAACTACCTGCCTTGAATTCAGAGCTTAGTGTACACTACTCAAAGTCACATAGCTTGTGAGCGGCAGAAACATGTCTGCTGCCAGGATCTGTGCACTTTATCTTATTACAACATCATACTCAAAGGTGCTTTAGGCAAACTTATTTTGTTTTTGACCACATGTCCCAATAATACAACCAGGTTCAGACCCTCACCTTGTAATGATGATTCAGCTAGATGCCAGAGAGGTACGAAGACCACCCAACCATATAACTGATGGGAGCATAGGTACTGACTGTCACCTACAATGCCATTCTTTCAACAAATATTTATTGAGCGTTACTCAAATGGCAAGGTTTTGCAAAATTTTAAGAAGACCCAGATGAAGAGAACACAGTCCCTGCTCTCAAGAGACTCACCGATACTACTTCAGAGCATTCAGATCAGGGACACCACAGATAGATGCTGACAAAAAATCATTAAAAAATAATAACACACACGAAATCTAGGACAGATAAAACCCCCCAGAAACAGTAATGGGAGTAGCAATA
>NW_022103968.1:73221648-73223084 GCF_000313985.2 Echinops telfairi
CTGATTTATGGATTATTATAATATCTGGAAGATCCCCCATTAAAATGTTTTTTTTAAAAAAAATAACAACATAAACTCATTGCCATGGAGTCAATTTTGACTCAGTATAGAACATTCCCCGTGGGTTTCCAAGATTGTTACTCTTTAAGGAAACAGAAAGCCTTTTCTTTCCCTTGCGGAGTGGATGGTGGTTTCAACTATTGACCTTGAGGTTAGCAGCCACCACAGCACCATGGCTCCTGAGGATGCTGATAGAAAGGGGGACCCTTCTGGAACAGAACTTAAAATTCTTTAAGAATCTAGATTTACTTAACTGGAAGAGTCCCAGGGACTATGACCCTACGTTACTCTTCAAACCTGGAGTTGAAACTGTCCCCTGAAGTCATCTTTAAACTAAATAAAAACTTAGCTCAAAAAGGATTGCATCCTTGAGTATTGCAGTTTTTAAAAAAAAAATCAGCGCAAAATTAAATGGGACACAGATATTTCAAAGTATATGTGAGAGGGTTGTGGCAGAGAGATTAAGTAAAAAGAAAGGAAACAATCTAGAATAGAAAGAACAATATGATTCAATATGAAGAGTGCAAAATTAAATATTAGTAGAAAAAGAGAGAGGCAGACTGCCAGATACCGGGTTAGCTATAATGCTAAGTATTGAATATTATCCCATTTTTATATGGCATGTATGGAAAGCCAAGGATGAAGTGAGGCATTCACAGAGGAGATGACATTTGAGTGATCCAGGGAAGATGGCTAGGAATGCGCTCATTCCCAAGTGATTCAGCTGGACTCGCAAACAGCGTGCTCAGATGAATGTCAAATAACCTGTCTCATCCTCTAACTCAGAGCTGTGCAACAGAACTCTCTTCAATGATGAAAATGTTCCAGAGCAGCGGTTCTCAACCTGTGGGTTGCGACCCCTCTGGGGGTTGAACAACCCTTTCACAGGGGTCACTCAATTCATCACAATAGCAATATTACAGTTATGAAGTAGCAACGAAAATAATTTTATGGTTGGGGGCTCATCACAACATGAGGAACTTTATGAAAGGGTTGAGACATTAGGAAGGTTGAGAACCATTGTTCTAAAGGCATGTCATCCAATCTGGTAGCTACTACATCTTATCAGGAAAGACCAGTCCGAAGTTCGGGGAAAATGGCGACCTGATAGGACGCACTGTCCAGAGCTCCTGCTGTCAGACCAGAAAATTGGGAGGTAAGGTGAGGGGAACGGGGAGGTTGAGTCCGGATATTAGAACTAGGGTACTAGGGTCTCTCCTGAATCTCTTTTTTGTGTGTGAGATTTCCACTCACAAAGCAAACCGAGAACGTTTTAAAGTGCTCTAGCTTCTGTGAGCCTGCGTGCACCAGCTGCGCCCTGGCCGGAGCCATGGTTTCTCCCGGCTGGCGCCTTAAAGGGACAGCACCCCCAGACA
>NW_022103968.1:73235144-73236242 GCF_000313985.2 Echinops telfairi
TGGGCATATACCCAGAAGAGGCAAGAAACAAACTACAACCAGACATCTGCGCTCCAATGTTCATTGCGGCACAGTTCACAATCGGAAGCAGTTGTAAACAACCCAAATTTCCATCAACAGACGAATGGATTAAAAAAATGTGGTACATACATACAATGGCCTATTATGCATTGCAAAAAAGCAGTGATGAACGCATGAAGCATATCGCCGCATAGGAAGAACTGGAGGAAATTTTGCTAAGTCAAGTAAGCGAAGCACAAAAGGACAAGTGTAACATAAGTCAGCTGAGGTAAATTTATATATATCTATATCTATATATATAAAGAACAGAAAGATGATTGCAAAAGGGGCACAGGGAAAAAGCTACTGTATACAAATGCTCCAGGGGTGACGTCCAGGTTGTATGGCAGAGGCCAGACAAAATCCAGGGGTACATATGGTATCCAACTAAAAAGGGCACAGAGGGAGGAAAGGGGAAAGAGAAAAAAGATGTGTGATGGGGGAATAGGGCACTGACCCACCCAAGGGGAGGATATTGTTTGTGTCTCCACAGGGAAAGAGGGACCAGATTAAAAGCCAGTGCCAGACAAATGCAGCGTGCCAGCAAGGAGTAGGGAGCCAGTAGAGGGCCTGAGGGCTTGGTTCCCATACCAGCTACATGGACAACTGCCCATGCCCCCAGAAGAATTTACTTGAGAGGACAGCACTGAGGCTGCAACTAGGGGAGAGGGGAATGTCTGATCAAGCAAATGGGAGAAAATGAAGGGGGAGGAAGAGAGAGTGGAGCACATCCTGACCTACCAGGCCTGGAGGATGATATCCCGCTCTGAACAGCCAATGGACAGAGTGGACAATATGGCTGATCCCACTATAAGACACGCCTAACCTTGATGGCCCAGGGCCGTAAGGGAGACAACACTGGAGACTCAGTGTCGGGACTGGCCCATACTGACCCTGTGACACCAAGGCAAACCACTAAAAGCGTGTGGCAGAGCAAACATGGGAGCAGAGCAGGGAGCCCCCGAGGGAGTATAAAGGACAGACTCTGGGGCCAGAGCATGGTACCCCATCGGACCTGACTGAAGGACATGCCTAGAG
>NW_022103968.1:73237531-73244012 GCF_000313985.2 Echinops telfairi
GGGGGAGACGTCGGACAGTGTAACATATGACAAAATAATAATAATTTATGAACTATAAAGGATTCATGAGGGAGGGGGAAAGGGCGAGGTGGGGGGGAACAGTAGTTGAAACAATGGGGTCCAACATACCACTTCTGAGGCTGGCAAATGACTGGACAATGCTGCCTTGTGTTGCATAGAAGGTCCCTATGAGGTCAGAATGACTGGACAGCACTAACAACAACAGACCACTGGCAAGGTTCAAAGACCCGCATGTTAGTATAGTTTCACAGTTAGACATTTTTAGAAAAACAAAGTTTGCAAAAGTAAAATCTTGGTTTATATTTTATAGCGCATCCACCATTAGTAGAACTCTTAAAGTCCACAGCAACTCGCTTAAGGTCCCCTCCACTTGCTCGACTGTACCTCTATACTAATTCACCACCATTGAGTCGATTCTGACTCATACAGACCCTATAGGACAGGTCAAATTTTCCCCTGTGGGTTTTTCTGAAACGGTATCTCCTTACGAGAGTAGAAAGCCTCCTTTCTCTTGCAGCCAACCTTGTCTTTAGAAGCTCAGGACTGCCTTGTATCTCTATGAAACCAAAATCTACCTCACTGCCATGGAGGTGATGCTGACTCATAGTGACCTTATGTAGATCTACCCTAGAGTAGATCTGTCCCTGTGAGTTTCTGATACTGTAACTCTTTATAGGAGTAGACAGACTCTTCTGCCTCCCACGGAGTGGCTGGTAGTTTCAAACTGCTAACTTTGCTGTTAGCAACCCAATGTGTAAACGCCATGCCACCCCACCAAGGCTCCTTTTGTACCCCTATAAGTAGATAAATATTTCTCTTATATCTGTGTTTCAGCCAAAGGCAGGACTATAAAGGAAAAGAAGGCCATGCGTGTCAAGAATGATATGAAAAGGTGGAGTTCCTTGAGGAAAGGAAATGTATGCTTGTGGATATAAATGGAGTTCTGGCGGCAAGTGTGGTCAGGAGTTGGCCTGTTAATCTCAAGGTCAGCAGTTTGAATGAACAACCGCTCCTCAAGAGAAAGAGGAGATTTTCTACTCCCTTAAAGAATCACAGTCTCATAAACCCACAGGGGCGTTTAATTCTGTCCCATGGGGTCTGTGAGTTGGAATGGACTTGATGGCAGTGAGGGCATGTAAATATGCAAACACCCAACTCGGATTTAGGATTACCCTGCTCCCTCAGCCCCTGTGGGCATCTGCAGCTACAGCCACGGTCCTGGCATTCTGTGAAGAATCCATTAGTGCACCCCCACAAAGAGAATGAGTTTCCTCTGTGTCAGTCCATTACCCTGCCAAAGTTCAGGATGGAGCCACCATCCTTGGTCTCCAAGGCAAGCAGGCTCAGCATCCTCATGACGTGGTGGCATGGGATAGGCCACTCATACAATGCGCTACATCTGCTCTATTTAATGCACCATCACCAGCAAGTCTACATAGGTGATGACTCTGAAAACCTTGCCCAAACAGCTGGCTTCATCAAGGTGTATGGAGTCATGTGGAGCCGTCGACCAGTTTGACTCCGCAATGGTTGCATCTTGGCATTGCCCAGGGGGCTTTCACACGACTGTGACCTGTGTCCCACTCTGACTGAGCCTTGCTTCATTGGTCTGGGATGGGGCAGGACCAATGGGAGGCTTGAAATCTCCTAAGGTATTCCAGTGTTCAACCAAGGGTGAACACCACTGCCTTTGGCCATCAGACCCGGGAAGGCCCTTGGAACTTTGCCACTCAAAGTATGATAGGTCAAGGAACCAGCAACATTAGTATTAGCTTTTTCTATGCTAATGCCATCGAGTTGATGCTGACTCATAATGACCCTATAGGACAGGGTAGAACTGCCCCTGTGGGTTTCCCAGACTGTCACTCTTGATGGGGGTCGAGAGCCTCATCTTTCTCCCAAGGAGTGGCTTGTGGTTTAGGACTACTGACCTTGTGGTTAACAGCCCAAGAGTACCAGGGCCTCTAGAACTGCAGGATCCCAGGCTCCACCCTGAACCCACAAAATCAGAATCTTCCCCCGTCTCCTGATTTCCAGGAACCTGGGGATGTGCATGCATGTGAAAGTTTAAGAAATACTGCCTTAGAAACCATTACTTTTCTGATCAACCTCCTCCTGTCAGGGTTGCAGAAATGGAAGCCCATTGGGCCATGCTCCCCTTGAAGCATCTTGAGGTTCCAGTCCTCCTATATCCTGGCTATCAGACAGATTTCTTTATTCTCAGCTGGACTGTTGTCATTGCAGAAGGGTATTGGTGAGTCCTCAGTATGAACAGCTCCAAATTAGGTCTAGAGACACAGCTCACATTTCAGAGTATTAGAATCCACAGTTTATGGTAGAACTTCTGGCTTTTACTGGCTTGGGGTAGGGTCTAGGGGGAAACATGTTTCAGCAGGAGCCATTGTGTATACAATGAGTTTGTCTTGAGACATATTTATGCCTGAGATTGTTATGTATTCTCTTTATATCCTATGCAAGGTTAATTTTTTTTGAAAATTTATATTTGCTTTTTATCACCAAGACATATACGTGATTTATAGCTAGGTGTGATGGATTGGAATCAGATGGCCAAGCCTGGATTAACCATGGGTCCTGGTGACCACTGGTCAGTCCTTGCTATTAATGATATTTTCACCTAAGTGATTTCATTCAAGACTTTTCTTCTCCAAAGATAAATATGCAGGTGGGTATAATTTTTCTATTCAGGCACTTCCTTGTGCTGTTTTAAGTTCACCCAACAATTAAAAAAAAGGCAGACATATTTAAATTCTCATACACTGAATAATTCATGTGGAAAAATTTGGGGGACAGTTAATTAGAGGTGACTCGTGGTACAATCTTAATTACTGCTTGTTAGAAATACTGAGATCTTGTATTATATAAACACTGGAAACTGGAAGAGAGGAAATGGTGGCTCCATGGCAGAATTCTCACTAGGCATGCCGGAAACTTGGGTTCGATTCTTGGCCAGTGTGCCTCCTGTTATAGCTACATCTGTTAGTGGAGGCTGGCATATTGTATGATGCTGAAAAGATTTCAGCAATGTTTTCAGCCTACAGACAGACTATGAGGAAAGGCCTGGTGACCTACTTTCAGCCATCAGCCACTGAAAACACCCCAGCTGACAGGGGGTCAAGTCTACAACCCATCGAAGGAATGGGGCAGGGCTGGTGGGCATTGAGTTCTGTAGCGTATGGAGTCCACATGAGTCACGAGCTGTCTGACTTGAAGGCAATGGGCCAAAGCACTCACTAGGAACGCAGTGGTTGGAGAACGTAGGTGCCCTACATGTGGCCCCATTCCCATCAAGCCTTAAGTCATGCAACTAACTCTGAGAAATGAAAGATGGGCAGGTTACACAGGAATACTTGAAGGCCCTGGTGTAAATTGGTTCAGCCCAGGAGAGTTCTGGAAGCCACCGAGGTAAACTTCCTGCTGAAACCACTAACTTAGCTCCAGTGCGAGTGGATGGGTGTCTGTGCATGCACCCAGCCACTGTTAGTGTTTCTTTTTCTTATTGTTGCGGTTTACTTCCCATAGAGTTGATGCCGATTCACAGTGACCCTATAAGATAGGGTAGAATTCCCCCTGTGAGTGTCTGACACTGTGACTCTTTACGGGAATAAAAAGCCTCATATTTCTCTTGACGAGTGGCTGGTGGTTTAGAACGGCTGATCTTGCCATTAATCCATTGTATAACCAGGTGCCGTCAATTTGGTTCCAAATCATGGCCACTCTTTGGACATCAAACAAAACATCACGCTGCCGTGCGCCATTCTCACAGCCATTCCTACATTTGAGCCACTGTGTCAACCCATCTTGCGGAGGTTTGTCCTCCTTTTGGCTTGACCAAGCATGCTGCCCTTCTCTAGGGATTGGTCCTGATAACACACAAAGTTCATGAAGCCAAGTCTCACCATCCTTGCTTCTAAGAAGCAATCTGGCTGTAGTTCTTCCAACAGAGATTTGTTTGTTCTTCTAGAAGTTCCTTGGTGTATTCAATACTCCTCACCAGGACCATATTTCAAATGCATCAATTCTTCTTGTGAGGCTTCCTTATTCATTTTCCAGCTCCACATGAAAATAATCATGCCTTGGCTCAGATGCTCCTGAGTTCTCAAGGTGAAAAGGTCACCTTGTTTTAAAAAAATTTTTGAAGAAGTTTTTTGCAGCAAATTCACCCAATGCAATTTATTCAGTGATTTTTTGACAGAAGCTTCTATGAGCATTGGTTGTGGATGGGTCCAAGTAAGATGAAATGCTTATTTCAATCTTTTCTCTGTTTATCATGTTGTTTATTGGTCCAGTGATGAGGATTCTTGTTCTCTTTATCTCGAGTTGTAATCCCTAATGAAGACTATCATCTTCAAACTTCATCAATAAGTGCTTCAACTCCGCTTCCCTTGCAGCAAGCAAGGCGGGTCACGCAGGCTGTTCTCAAGTCTTCCTCCAATCCTGAAGTCTCCAATTCAGCCATTCAAAACTCAAAACAGCTCACTGCCATGGAAGTCCAGTCAATTGTGACTAGAGCACCCCTATAGGCCAGGGAAGAACTTCCCAGGAGGTTTCCAAAGCTGTAATCTTTGTGGCAGCAGATGGTCAGATCTTTCTCACCCAGGATAGCTGGTGAATTCCAAGCACTGTCCTTTAGGTTAGCAGTGAAGTGCTTAACCACTACCCTACTGGGACTCCAAGTGTGACCAAGCAGCCACAATTTTCTTCTGAGCCAAAGGTGTTGTTAGGTGTGAATCCTCAACCAAGGGTGGTTCCGCAGACCTGCTTAGCATTCACCAAGGTGCAAAATCCAGCAAGAGGATGAATTTTTTAAAAAGAAATCAAGTAATAGACCCAGGTCTAGCAGCAACCCAGCTTTCTAATATCACCATGGCTTTGATAAATATGTCCCATTCCTTGATAACTTTTCCAAATCCTTTAATATCCTGCAGCTCAGTCCCTGATGTCTGGCTGTCACAAAATGTCTGAAGGGAGACCAAATGTCAATAAACCCTCCCTGCCTGCCTCAACTCAGCACATAATCAGCTCCAAGGTAAATACATGGTAAGCCAGTTATGTGCTGGCGGGGAGGGGAAGGGGCTGGGCTGAGTGCCCGCTCAGTTTTGTCTTCTGATGGAGCTGACCAAAAGGACTTCTTATATCAGCCTATTAGGAGAGCGAGAGTTGGGTTTTTCCGCCCCGGTTTTCTTTTCTCTTCCCTTTCTACCCCTTTGCCCTGCTGTGCTGTTCTGAAAGGGCTGTCTGCTTTATGCTTCACTCTCTATTCCATTAAATCACCTTTCATCACATTAAATACAGGTCTTCAGGGTGCTCAGAGAGCTTCACTAAGAGGGATGATGTTATAATGAGGATGATGTGTATGAAAAATCATTTTTCAGCTCAATCCCAGGCAAACCACGGGGAAGCCTGAAAGGGGGAGGTTGAGAGGTGTACCTCACTTTAGACAAGGGCCAGGCTTATGAGGGGGGCAGTCTCTACCTGGAAGGCTGCAGAAGGCTTCATTACCTCACTCACTCATTCACTCATTCATTCAACCAGATTGCTACAGGACTTACTAAGTGCCAAACCTTGGGACTCTATCACTGAACAAAAGAGATAAAAATTCTCCTTCCCTCAAGAAGCTTCCATAAACAGAGGCATTCAAAACCCTCCTAGGGAATGCATTTAAAATCTTACTTATGCAAAAGCAGAAGAAGGGGCTGGTGTGAGGGGTTTCAGACACACACACACATGCTCATATATGACTCCCACTGAAGCCCCAAATTGTAGTAGTCTTCCAGAAGATACTCTTCCTTAGAGTTAAATCACCTTTTTTTTTTCATGAACCCTCTTTTTTTTTCCTGAGAGCAATTGCCCTTGGAAGGGATTAACTGTTATCACTCCCTAGCACCTTAGTGTGAATTTATTTATTGGCTCCTTTTCCTGCCTACATAGGAGGGGCCTCCAGGGCAGCTAAAAGCCAGGAAAATCCCAAAAATACAGCATCAAGAGAGGCTGAGGACAATTGGGGCCAGTATTTCTCATCTGAGTGCCTGGGGGGCACTTGTTAAAGATGCAGATTAAACACACACACACACACACACACTGCCCTGTCCCCTACCCAATATGTCCCCACTAAACAAGGATCCTACCCAATCATCTGTCCAGGAGCCCCTAAACTGGCCCTTCCCATGAAACAAGCCAGGGCCATTTAAAGTGACCCTTTAGGCAAAAGACCGGTGCCTGAGGTTTTCCAAACCCAGGATAAAGCCCATTTGTTAAGCACTTATTAATCAAAAGGTTGATGCTTCAAACCCACCCACGGTTTCCTAGGAAAGCAGGCCTGGCAATCTGTTTCTGAAAGGGTACAGTCCTGAAAAGGATCCCTGGTGACATATTGTCCTGCTAGCCATAAGGTCAGCAGTTCAAAACCACCAGGTGCTCTGAGAGAGAAAGCTGAGGCTTT
>NW_022103968.1:73244291-73246438 GCF_000313985.2 Echinops telfairi
TTTGGGGTTTAGTTTTTTAAATTTTTTATAGCAGAATATCTGAAATATAAAGGATCAGGGACTTGCTGATCTTAAATATAAACATGTTTTTCAACCCCTAGTCTTTCTTGTCAAAAAATAATGTCCCACAATAGTAATGGCCTCTGGGCTGCCAAGAAAGCATGGCTTCTGTGTTAGATCAGATCAAGGAGATAGCTATAAGGCCCTTACTAAGATCACAAAAGAATGTAATGCAGTGCCTTGTAGACAGTCTTGTGTACACAAAAAGTTTTCTAAGAGTCTTCAGGAGGCTGTACTACAGCCTAAATAGGCTGACTTGCAGCCTAAAACAGAGAGGGATCCATCTCAAAGAGATGTGGGGATATGACTTTTATAAAATGGAGTGTATCATGTAATCCAATGCATGGGAAACCCAGTAAGTTTGGGAAGGAACTGCATTGGCTTGGACTAAACATTCAGAGATAGTGCAACATAAAAAGAGGGAAGACGACTGATAAAGCAACCCGGACATTATTGTGGAAAAGGAAAAGAGACTCTGAAGACAATCAAAAGCTACAAGGAGCTTCTCTTAGGGAGAAAGCCTGGTGCCTTCAACTTGTGTGCTCTGGGGGAAATTCGACAGTCACTTATTAAGTGGTGTATACAATTTAATCCCTTTAAGGGATTTTGTCAATGGGCCTTCAGCCCAACTATCCTGACAAAAAAATCTATCTTGAAAATCACCATGCTGTGAGGAAGCTAAAGGTAAGTACATGATACAACTACATGGAGGAAAATTTGGCAGCCAATGCAACAGCAAGAACCAAGGCCCTAGACCTATGAAGCAAAGCACACCCATCTTGCTGGATCTTGCTGCTTGAGCAGCTGTGGCGGATGCCATGTGCAACAGAGATGAGCTGCCCTGGCCAAGCCTTTCTCAAATTACAGAATTGTGGGCAAATAATACACTGAGTGGGATTGAAAGTCACTAAGCAGCAATAGGTAAGTGGAACATATGGGCCTACCATTACCTATCTGTAAAGAGTCTTTGGCAACTGGTTTATGGAAGACCCAGGGCCTGATGACCTCCCATAAACACGTACTCCTTATCATAGCCACAGACGCTCATGGGAACATTAAAGTTGTGCTTGGGAGAGGAAATGACAGCTTAAGAAATGAGGAAGATGGTCATGTGGCCTGATATTGTTCGATCACTCCATTCTCCTCGGTATCTTGGAAGAAGTGGAGGGATGAGAACCCAAAGCTGTAAACATTGTGTGGATTAGAAACGTGTTAAGTTTGGGGTGAGGGCTGAAGGCCGAGGTTGGTAAAATTATTTCTGTGGTCTTTTCTAGAACCAGAGCTGCTCTGAGGCCCAGAATGGAGATAATGTCATGGTCATTACCCTTGTATGCTTTTTTTGGCTGAGTCCCTCCCCCATCATGTGCCAGGGATCCCCCAGTGCTCCCTTCTCAGCCCTGATACACGGTGTTGCCAAAATGTCTCAGAGAGGTTAAGCAATCTGCTCAAGGTCTCTTGGCTATCAGTAACAGAGCTAGACACTGAAACACAAGCCAACTGACTCCTATGCCCAGACCTGGGACAAATATACTAACTCTCTGAGAGAGCTGGGTAGATGCACCAAACATCTGTCTCATGTGTGTGTGTGTGTCCACATGTTTATGTTTGGTTTTTGTCATCAACATAATTAGCACTTTCTATCCAATTAAAAAATGAATTAAACCAAGGTTGGTGTTTTACACTTTGCACAAGTGACTTTATGAACTATCATGGTTTACTTTCTTTCACTGAGAGGTGGCTCCAAGGTTCAGACCTCTTTACTCCCCAGGTGAGGTGCTACATTCAGACCAGAGTCAGAGGAAAGGCTTGACCAGAAAAAGTCAGTTCACTGAATGAGTTTCCTTTGAAAAGGAAGCCCAAATGGCCTTTAAAGTCCCGGCCATCAAGTCAATACTAGCTCATAGTGAGGGACCCTATAGAACAGAATCCTATAGTACAGGGTAGCTCTGTCCCTGTGAGTTTCAAAGACTAACTCTATGGAAGCAGAAAGCGCCATCTTTCTCCCACAGAGCTGCTGGTGCTATCAAACTACTGGCCTTTGGGATCTCAGCTCCACTTGTAACCACTATGCCACAAGGGCCCTTAGT
>NW_022103968.1:73246644-73251144 GCF_000313985.2 Echinops telfairi
GGTCTTCTGCTATTGCCTGGTCCTCTGTCATGACCCTTCTCCTTTCAGGTATACACATTCTGCCATTTTTATCAACCCAGTCCCAGTGCCCCAGATTTCATGTTGTTCTCTTGTCTCAGACCCCAAAATTCAAGTCTATTAGGTCATTATGAGCATAATGTGAACATTCTTCCCCCAAGCCATTTCATTCTCTCCATTATCTTGGCTCTCTTCAGACCTCTTCACTGACTCTTACCTTGTCTTGTGTTGCTTCTGCCCTCAGCTCTGCCCATTTATGTCAGGCCCCAGGTACTACTGCCAAGTAACATATTCCCCCCAAATGCAGTGACTTAAAACAGCATTTTCTCATGCTGACAGATTGCATTGGTCAGCAATTCAGACAGGGTCCAGCGTGTAGTCTCAGCTTGGGAAACACAGAGACTGAGGTGGCTTGATAACTGGGCTGATTCATTGAAGAACTGTGGGAAGAACAGATTTCCATACATGATAGCGATATGATGGTTGCATTATGAGGGTTCCTTCATTCACATATCTGCCTACACCCTGCCCACCTAGGCTGGGAGGACTGTCAGCTGCATATCTACAGGTGGTCTCTGTAGCTCGAGCTTCTTCTACACAGCAGCATAGTGACCGCAGGATCACTGGATATCTTACAAGGCAGCTCAAGCTTCAAGTACAAGTGAATGAGGCAGCAACTGCACAGCCTGGCCATCAGCATCACTTACCTTGTATTCTATTGGTTGAAGAAGACACTACCTTACTCATCATCACATAGAAGGGACCAAGGTCCCACCTTGTGGTGGGAGGAGTGTCTAGATCAGGTGGTAAACAATCTAGGGGTTGAGAGAGATGGCTGGCCACCATCTTGGAAAATCTGATCTCACCCAGTCTGGCCTCTGGTACAGCAATTTGTATCCTCCCACCTACCCTTTAATGCCTGATTCCTCACCAGGCCTCCTCCTAGAACCCCTTCTTCTGATTACTCCAGTCCATCTAACCCCAATTTTAGCTCCATCAGCTCTATTTAACATCACAGAGTATAATAGTGGTTGTGGTGGTCAAGGTGGTAATAGTTAATATTAGGAGGCAGAATGACTATATATGCTTGCCCAGTGGGTTCTCAACCTGTGGGTCGCAACCCCTTTGGGGGTCCAACGACCCTTTCATAGGGGTCAACCAATTAATAACAGTAGCAAAATTACAGTTATGAAGTAGCAACAAAAATAATTTTATGGTTGGGGGTCACCACAACATGAGAAACTGTATGAAAGGGTCGTGGCATTAGGAGGTTGAGAACCACTGTGCTAGCCCATTGTCAATGAATCAAGCCTTACTCAGAGTAATCCTATAGGACAGGCTAGAACTGCCCCATAGGGCTTCCAAAGGTATCCATCTTTACAGAAGCAACCTGCTGCATCTGCCTCCTGTAGAGCAGCTGGTAGGTTCGAACCACCAACCTTTTGGTTAGCAGTCAATTGCTTCACTACTGTGCCACCAAAGATCCTTCATATCAAAATCTTAGGATGCTCTATAATTAGCCCCAAAGGAGGCCTGGTGGCATGATGGGTCACATGTTGCCCTGCTAACCACAATGTCAGCAGTTTAAAACTACCAGTCACTCTGTGGGTTAAAGGTGAGACTTTCTACTCCCATGAAGAGTTCCAGTCTTTGAAACCCACAGGGGCTGTGCTACTCTATCCTATAGGGTCACTGTGAGTAGGAATGAATTCGACAGCAGTGAGGTTGTTTGTTTGTTTGTTTGATTTGCTGATTGGTTGGTTGGTTGGTTTCATGGCTGAGGAAAGCAGAACCCAGAGAGGTGAGATGCCTTGCCAAGGATATACAGTGAACGATGGGCAAAGCCAGGGTGGGAACCCAGGCCACCATCTCTGGAGTCTGGCCCTCCCCAACTTTTTTCCCCAGCCTCTCAGGAGCTCTGATTTATCACAAGTAATTTTCCCCCAGCCTGACTAATACCAAGGTGCTACACTTCTCGGCCCCGCCACCATCCTTGGCATGGTGCTGAACTCAGCCAACACTCAGGGGCTGATTTCTAAATGGACTCCAGCCCCCAACTCCAGCACTGACCATGTTCCCAAGAGCCTGCTGACCTCAGCCTCGGCCAGTCCAGAAGTAGGCTATGGGCAGAGCTTTTAAAATTGCTTCCATAGAATTCTTCCCTAGCAGAGCCCCTGAAGCAGGGCAGGTACTGAGGTAAGATGTCAAGGCGTGTTGTCATTAGGTGCCTTCCAGTTGATTTTCTATGCATGGTGACTGCATGTGACAGACAGGACTTTCTCATTGTGGTGAGAGAGGTTAGGCTGTTATCTTTATGGGAGCAAGTCTTCCTCTTGAGTGGGCTCAAATCATCGCAACCTCAGGGCTCCTTTAATTGGCTGCATAAAAACTCACCAAACCCACTGCCAGCTAGTCAATCCTAATGCACAGCAACTCTATAGGACAGGGTAGGACTGTCCCTGTGGGTTTCCAAGGTGGTAACTCTTCATGAGAGTAGGAAGCCCAGTCTTTCTCCCTAAGAATGGTTGGTGATTTCAAACTGCTGACCTTGCCAGTTAGCAGCTCACCTCATAACCCCTATGCCACCAGGGCTCCCTTAGACACTCCAAATAGTCCAAGGTGATTCAGGCGCTATAAGGGTAAGAACAAAATGGGATTTCAAAATGGTTTTCATTCTAGGCTCTTAGATTCCTAAGAACTGAGTTGAGAGTAAGGGGGTTGGGGGGAATGGAAAAAGGTAGGGGGACGGAGGAGAGGGGGAAGAGGAGGAAGAGAAGGAGAGCAAGAGCGAGAGGTGATTTAGAACTGTGGGACTTTTATGGGCAAGCAAGCCTTTTTTAGCCTGAGCAGGCAGATTGAGAAATCTATAAACAACCAAGGAGCAAGCCTGAAGATAGAGCTACGTGGTCTAACATGTAGAGGGATAATAGCACTCAAGTCCAAGGAGCCCCTGAGCCACATGGAAATGATTCAGGGCATAAAAGGCTGCGCCTGGGTGCTTTGTAGCCGAACAAAAGCATTCCACTGGCACACAAAAGTGGCTTTGGAAAAAGTACAGGTTTTCCTGACTTGCCTCTCTGGCCTATAACTTAATGCTTCAGACCTTTACCTTGAAGCAGTTGCCCCTGTTAAGAACCAATCTGGGAGGTGAGGTGGGGCCATTCAATATTTACTGGAATATTGGCAATTCTTGGCTGCCAACTGCTTGAAAGAAAGTCTTCCATCAGCTGTCACCAGTCTGCTCTAATTAGAAGCAGCAAAGGGCAATGGGAGCAATCACCTTGGTCTAGTACCATGGAAGCAGGGAGAAATGCTGAGGTGGGCAGATAACTTTACCATCTTTAATGGGCTACTTAAATCCTTGGGGGAAGGGTAGAGATTGTTCTAATGAGGTGCCCCAGGCAGCAGATGGCACTGTCAGCAGCCTTTTAGAAGGGAGGGTTTGAGTTTGGGGTGCCCAAGAAGCAGACCCTGAGATGAGGAGGAAACCGAGTGCAAGTGGTTTGTTTGGGAGATGCACGAAACACTGGTAGGGGAATGGGGAAGGAAGCTAAAAGTTGGAAGGTGGCCAATACAGGGTGTGCTATCAAGCCAGCTGGCTCTGTGGGCAGCTGGAGAGTAATTCCCCTGGGGAATGTATGGAAAACCAGGAGACCTACACTTCCCCAGCTGTCTGTGATGAAGGACCCGGCCATTGGGTACCTTTATAAAAGACTATTAAAGCGTCCTAGCGATGTCAGATTCCGAGATCACAGAGGCTTCCTCTTCCTTGGTTGGTCTTGTTGGTAGGTGCTATCAAGTTGGTCTGCCCCAAAGCAACCCCCATGTACAACACAAGGAAATGCTGCCCAGATCATTGCAGCCCCCATGGCCATCCATCCTGTCAAGGGCCAGCCTCTTTGTCGCTGTCCCTCCTCTTTCTTCTGGCCAGATGAGTTTGTCTCCTGGCACTCTCTCTGACAAGGTTCTGCCTTGATTAACAAGGCCTCCACTCCGTGACAGTGTGTCCATGCCGAGCATAAGGTTTTCAGTGGCGGATTCCTTCGCAGAGGGCAGCCGATTCTTTCTTCATCCTTAGCCTGTCTTTAATCTGGAAACTCTGCTGCACCCTTTGCCCTTTGGGTGAGCTTGCTGGCCTCCCTTTGGGTACCTAGCTGAAAATGGACAGATAATAAACATTTCACAGCTTGTCACCAGTCCATGTACCACCCTTGGAGCAGTACTGATGTAGACCATACATCACTGAGTTCTCCTGCGCAAGGAGCTGGTGTCCTCATGGCTGAGTGGTTACACACTGGACTGCTAATTGTGGGGTCCAAAGTTGGAAACCACCAGCTGCTCCAGGAGGGAAAGAGCTGGCTTTCTATTCCAGTAAAGAGTTAACAACCTCAGAAACCCACATGGGCAGTTCTACCTTGTCCTATAGAGTCATTATGAGCTGGAATCAACTCCATGGCAGGAGTCTGAGATTTTTGTCTGTCA
>NW_022103968.1:73251929-73258076 GCF_000313985.2 Echinops telfairi
TGGGACATATGGGCTAATGTTGGACTTGTGGACTTGGGCAGCACTGGGTTGGGATGTTTTCTTGATGTGCACTTACCCTTTATCTAAAACTCTCTTATACATATGAATTTCTGTGCATTTATTTCTATAATGTACCCAGACTAGCACAACTATTATAAGAAAATCCAGGACACAACTTAGCCTTGTCAGTTTGGGAAGGACACTAAATACAGAAAAGCTATTTTCCCCTATGGCATCCCTGGGTGAAACAAACAGTTAAGAGCCCAATTACTAACTAAAATGTACTTTTGAACCCATATGGAGGTGCCTCAGAAGACAGACCTGGTGACCTGCTTCTGAACACTCACACAGCCTTGAAACCCCTACCTAACACAGTTCAGGTAGTTCCGTGATTTGGAATCAACCCCACAGCTACTGGTTTGGATGACAGGTACTCAGTCCATGAGTTATGACCGGCCCCATTCTGATGATTCTCTCATGAGTCAGTCCTGACATACGTCAAAGACCTCATTATTCTTGCTTTTTATTATCATCATCTTTACACACCTGACGTTTATTAATCTGTGGGGGTTGAAAACGTTGGATATAAACTTAGTTAGAATGATATCAGAGATATGTGCTGTAGCATTATATGTAGTACATGCTAATAATGGTAAACTCTTTGAAAAGAAAGGAAAACAGATGGGCATAATGCAGCTCGTCATAACTTGAATACATCACAAATCAGAGATTGTATTTTCCGGGTCTTTGAACTGATATGAGCCAATTCAGTCGTGGGCTGATGAAAATAATGTAAAATAGACACGGTTTTTAAAAACTTTTGACGATCCAGAAAGCTAACTGGAATGGGGGGGAAATATGGTTTAAATCCTGGAATTAGATTTGGGAACTGTCCAGGAACCTGTTTCATGACACCAATTGACTTCCAAAACTGTGGAGAGCGACATGCATTCAATGCAGCAAGTGCTTGGCTGCCATCTTTGAGCCAGGCACTATTATTTTCTATTCTGCCTACTCAGACATTTACTTGCATGCTGGCCTTATTTTTTTTTTTAAGGGAAATGAGTTTCTAATGGCTTAACAAAATTTTTTAATTTCCATACCATATCATTTAATAACAAAATTAAAAAAAAAACTGAACAAAGGAAAAGGTGGCTATAAAGTAGAATCAGCGGGGTTGCTGGGTAAAAGACAAGGACTGCAGGACAGGGTACTGGGATCTTCAGAAGCCTAGGGATTTGGGAGGAGATGCTGATTCAGGCCAATGTGACTTAATCCTGGCCACGACTACGCCAGGAGCTAGACTAGAGCTAGCGTTCTCTCCTGCTCTCAATTGTCTGATTTACTCTCACCTGGAGCTTTTGATTCTATGTCTCCTCTTCTACAAGCTAGCTATTCAGGGGATTGACAGTGCTTTCTAGACTTGTGATAAACTCTCAGTCTGCAGGTTTGGAGTCTGGGGTTGGCTGCAGTTCTGTCTATGGGAGTGAGAGGGCCATCTGGATTGAAGGGTCTATTCAGATGGTCCATGTTGGAGAAGTCAGACAGAACAGCCTGGTCACTGTACTTGACGTCTCTCCTGGGACAGAGTTTTGGGCACAGGAGTAGAAAGATCGGGATAACAGTGATGCAAACAAAAGCAACTATCTTTAATACATAGATCCCTTTAGACTCTGGCCTGGACATTGATCCTGTGTGGGGTCTTTACATACACTGTCTCCTGATCTCAGAAACAGTTATGAGGAGTCGGTGATTGTGACTGAGTAGGAGGGCTCACTGCCTAGGTCTCACACTGCCTGCATCTGCATAATGGCTCTTCTGCCTCAAGCGGTGTCTTAGTGTGGCTCCATTTCCTTGTCTGGAAAATGGGGTTGATAGTTCTCCCCACGTCATCCACTTTGTAGTTACTCTATTAAATAAACTAATAACACCTATAGGTTATTAAATGTTAAGAGGCTTGACTGCTAACCAAAAGGTTGGCTATTTGAGTCCACCCAGAGGTGCCTTAGAAGAAAGGCCTGGTGCTTTACTTCCAAACTCTCAGCCCTGGGAAACCTATGGAGCACAGTTCTATGATGGACATGGGGTCGCCATGAGTGGGTGTCATCTAGATGGCCACTTTCCTTTTTTCCTAATTATAACACTCTTCAGGAGCCTGGGAGTGGAATGGGTTTCACATGGGGCTGCTAAACAAAAGGTCAGAAGGTCATAACCATTAGGCCCTCTCTCAGGAGAAAGAAGAGACCTGCTACTCCAATAAAAGAGTTCCAGTCCCCAAAGCATGCACAGGGGCAGTTCTACCCTGTCCCATGGTGTCACTATGAGTCACCCTCAACTCGACGGCAGTGAGTGTTTTATAGATACACTTCCATCTGGGTAAGGCCTGGATCCACCCTGCTCAGGTGTCTGGGTCAACATTCAGGCAGCTGCTGCGCTTGAACCAGCAGGGCCCCTGTTGTCTGACCAAGGACATGACCAGTGGCCTGGTAGCTACCCCTCAACCCACCCATAGGCCTTTGCTCACTCCTGCAGCATCATGCACTGTTCCCATGCAGATGGAAGCCAAAGGAAAAGAGGGTAACACAAGCTTTCCCTTGTCAGCTGTTGGTTCTGTGACAGTATGCAGCCTCTAGACTAGATCAACGGTTTCCACCAACCAGGTTCCTGCTGCTGCCACCTGGGAAATAATTTTTTGAGCACTGCCTGACTGCCAGTAGGGCTTGCTCCTCAGGGGACAGACTCTAGTCACCCTTCTGTTAACCTCCTTAGGGAATATTTCTCCTCCAACAGTCCTCATCTGGGAGAAGGTTGAGGCTGTCTACTCCCATAGAGTGACAGCCTCAGAACCCCACAGGAGTAGTTCTGCTCTATTTGAGAGGGTCCCTAGGAGTCGGTATAGACTTGATGGTAGTGAGTTTGGTTTAGTTTTGAGTCCTCACACAGCAGCCCTGTGTAAGTGGGTAACACGTTGCTCCGCTAACTGCAAGGTCAGCAGTTTGAAACCACCAGCTGATTCTCAGGAGAAAGAGGAGGCTTTCTATTTCCATAAAGATCTGCAACCACAGAAATCCACAGGGGCAACTCTACTCTGTCCCATAGGGACACTAGCATCGGAACTGACTCCATAGCAGTGAGTTTTGAGTTGAGCCCTCACACAGAGGAGCACTGGGGGCATAGTGCGTTGTGCTTTGGACTGCTAACTTTATCGTCAGTCGTTTGAAGCCACCAGGACCAAGATGAGGCTTTCCACTCCTGTAAAGATTTACAGGAACCCTAGGGATCAGTTCTACTGTGTCCATCTAATCACTATATAGCAGAATAGATTTAATAGCAGTGGATGGCTTTAAACCTCAAACAGGAGCCCTAGTGGTACAGGGGTTTAGGCATCTGGATGCTAACTGCAAGTTTGGTGCTAGAAACCCACCAGCCCACTCCCCAGGAGAAAGTTGAAGCTGTCTGCTCCCATAAAGAGCCACAGCCTTGGAAACCCCTGTGGGGTTTCCAACTCGGTCCTATAGGGTCACTATGAATCAGAGTAGACTCTAAGGCAGTAAGTGTGGTTTTGAGGGTTAGTCCTTACAAAGTTGGCTGGACAAGTTGCCCAAGGAGATCATGGGATGCAAACACTTCCCAGATGAAGTATGCTAAAGCTTCAAAGTTCACAGATCTGCCTATCTAGCCCAGAGTTACCAGTCACCCAGATGTCTGTCACAATTCCTAGGTTCCCAAATAATTCAGACTTATTTGCAACCATGGTTCAGGTGTAAGGCTTCCAGGTAAAATACAGGCTGCCCAGTTAAAACGGAATCCAAAATAAACAATGAAATTTTGTTAGTACACACATCCCCCCATAGTTATACTAAATATGACATATATTAAAAGCCTATCTATTATTTACCTGAAATTCTCATTTAACCGGGCATTCTGTATTTTCATGTAAAGAACCTGGCAAGAAGGACCACCGAGCGTTCTTTTAGTATCATTGAAGAAACCCATTCCCCATTCTGTAGCAGTATAGGCATCCCCCAAAGCCAACCTGAGGAGGCACTCAGGCACAGGTGGTTTAATTGAGAGGTGGCCCTGGAAAACACCGTGTAGGAGCAAAAACGGTGAGACCAGGAAGGGAGGGAAACCAATTAGAGGGAGCCACTGGGACTCAATCCCCCAGGGGGCTTCTCAGCAACCATGGAACATCTCATAGCATCAGGCCACAGGAGGAGAGAGGAGCTGGGGCTGAGCATTGCCCTGAGGGGCGTTCACGATCCTGCACTTCCAGGTTGCACCAATGCTTGACTGAGCATGCCCAGGGCAGAGAAGCAGATAGCCTCAGGCACTTGAGGTGGAAAGCTGTCAGTGTACTTGGAACTGTCTCCCACAGCTACCGGGTTGCAACACTACACCTGAGCAGAGTGTAAGGCGGATGTCTAGAGTCTCGGCTTGATTTGCCTGAAATCGACCTCTCAATCTTAGTAGGATGAAAGAAGTTTCTCAGTTGACCTCAGAGGGTTGTTATGAAGACAAAATCAGATAATGTGTGGAAGAGGATGTTAAAAATTGTAAAGTGCTACCAAACTGTAATGCATATTAAGCATTATTCAGTTAAGAATGAAAGGGAGAGAAAAGGGAGAAAAAGAGGGAAGGGCAGAAAAAAGCGGGGGAGGGAAGAAGGAAATAGCCTCACAAAATTAATGCCCCAAGTAACAAAGTTATTTGGTCAACAAGTTTTTATTGTGTACCTTACTTTGTACCAGGTAATAAGATAAATAGGTAATAAGGAATCAATATTGAATCAAACAATCCAAATCCCTACCCTCACAGAGCTTACATTTTAGTGGGAATGTAAAATGGATAACAAGATAGAAGGGAGCTGGGGTGGGAGTGGGGAGGGGGCTGATGGGGAGAATGATAGGGTTGCTATTTTGAATGGGATGGTAAGCCATGGGAGGTGTCACAAAGGTGATTTTGAGATCAAAACCCGAAGGAGATGAGAGGGCAAGTGACAAAGATCTCTGGAGGAGTGGGTTCCAAACAATGAGATCCTGAGGGCAAAGGTCCTCAGATGGATATGGGTCTGGTCTGTGGCAAGGCCACCAGCTTGACCAGATCACAGAGAGCAATGGGGAGGGAGCGGGGAAGGAAAAGAAGAACCATGGGCTGAAGGGATAGTGAGGGACAGGTATACAGACCATATAGAGCTCTACAGGGCATTGTGAAGAATTTGGCTTTCTTTGGGGTAGATGAGCTGTTAGAAGGTAGTGTGTGAATTCGACATGGTCCGCTGTGTGTTCTAAAAGGGCATTAGCTTCTGTGTTAACAACAGGCTTTAAGGGAACAAAGATGGAAGGCAGTCGGTGAATTGGGACGTTAGGAAAGCAGGGAAGACAAGAACAGATGGTGGTAGAGCCAGGGCAGTAGGAGTGGAAAGGGTGGAACAGAACAGGATTCTGGATCTACTACAATAATGGATGGAAAGAAAGACAAGTTATGAATGCATCTACAGCACTTGGTCTCAGCAACTGGAGGTAAAGAGCTGCTAACACTGAGCTACAGAATTCTATGGGAGGAACAATCTTGAGTAAGGGGGTGATGGAGAACGTGGCTAAGTTTGAGATGCTGTCAATGTCCAAGTAGAAATGCTCAATAGCACGGGGCTGAGTCTGTGTGGTAGTTATGAATCTGGCAATCCTCAGTGTAAGAGATCATTTCAAGTCACCAGATGGGATGAGGTCATCTATGTGGAAGGGTGTAGGCAGAGAACAGAAGAAATTCAGAGTGAGTCTTTGGGTAGCACAAGAATAAGAGGTCAAGGAGGCCAGAAAGTACCAGCAAAGAAGACTAAAAAGGAGTGGCCAGAGAGATGAAGAAAACCCTGGAAGCCCAGTGAAGCATGAGATCATTGTAGAATTGAGGGTCTGTGGACTATCCGGGTGATACAACTACAAAAGTTCTTTCAAAGCTAAAACAAAAATTCTCCTAGGGAGAGCATATTCCAATGGGTTCTCTGCCTGACACAGTGCTTGCCTTCCTATCATTTAGATAAAGCTTCCCCCAGGGTCACAGTTGTCCACTACGTGTGCCTTTTAAGGCCAGCTGTTTGATGAACTGTCCATATCCATCCATGCCTGGCCTCTACCCTTCCCTGAGCCT
>NW_022103968.1:73259331-73261212 GCF_000313985.2 Echinops telfairi
GTGGGTTTTTCCCTTGCCACAGCAACCTCTTCACTCATCAGAGGCTGGCTCAGAGGTTTTAGAGAAAGGCAGGGACATAATTCATGAGATTACAGCATGCCTGCTTCTCCTCAGACATGTATTCTATATGAGAATGTGGTTTATGGGCATCAGGTTCACAAATCTAAAGCCCAAGCAATTCTACCTATGAAGATCAGTCATGGAAGTTACACTCACAGAGAATGAAAATGTACACGACCACTGTTAGCCCATAACCAGCCACGGCGCGTCCTCCCTCCAGGAACTAGGTTTCCCTGACAACAAATATCCACCCTGTTTTACTGACTAGTACCCAGACTAGTGGCATTGACTCTCAAACAAGAGGATTTACCATGAGACACTCTCAAGGCCCATCTCTTCTGGTTTGTAGAGAGGGGATTAGATGAAGAATCAGAAAAAAAGGGTTTGATTGCAACCTTGGTCCTTTACAACCCATGTGAAAATCGGACATTCCCCCTTTTGTCTCAGTTTTCTCCCCTACCTAGGAGTACCTAAGCAGGCTGTGAATCTCCTTTGCTACAGTTGCTATTAGAACTGTCTTAGTCCAGAATAGCATAGTGGTGAGTGAAGATTTCAGACATCAGATTGTTCTTCTATAATTCTTCTATTGACTCACTCTGTAATCTTGGGTTAGTCATTTGACCTCTCTGTGCCCTGACCTCCTCCTCTGTCAAATAATAATAGTACCTGCCTCATACTAGCATTTGGTGAATTGGAAGAGTTAATAATTTTGCAGAACTTACAACAATGCCCAGCAAATGGTAAGGGCTAAATTCTACGTCCTTACATAAAATTCATTCATTCAACTTTTATTGAGCCCTTATTAAGGGTCAAATATTCGGCCAGGCAGTGAGAATAAAAATTATAGAAATGTCACCATTTAAGGAGTTCACATTGGAATGTGGGAAGCAGGTTTATGAGCCATTCACCCAAATAAGTATTGAATCAGGGAAATGCATAAAATATGAGGAGAAAGGGAACATGGACAGTGGTACCAGAAGGAGAGACTTCTGAAGGCTTCACAGAAGACGTGGCATTTGTGCTGGGTCTCCAAGGAGGGGCTGGATTGGCACTCCCTATAGGCACAATGCCTCATCAGAGCCATGGGATTGTGGAAGCACACGGAATGTTGTGGGAATTTAACTTCTCCACGTGACTGTCATGTCAGATGGGACAAAGGAACAATAGATCTAGAAACATTGCTCAGACCCGATTTCGAAAGGCCTTGAATTCCCAGTTAATAAGTTTTAATTTTACTCTATAAATTCTTGCCTTGGATCAAGGTCCCTGGAAGCCAACTATGAGCATGATTCTTGTGAAAATGATTTATTAGGTGTTACCAGGAAAAGCTAGAAAGGGAGAGAACAAAAAAGTATAAAGCAAACAAACAACATAAATCAAAGTGTGCTACCAAGTTCTATGAGTGACAATTTAGCTTAATCCTTCAGGGTCACTCTGGAGACAGGATAAGAGACTCCTCAAGAGTGGTCTCCATAGAAGTAAGGGAATTAGAGACTTTAGATACTCAACCATCAGTCACTGTGTATGGGCTCCCCTGGGCACTCCATGGCACAGGGGTTTGTTCAGACAGCCTGGGGTCATCAGAGAGTCTGAAAGGAGCATCTGCAGAGTTATGAAGAGTCATTGACATTTTAAAACCTGAGAATGATGCATCCTAATCTCTATGTCAGAAATCTAACTGATAATGGCACATAAAAGTGGAGATGCATCTAAGGGAAAGAAAAGCACTCTGAAAGCCATGGTCCTTGTCCAAGGAAGAGCTACTGTGGGTCCAAACAAGGGGTTACAGGTGAGGATGAACTAGAGAGGAGGAAGGCAATT
>NW_022103968.1:73282410-73283649 GCF_000313985.2 Echinops telfairi
GAGAATGCAAATTTGGAAGGCGAACCCTCAGAAGCCCCTAAGTGGTCTGAAGCCTCACCTTGGGAGACACCCACTGAGAGTTCCTTCCTCCTTCAGGGAGTTAAGTAGGGGGAGAAGATGGTTGCTGGAAGGCCAAAATGAATTAACACACTGGAATTACATCACTCCTTTTTTTGTTCATTTTTCACTATTGTTGTTCTTGGAGCTAGGATGGGAAAAACCACTTTAAGCACCATTGATCAGCTGTAAAAGCAATTCCTTGTGGAAAAAGTGTGGTGAAACACCTGACTGTCCCAATAAAGAGTTTTAATGGAAGTCAAGTATCCTGACCTGGCAATGTTGTGGGAAGAGAAAAATGTGGAACCCAAGGAAATAAAAATGGCTAAAGATATGACTTAAGGAAGGTTCGCGCAGTCATGTGAGTGTGTTAGTCTGGTAACTTTGGAGAAACAAATCCACAGAAAACTGTGAATAAGAGATGGTTTTATATAAATGTAAAGTGCACATAAAACACCATTATCCCTAGCTTCTCAAGCTCACAAGTTCAGCATTATCCCATTAGTGCATCAAAAATCCACAAAGCCGTCCATCTTCTCACAAAAGAGACGAAATTATTCCGAATGCAGGGGGAAAGCCCAGTTAGTGAAAGGAAAATCATCCCAGGATTGGCAGGGGTCTCCATATGGCTGTCCAGCACCCAAGATTGTATCACGGTAGGTCCCTGTGGCTTCTGCTCAGAAATTTCTTGCAGAAAGTGAGCCTTGGAAGCAAAAGCAGTTAACTGGCTAAGGCATCTTCACACTGGACTGACCTTCACAAAGCAAGAGACCTGAGAAATTGAAAAGCAAGTGACCAAGCCATATATCCCTCAGCCCTTCAATTAACGTCACCTGTGTTTATCAGCCAGTTTGGGATGATAAGCTAACAACTTCAGTGAGCAAACCTTGTGAAATAGGAAGATACATACATCTCCATTGTTTAATGCAATTAGGACCCACAGGAACCTGCAGGATACAAGGTTTCCCATATCGTGATTATGGGAAATCGTAATGCTTGTTGAAGACAGAAATAGTAAGTGCTAGGGGCACTCTTGAAATGACAAATGTAACTCTGGGTGAGGCAACGCAGAAGGGCAGCCCAGGAAATGCAGGATTCACTTGTTTTCCTTCACATCCAAGCAAGTCCAGCAGGTAAGGGTTGAGCTGAGATAAGTGAAAATGTTTGAGACCCCATTGAAGT
>NW_022103968.1:73284828-73287028 GCF_000313985.2 Echinops telfairi
TTCTCCTTTACTTTATATTCATGCATCTCCTGGACATAAGTTTGGAACTAAGATAAGAGAAACTGTTTGAAGCACCATTGAACTGATTAAAAGAAATTCCTCGTGGAAAAGTTGTGTGAAACACCTGACCTATCCCGATAAAGTGTTTTAACGGAAGTCAAGTATCCTCATCTGGAAATGTTGTGGGTAGAGAAAAATGTGGAGCTTAAGGAAGTAAAAATGGCTAAAGACATGACTGAAAGGAGGTTCTAAAAGCTACGTGAGTGTGTTAGTCTGGGAACTTTAGAGAAACAATTTCACAGAAACTCGTTTATAAAAGACAATTTTATATAAATGTTAAGTTCACATAAAGAAAACCTCCCTACCCAGAGGTGCCCAACCTCAGACATCAAACATTATCCCATATGTCTGCCACTAATCCACAACGTCTTCCACCATCCCACAAAAGAGACGAAATGAGGCCGACTGCAGGTGGAAAGCCCAGTCAGTGAAAGAGAAAGCATTTGAGGATTGGCGGTGGTCTCCACATGGCTGTACAACACCAAAGGCTGTATCACCGTAGGTCCATGTGGCTTCTTCTGAGAGATGACTTGCAGGATGTTTAGCCATGGAAGCAAAAGCAGTTAACTGGCTAAGTCATCTTCACCCTAGATTGACCTTCACAAAGCAATGGGCCTGAGAAATTGAAAAGCGAGGCTGACAAAGCCCCTTATCGCTGTGCCCTTCAATTAACCACACGTGTGTTTTGGATGATAACCTAACAAAACATCCAGTTTTGGATGATAAGCTAACAACCTCAATGAGCAAACCTGTTGTGAAACAAAGGAAGATACATAAAGCTCCACTGGTTAATGTAATTAAGACGCAGGGGAAACTGCAGGATACAAGGTTTCCCATAAACTAATGATTATGTGAAATTATAATTCATGTTGACCACAGAAAAAGTAAGTGCTAGGGCACTCTTGAAATGACAAACATAACTCTGGGTGAGGCAACACAGAAAGGCAGCCCAGGAAATGCAGGATTCACTGTTTTCCTTCACAGCCAAGCAAGTTCAGGAGGTAAGGGTAGAGCTTTGATAAGGAAAACTCTTTGAGGCCTAATTTAGTAGAGGCAGTTAAGCACCAGAAGGATTCTCTCTTTCTTTATATTCATGAATCTCCTGGAGATAAACTTGCAGCTGAGATATGTGAAACTGCTTGAAGCACAATTGAACTTATGTACAAGCAATTCCTCATGGAAAGTTGTGGTGAAACAAATGACCTTTCCTGACTAAGTGTTTTAACGGAAGTCAAGTATCCTCACCTGGCAAAGTTGTGGGTAGTGAAAAACTCACTGACGGGAGTTTGGCACTGTTTGGGAGTATGTTAATCTGGGAACTTCAGAGAAACAAATCCGCAGAAATTCATGTATATAACACAGTTTTATATAAATGTCCAAGGCACCTCAAGAAAGCATCCTACCATGAGGTGCCCAATATCACAAGTCCAAAATTATCCCATATGTTGGCCAGCAATCCACTTCCTGAACGGAAGTCCTTTGCCTGGCTTGCAGGGAGACGCCGGGCAAAGCCTCTCTTCCCAAGCCTGTCGGGAAGTTTGTTGCCTGGATTGTGTGGAGTCCCAAGGTGAAGGTTTGCTTCCCCAGCCTACAAGGAAGTCTCTTTTTGGCCTTTGGGGAGAAGAGGGGGAGAGCGTATCTTTGCCAGCCTTCCTGGAAATTCCTTACCTGGCTTGCAGGGAGACACCTTGCGAGGCCTCACTTCACCAGCCTGCCCAGAAGTCCTTTGCCTGGATTGCGGGCAGACTGCAGGCAAAGCCTCGCTTCCTAAACCTACATGGAACTTGCTCTTTGGTCTGCAAAGAGATGCCGAGCAGAACCTCACTTCCCCAGCCTGCCAGGAAGTTTCTTGACTGGCTTACAGTGAGATGCATTGTGAAGCCTGACTTCACCAGTCTGCAGGGAAGTCCTTTGCCTGGCTTGTGGGGAGACCGCAGGTGAAGCCTCGCTTCCTCTGCATGTTTGGACACCCCTTGACTAGCTTGCGGGGAGACACTGGACCAAGCCTTTCATCCCAGCCTGTCAAGAGTCACTTCCCTCGTTTAAATGGAAAAGAAAGTGTATTCTTGCTTCCTCAGCCTTCCCTGAAGTCCCTTGCATGGTTTAAGGGGAGGCACCTGGCAAAGCCTCGCTCCCCAGC
>NW_022103968.1:73287128-73288091 GCF_000313985.2 Echinops telfairi
TGGAAGACGCCAGGCAGAATCTCTCTTCGCCAGCATACCCGGCAGGTAGTCTGTTGCCTGGTTTGCAGGGAGACGCTGAGCAAAGCCTCGTTTCCTCAGCCTGACTGGAGTCCCTTACCTGGTTTGAAAGGAAATGCCGAGCAAAGCCTAGCTTCCCCAGCCTGCATTGAAGTCCCTTTTTGGCCCACAGGGAGATGCCGGGAGGAGTCTCGCTTCCCCAACAAGTCTGCATGCTTGTTGCCTGGCTTGCGTGGAGATGCTGGGCAAAACCTCGCTTCCTCAGCCTGCTGTGAAGTTCCTTCCAAGGCTAAAGAGGAGACACTAGGCGAAGTCTTGCTTTGCCAGCATTCCCAGAAATCTGGTTCCTGGCTTGCGGGAAGAACCTGGGCGAAACCTCACTTACCTAGCCTGACCAGAAGGCCATTGCCTGGCTTGCAGGGAGAAGCAGAGCGAAGCCTTGTTTCCTCAGACTGCACAGAAGTCCTTTACCTGGATCTTGGGGATATTTCAGGCAAAGCCCCCTTTCCCCAGGCTCTAAGGAAGTCCATTTTTGGCCTGCTGAGAGAACCCTGGTGAAGCGTTGCTTCCCCACCGTGCCAGGAAGTCCGTTGCCTAGCCTGGGGAGCGATGCTGGGCAAACCCTCTCTTCCCCAACCTGCACGGAAGTCCCTATTTGGCCTTTGAGGAGACACCTGGAGAAGCCTCGCTTACCCAGCATGCCAGGAAGTCTGGCTAGCGGGGAGATGCCTGGTGAAACCTCGCTTCCCTGGTCTTCCAAAAAGTTCTTTGCCTTTCCACCATCCCACAAAAGAGACGAAATGAGGCCGACTGCAGGCGGAAAGCCCAGTCAGTGAAAGAGAAAGCATTTGAGGATTGGCGGTGGTCTCCACATGGCTGTGCAGCACCCAAGGCTGTATCACCGTAGGTCCATGTGGCTTCTTCTGAGAGATGACTTGCAGGATG
>NW_022103968.1:73288638-73292424 GCF_000313985.2 Echinops telfairi
AAGTTTCTTGTCTGGCTTGTGGGGAGACACCTTTTGAAGCCTCACTTCCTCTGCCTGCCCGGAAATCCTATGCCTGGCCTGTGGGGAGATGTGGAGCGAAGCCTTGCTTCCCCAGAATTCCAGGAAGTCTGTTGCCTGGCTGTCTGGGAAAGTCGGGGGAAACCTCATTTCCCCAGCCTTCCCGGAAGTTCCTTGCCTGGATTGTGGGGGGAAGCCTTAAGAAGCCTCACTTAACCAGCCTGCATGGAAGTCCTTTGCCTGGCTTGCGGGGAGAAGCCTGGTGAAGCCTAGCTTTCTCAGCCTGCACAGAAGTCACTATTTGAACTGCCAGGAGATGCCAGGCGAAGTTTTGCTTACCAAGCCTGCCAGGAAGTCCTTTGCCTGGCTTGCAGGGAGACGTCCGGCCAAGCCTCGCTTCCCCATCCTTTCCAAAAGTCTGTTGCCTGGCTTGCGGTGAGATGCTGGGCGAAGCCTCACTTCCTCACCTGCCCTGAAGTCCCTTGCATGGCTAAAGGGGAAACACTGGGCAAAGCTTCACTTACTCAACATTCCTGAAAATCTGTCTCCTGGATTGTGGGGAGTGCCTTGGCAAAGCCTCACTTCCCCAGCCTGCACAGAAATCCATTTTTGTCCTCAGGGAAACTCAGGGAGAAGCTCGCTTTCCCAGCCTGACCAGCTTTTGCCTGGCTTTTGGGGAGATGCCAGGTGAATCCTCACTTCTTCAGCCTGCCCTTAACTCCCTTGAATGGCTAAAGGGGAGACATGTGGAAAATCCTCACTTCCTCAACCCCACAGGAAGTTCATTTCCTGGCTTTCGGGAAGACCCCAGGTGAAGCCTTGCTTCACCAGCATGTCTGTTGCCTGGCCTGACGGGAGACACCAGATGAAACCTCGCTTCCCCAGCCTGTCCGGAAGTCCCTTGCCTGCCTTGTAAGGAGACGGTGGGCCAAGCCTCGTTTCCCACCCTGACTGGGAGTCCCTTCTCAGGCCTTCAAGGAGACTCCAGTGTATTCTCGCTTCCACGGCTTGTCGGAGATTCTATTGGCTGGACTTTGGGAGAGGCAGGGTGAAGGCTCCCTTCCCTAGCCTGACCAGAAGTCCATTTCTTGGCTTGCGGTGAGACGTAGGGCAAAGCCTCACTTCCCCAGCCTGCCCAGATATACCTTGGCTGGCTTGCAAGATTTCAGGGGAAGCCTCACTTCCGTAAGCTGGCTGGAAGTCCATTTCCTGGCTTGCGGTGAGACATAGGGCGAAGCCTCACTTCCCCAGCCTGCCCAGACATATCTTGCCTGGCTTGCCAGGAGATTTCAGGGGAAGCCTCACTTCCCTAAGCTGACCGGAAGTCCATTGCCTGGCTTGCAGGGAGACTCACAGCAAAGACTCGCTTCCCCAAACTGCACAGAAGTCCATTTTGGCCTGCAGTGATATGCCTGGCGAAGCCTCGCTCCCCCTACCTGCCCGGAAGTCCAAAGCATGGCATGCAGGGAGATATTGCACTAAGGCTCGCTTCCCCATCCTGCTGGGAAATCCGTTTACTGGCCTGCGGGCAGACGCCATGTGAAGCCTTGCTTCCCCATGATGCCCGGAAGTCTGTTGCCTGGTTTGTGGGGACACACCGGGTGAAGCCTCTCTTCCCTAGCCTGTGCGGAAGTCCCTATTTGGCCTTTTGGAAGACGCCAGGCAGAATCTCTCTTCGCCAGCCTAACTGGAAATTCCTTGCTCGGCTTCCAGGGAGACGCTTGGTGAAGCCTTGCTTCCCCAGACTGCATGGAAGTTGCTCTTTGGACTGCGGGGAGAACGTTGCTCTTTGGACTGCTCTTTGTACTGCTGCCTCGCTTCCACAGTCTGCCAGGAAGTCCTTCTCCTGGCTTGTGGGGAGATGCCAGGTAGCCTTGCTTCCCCATGCTGCCAGGAAGTCCTTTGCTTGGCTTACGGGGAGATGTCTGGCGAAGCCTCGCTTCCTGAGCATGCCCACAAGTCTGTTGCCTGGCTTTCGGGGAGATGCCAGGTAAGCCTCGCTTCCTGAGCATGCCCACAAGTCTGTTGCCTGGCTTGCAGGGAGAGGCTGAGTGAAGCCTCACTTAACCAGCATGCACGAGATTCTCTCTTTGGACTGCGGGAAGATGCTGGGTGAAGCCCCTATCCCCAGCCTTCCCACAAGTTCCTTGTCTGGCTTGCGGGGAGACGCCTTGGGAAGCCTCACTTAACCAGTATGCACAGACATCATTCTTTGGACTGCGGCGAGATGCCTGGTGAAGTCTTGCTTCCCCAATCTGGCCACAAGTCTGTTGCCTGGCTTGCGGAGAGATGCTGGGTGAAGTCTCTCTTCACCAGCCTGCCCTGAAGTCCCTTGCATGGCTAAAGGGGAGACACTGGGTGAAGCCTCACTTCCCCAGCATTCCTGAAAGTCTGTTTCCTGGCTTTCGGGGAGACCCTTGTCGAAACCTCACTTCCCCACACTGACCAGAAGTCCATTGCCTGTCTTCCAGAGAGACGCCGAGCAAACCCTGCTCCCCCATCATGAATGGAAGTCCTTTTCCTGGCTCCTGTGGAGATGCCAGGTGAAGCCTCCCTTCCCCAGTCTGCCCTGAAGTCTGTTGCATGGCTTAAAGGGAGATGCTGAGTGAAGACTCAATTCCTCAGCCTGAAAGGAAGTCCCTTTCCTGGCTTGAAGGGAAGTGCCGAGTGAAGCCTCGCTTCCCCAGCCTGCTGGGTAGGTCGTTGCCTGGCTTGTGTGGAGACTCCAGGCTAAGTCTTGTTTTCCCAGCCTGCAGGGAAGTCCCTTTTTGGATTTTGGGGAGATGCCAGGTGGAGCCTCTCTTTGCCAGCCTTCCCGGAAGTTCCTTGCCAGGCTTGCAGGAGGACGCCTTGCAAAGCCTCACTTCACCAGCCAGATCAGAAGTCATTCTTTGGACTGTGGTAAGATGCCTGGCGAAGCCTCACTTCCCCACCCTGACCAGAATTCCCTTGCATGGCATCCAGGGAGATGCTGGGTGAAGACTTACTTCCTCAGCCTGCCGGCAAATTCATTTGCTGGTCTGCAGGGAGCTGCCAGGCGAAGCCTCGCTTCCACACCCTGCCCAGAAGGCCCTTGCATGGCTAAAGGGGAAACATTGGGCAAAGCCTTGCTTACCCAGCATGCCCGGGAGTCTTTTTCCTGACTAGCCGAGAGCCTCCAGGTCAAACCCTAGCATGCCCAGAAGTTCCTTGCCTGGCTTGCGGGGAGACGCTTTGCAAAGTCTCACTTAACCAGGCTGCCCGAAGTCCTTTGCCTAGCTTGTGGTGAGACACCTGGTGAACCAGCCTGCACGTAAGTCCCATATTGGCCTTTGGGGAGACTATGGGCAGAGCCACTCGTGGCCAACCTTCCCCAAAGTTCCTTACCTGTCTTGTGGGGAGACATCTAGCGAAGTCTCACTTCACCAGCCTGCCCGGAAGTCGTTCTTTGGATTGCCGGGAGATGCCGGGCAAAACCTGGCTTCCCCAGCCAGCCCGGAAGCCCTTTCCCTGGCTTGTGGGGATATGTGGAGCAAAGCCTTACTTCCACAGCCTTTCTGGAAGACTTTTACCTGGCTTGCGGGGAGACGTCGGGGGTAGCCTTGCTTCCCCAGCCTGGCCGGAAGTCCTTTGCCTGGCTTGCGGGGAGACATAGGGGGAAGCCTCGTTTCCCAACCTGGATGAAAGTCCCTTGCTTGGCATCCAGGGAGGACCCGGCCAAAGACTCGCTTCCCCAGCCTGCCGGGAAATCCATTTGCTGGTTGGCGGGGAGATGCCAGATGAAGCCTC
>NW_022103968.1:73292795-73293991 GCF_000313985.2 Echinops telfairi
CCGGGTGAAGCCTTGCCTCCCCAGCCTGCCAGGAAGTCCTTTGCCTGGCTTATGGGGAGACATCCAGTGAAGCCTAGCTTCCCCATCCTGCCTGGAAGTCTGTTGCCTGGCTTGCGGTGAGATGCTGGGTGAAGCCTCGTTTCCTCAGCCTGCCCTGAAGTCCCTTGCATGGCTAAAGGGTTGACACTGGGTGAAGCCTCGATTCCCCAGCATTCCTGGAAGTCTGTTTCCTGGCTTGTGGGGAGACCCTGGGCGAAACCTCGCTTCCCCAGCCTGACCGGAAGTCCATTGCCTGCCTTTCAGGGAGACGCTGAGTGAAGCCTTGTTGCCCCAGCCTGAACAGAAGTCCTTTGCCTGGCTTGCCAGGAGACGCCAGGGGAAGACTCGCTTCCTCAGCCTGCCCGGAAGTCTGTTGCCTGGCCTGCAGGGAGATGCTGGCCTAAGGCTAACTTCCTCATCCTTCCAGGAAATCCATTTGCTTGCCTGCGGGGGGATGCCGGGTGAAATCTCGCTTCCCCAGCATTCCCAGAAGTCTGTTTCCTGACTTCTGGGGAGACTATAGGCGAGACCTCACTTTCCCAACCTTCCCGGAAGTTCCTTGCCTGGCTTGCGGGGAGACACTGTGGAAAGCCCCACTTAACCAGGCTGCCCAAAAGTCCTTTGCCTGGCTTGCAGGTAGATGCCTGGCAAAGCCTCACTTTCCTAGCCTACACAAAAGCCCATTTTTGGCCTGAGAGGAGACCCCGGGCAAAGCCTCTCTTCCCCAAGCTGCTGAGAAGTCCTTTGCCTGCCTTACAGGGAGGTGGTAGGGGAAGCCTTGCTTCCCCATCATTCCCAGAAGTCTGTTTCCTGGCTTGCAGGGAGACACCGAGTGAAGCCTTTTACCCCCAGCCTCAATGGAGGTCATTTGCCTGGCTCGTGTGGAGACGCCAGGGGAAGCCTCGCTTCCCCAGTATGCCTGGAAGTCTGTTGTCTGGCGTGCAGGGAGACCCTGGGAGAAACCTCGCTTCCCCAGCCTGACCAGAAGTCCATTTTTGGCCTGCGGGGAGACACCGGTAAAGTCTCGCTTGCCCAACATGCCCAGAAGTCTGTTGCCTGGCTTGTGGGGAGACTCCAAGCGAAGGCTCATTTCTTCAGCCTGACCGGAAGTCCCAAGCCTGCCTTGCAGGGTTACACTGGCCCAAGCCTCGCCTCCC
>NW_022103969.1:0-964 GCF_000313985.2 Echinops telfairi
TGAACCCGCCAGACTCTCTGAAGGAGAAAGATCGGGCTTTTTATTCCCATCAAGAATTAGTCTTGGAAACTCATAAGTGTAGTTTCACCCTGTCCTGTGGGGTCCCTACGAGTCAGCATTGACTTGATTGCAGTGAGTTTTTGTTGTTGTTTTGGTCCCAACAACGCAATGCTTTTTCCACACCACTCACCAGTTGCATGGCTGGCTCCACTCTTTTCAATGGGCAGTGAAGGCCAACCAGGGGGTTGGTCCTGGGAGCCAAGGAACGAGAGTCACTAGAAAGCAGGGTTTATCTGAATGCCATGGTCTAGAAAAAACTCCCCCTGGCCTTTGTGCCACAGTGCGCCCAGGCTGAGTCTGCAGCCTCATCTCCTCATCAAGTCCCCACCCACCCTAGTCCCTCCCCTCACACCTGACAGCCCATCCCACAAGCCAGATCCCACCTCAGGAGGTTCACTTGGGTTAGCAGATTGTTCTCAAAGGCTGACACTGGGACTATTCTTAGCACACCGTCAACCCCCAGGAGACTCTAAAGATGCATGAAACTGAGCAACAGCGGTGTCACAGCTATTACCAATGCTATTATCACCATCATTATTGCTGGATGCGGCTTTAGTCATATGCCAATCAGAGGATATTTAGGAGCCTTTTCCAGCATGGGAAGAACCGGTCCAGGGTACGTTGGTGGGGTGGGGGGGGCGTTCGATTCCGAGTGGGTGTGGCATCGCATCCAGAGAAGCATGCATTCCTGGAACACAGCGGAGACTGACATGTCTGGTAGAGGCCCTGTAGTCAGTTGTTCAACCCACCCATTCTCTTCCCTCACTGGCAGATCCAGATTTGACTATGAGTGGGTCATTCCTTGGACACTATATTGTGTCTGACATGAAAATGCAAATCCTGTGGTCTTTCCTTGCAGAGTGTTTAGAGTGTTTTCTTTCTCTTTTGGTTCTTCCTTTTGAAA
>NW_022103969.1:31396-40467 GCF_000313985.2 Echinops telfairi
CAAGGTTTGCTCACTTCGTTTGTTAGCTTATCATCCCAAAATGTCCGATAAACACAGGCATAGGGATACATGGCTTGGTCAGCCTCACTTGTCAATTTCTCAGGTCTCTTCTTGGTGAAGGTCAGTCCAGGGTGAAGATGCCTTGGCCAGTTTACTGTTATTGCTTCCACGGCTCACTTCCTGCAAGACATCTCTGAGCAGAAGCCACATGGACCTACTGTGATACATCCCTGGGTGCTGGGCAGGCATGAGAGACCTCCCGCAAACCTGAGATGATTTCCCTTTCACTGACTTAGCTTTCCCCGTGCAGTCGGCATAATTTTGTCTCCTTTGTGAGATGGAGGGAGACTGTGGATTGGTGGCCAATATGTGAGATGATATTGGAATTGTGAGCTTGGGCAGCTATGAGTTGGATATTTTCATGATATGCACTGAACATTTATATAAAACTATCTTTTATACATGAATTTCTGCGTAGTTGTTTCTCTAAAGTTCCCAGACAAAGACACTCCCAAAGCTGCGCTAACCTACCTTCATTGATGTCTTTAGTCATTTTTAGCTCCTTGAGCTCCACACTTTTCTCTATCCATAATGTAGCCAGCTTAGGATACTTGACTTCCGTTAAAACACTTTATGTGGAAAGGTCAGGTGTTTCACCACAGCTTTTCAATGAGGAATTGCTTTTACATCAGTTCAAGTGTGCTTCAAGAAGTTTCTCGTATCTTGGCTCCAATCTTATCTCCAGGAGATGCATGAGTATAAAGGAAGAGAGTATCCTTCTGGTGCTTAGCCTGCTCTACTAAATGGGGCCTCAAACAGTTTAACTTATCTCAGCTCAACCCTTACCTCCTGGATTTGCTTGGATGTGAAGGAAAAACAGTGAATCCTGCATTACCTGGCCTGCCATTCTGTGTTGCCTCACTCAGAGATGCTTTGCATTTCAAGAGAGCCCCCAGCACTTAATATATCTGTGGTCAACAAGCATTAAGATTTCCCATATCCTAATGATTATCTTGTATCCTGCACGTTCCTCTGCGTCGTAATTATATTACACAATGGAGCTTTATGTATCTTCCTGTGTTTCACAAGGTTTGCTCACTGAGGTTGTTAGCTTTTCATCACAAACTGACTGATAAACACAGGTTGGATTAATTGAAGGGCGGAGGGTTACATGACTTGGTGAACCTCGCTTTTCAATTTCACGGGTGTTTTGCTTTGTGAAGGTCAGTCCAGGGGGATGATGCCTTAGCCAGTTAACTGCTTTTGCTTTCAAGGCTCAAGTCCTGCAAGGCATCTCAGAACAGAAGCTTCATGGACCTACCATGAAATAGCCTTGTGTGCGGGACAGCCGTTTGGAGACCCCCACAAATCCTGATATGATTTCACTTTCAATGACTTGGCTTTCCCCCTTCAATCGGCCTCATTCTGTCTGTTTAGTGAGATGGTGGAATACCTTGTGGATCATTGGTGCACATAAGGGATAATGTTGGACTTGTCATCTTGGGCAGCTATGGGTAGGATGCTTTCTTGATGTGCACTTTATGTTTATATAAAACACTTTTTATACACTAATTTATGTGGATTTGTTTCTCTAAATTTCCCAGACGATCACAGTCAAGTAGCTGCAAACCTCCCTTCAGTCATATCTTTAGCCATTTTTACTTCCTTGAGCTCCACATTTTTCTATACCCACAACATTGCTACATGAGGATACTTGACTTCCGTTAAAACTCTATGTCAGGAAAGGTCAGGTCTTTCACCACAACTTTCCACCAAGAATTTTCTTTTACATCATTTCAATGGTGCTTGAAGCAGTTTCTCATATCTTAGCTCCAGGAGATTGATCAATATAAAGGAAGAAAGTATCCTTCTGGAGCTTAGCCTGGTCTACTAAATGGGGTCTCAAACATTTTTACTTATCTCAGCTCAACCCTTACCTCCTGTACTTGAATGGCTGTGAAGGAAAACAGTGAATCTTGCATTTCATGTGCTCCCCTTCTGTTTTGCCTCACCTAGAGTTACGTTTGTCATTTCAAGAGTGCTTCCAGGACTTACAGTTACTGTGGTCAACAAGCATTACAGTATCCCATAATCATTAGGATATGGGAAGCCTTTAATCCTGCAGGGTCCTGTGCATCCTAATTACATTAAACAATGGAGCTTTATGTAACTTCCTGTGTTTCATCACAAGGTTTGCTGACTGAGGTTTTTAGCTTATGATCCCAAATTGCATGGTAAACACAGGTGGGGCTAATTGAAGGGTGGAGGGATACAAGGCCTGTTCAGCCTGCAAGCCAGGATACAGAATTCCGGGAAGCTGGGGAAGTGAGGCTTTGCCCTGTGTCTACCCTTTATCCATGCATGGGACTTCCTGGCAGAGTGGGAAAGCGAGGTTTTGAGTGACGTCTCCCCGAGGCCAGCAAATGTATTTCCTGGGAGGCTGGGGAAGTGAGTCTTCACCCAGTGTCTCCCTGGATGTGAGGCAAGGGACTTTCGTTCAGAATGGAGAAATGAGGCTTCCCTCGATGTCTCCCTGCAAGCCAGGCAACAGAATTTGAGCAGGCTGGGAAGCAACGGTTCGCTTGGTGTCTCCTTGCAAGCCAGGCAAGGGATATCCTTACACACTGAAGAAGTGAGGCTTTCCCCGACGTCTCACAGCAAGCCAGACAAAGGACTTCTGTGCAGGCTGGTTAAGCTATCCTTTGCCTGGCGTCTCCCCACAGCTGGCAAGCAACTTCAGAGTAGGCTGGGAGTGTCAGGCTCTGACTGGTGTCTACAGGCAGGCCAGGCAACAGTCTTCCTGGATGGTTGGAGAAGCCAGGTTTCACCCAGCATTTCCCCGCAGCCTGGCAATCAACTTCTGTGAAGGCTGCGGAAGTGAGGCTTTGCCTGGCGTCTCCGGGAAGCCAGGAAAAGCACTTTCAGGCAGGCTGGTGAAGTGAGGCTTTGCAAGGCATCTCCCCGCAAGCCTGTAAAGCAGCTTGCTGGCAGGCTGGGAAAGTGAAGTTCTGCCCAGCGTCTACCATTAGACCAGGCAACAGACTTCCTGGCAGGCTGGGGAAGTGAGGCTTCCCGTGGAGTCACCACACAAGCCAGGAAATGAACTTCCCGGAAGGCTGGGAAAGCAAGGCTCCACCAGGCGTTTCACTGCAGGCCAGCCAAGGGACTTCCAGTCAGGCTGAGTAAATGACGCTTCACTTGGCATCTCCCAGGAAGCCAGGCAATGGACTTCCAGCAGGCTGGGAAAGCTAGGTTTGGTCCTGCGTCCCCCAAAGGCCAGCCAACCGACTTCCCGGCAAGCTGTGGAAGCGAGAAAACGTTGGCGTCTCCACTCATGTCAGGGAATAGACTTCTGGTCAGGCTGGGAAGGGAGGCTTGGCACAGGGTTTCCCCGCAAGCCAGGCATTGAACTTTTGGGAAGGCTGGGGAAGAGAGCCTTTGCCAGGCACCACTCAGCAGGCCAGGCAACAGAGTTCCGGTTACTCTGGGGAAGCGAAGCTTCTCCTGGGGTCTCCATGAATGCCAGGCAACAGACTTCTGGTCAGGGTGGGGAAGCGAGGCTTTACCCGGTGTCTCCCCTTAAGCCATGCAAGGGACTACAGGGTAGGCTGCGGAAGTGATGCTTCACCTGGGGTCTCTCCGCAATCCAGGCAAAGGACTTCCAGGCAGGCTAGTGAAGTGAGACTTTACAAGGCATCTCCCTGCAATCCAGGCAAGAAACTTTTGGGAAGGCTGACTAAGTGAAGTTTTGCCCAGGGTATCCCCGCAAGAGAGGAAACAGACTTCCGGGAGAGCTAGGGAAGCTAGGCTTTTCCTGATGTCTCACCACAAGCCAGGCAAAGGACTTCTGTGCAGGCTGCTTAAGCTATGCTTCGCCTGGTGTCACCCCACAGCCTAGCAAGCAACTTCCAGGCAGGCTGGGAATGTGAGGCTCTGCCCAGCGTCTACCCACAGTCCAGGGAACAGACTTCCTAGCAGGCTGGGGAAGTGAGGCTTTGCCTGGCGTGTCCTCGCAAGCCAGGGAACAGAGTTCCAGGTAGTCTGGCTAATCGAGGATTTGCCTGGGGTCTCAACGAAGGCCAGGAAACGGACTTCCGCTCAGGCTGGGGAAGTAAGTCTTTCCCTGCTGTCTCCCCTTAAGGATGCAAGGGATTTCAGAGAAGGCTGAGCAAGTGAGGCTTCACCTGGCATCCCCCCACAAACCAGGCAAGAGACTCCAGGGCATGCTGGGGAAGAGAGGCTTCGCCCAGCGTCTCTCCGCAGCCGGGCAAGCAACATCCGGTTATGCTGGGGAAGTGAGGTTTTGCCTGGTGTCTCCCCGCAGGCCAGGCAACAGATTACCGAGCAGTCTGGGGAAGTGAGGCTTCAACTGGGGTCTCCATGAACTCCAGGCAATGGTCATCCGGTTAGGCTCTGGAAGCAAGGCTTTCCAAGGCGTCTCTTCTTAAGCCATGCAAGGGACTTCAGGGCAGACTGAGACCGAGCAAGCGAGGCTTTGCCTGGCATATCCCCACAGGCCAGGCAACAGAGTTCCAGACAGTCCGGGAAAGCAAAATTTCGCCTTGGTTCTTCACGAACGCCAGGCAACGGATTTATGATCAGGCTGGGGAAGTAGGGCTTTTCCTGGGGTCTCCCCTTAAGGATGCAAGGGACTTCAGAGAAGGCTGAGCAAGCGAGGATTCACTTGGCATCTCCCCAAAAACCAGGCAAGAGACTTCTGGACAGGCTGGGGAAGCAAGGCATCCACCCGCAGTCCAAATAGCAACTTCCTGGGAGGCTGGCGAAGTGAGGCTTCGCCAGGCGTCTCCCCAAAGCCAGGCAAGGAACTTCCGGGAATGGTGGGGAAGCGAGGCTTCACCCAACTTCTCCCCACAAGCAAGGCAAAGGACTTCCATACATGCTGAGAAGCGAGGCTTCACCTGATATCTCCCTGCAAGCCAGCAAATAGATATCCCGGCAGGATCGGGAATCGAACCTTCACCTGGCATCTCCCAGCAGGCCAGGCTACAGACTTCTGGGCATATAGGGGAATCGAGGCTTTGCCCAGTGTCTCCCTGAAGGCCAAAAATTGACTTCTGTGCAGGCTGGGGAAGTGAGTATTCCGCGGCATATCCGTGGATGCCAGGCAAGAGACTTCCGGTCAGGATGAGGAAATGAGGCTTCACTTGGAGTCTCCCTATGAGCCAGGCAATGGACTTCTGAGCAGGCTGCGGAAGCAAAGCTTTGCACGACTTCTCACCGCAAGTCAGGGAAAGGAAATCAGGGCAGGCAGGGGAAGCGAGGCTTCACCCAACGTTTCCCCGCAAACCAGGCAAAGGACTTCCATGCAGGCTGTGGAAGTGAGGCTTCACCCAGCATCTCCCCACAAGACAGGCAAAGCAGTTCCATGCAGGCTGGGGAAGTGAGGCTTCTCCAGGCAACTACTCGCACTCTAAAGAGCGACCTCTGTGGAGGCTGGTGAAGTGAGGCTTCGCCAGGTGTCTCACCCCAAGCCCACCAAGAAACCTCCGGGAAGGCTGGCAAAGAGAGGCTCTGCCCAGCGCCTCCCCAAAGGCCAAAAAGGGACTTCCAGTCAGGTTTGGGAAATGAGGCCTCTCTCAGAATCTCCCCAGAAGCTAGGCAATGGACTTCCGGGCAGGCTGAAGAAAGGAGGCTTGGCTCAGTCTCCCTACAAGCCACACAATGGACTTCCAGGGCAGGCTGGAGAAGCGAGGCTTCACGCGATGTCTCAACGCAAGCCAGGTAAAGGAGTTACGGGTAGGCTGGGCAAGCGAGGCTTAGTCAGGCATCTCCCCTCAAGCCATGCAAATGGCTTCCAGGCAGGCTGGACAAGCCAGTCTCCACCAGGTGTCTCTCTGCAGTCCAAAGAGTGACTTCTGTGCATGCCAGGGAAGCGAGGCTTTGCCACACATTTCCCTTCAACCCAGGCAAAGGATTTCCAGGCAGGCTGGTGAAGTGAGGCTTCACAAAGGGCCTCCCCGCAAGTCAGGCAAGTAACTTCCATGAAGGTTAGGGAAGTGGAATTTACCCCGGTGTCTCCCTGCAAGCCAGGAAACAGACTTCTGGGAAGCTGAGTAATCAAGGCTTCACCCGGTGTCTACCCTAAAGCTGTGCAATGCAGGGCAGAGTGGAGCCATACCCAGGTGTCTCCCACCGGCCAGAAAATGGATTTCCAGACAGGATGGGGAAGCGAGGCTTCGCCCAGCGTTGCTCTGCAGGCCAAGCTAGGGACTTCTGGGCAGATTGAGGAAGTGAGGCTTCACCCAACGTCTCCCCATAAGCCAGGCAATGGACTTCCAAGAAGGCTGGGGAAAGGAGGCTTTCCCTGGCATATCCACACGAGCCAGGCAAAGGACTTTCGTTCAGGCTGGGGGAACAAGGCTTCGCTGGGCGTCTCCTTGGAAGCCAGGCAACCGACTTCCGGGCAGGCTGGAGAAGAAAGCCTTTCCCCGGCATCACCCCTTAAGCCATGCAAGGAACTTAAAGGTAGGCTGAGGAAGCAGGTTTCACCTGGCATGTCCATTCAAGCCAGGCAACAGATTTCCAGGCATGATTTGGAAGCAAGGCTTCAGCCGGCCTATCCAGGCAGGCTAGGAAACTGACTTCCTGCCAGGCTGGGGAAGGGGTGCTTATCCCTGCATCTCCCAAACACCAGCCAATGGAATTCCTGGCAGGTTGTGGAAGAGACAATACATTGGGGTCTGCATTCAGACAAGGGAAGGGACTCCCAGTCAGGCTGGGAAGCTAAGCTTTTCCCAGCATCTCGCTGCAAGCCAAGAAAGACACTTCCGGGCATGCTGGGGAAGCGAGGCCAAAGTTACGTTTCACCCATAATCATTAGGATATGGGAAACCTTCAATTCTGCAGTTTCCTGTGCGTCCTAATTACATTAAACAATTGAGCTTTGTGTTTCTTCTTGTGTGTCACAACAAGGTTTACTCATTTAGCTTGTCAGCTTATCATCCCCAACTGGCCGATAAACACAGGTGGGGATAATTCAAGGGCTGAAGGATATGTGGATTGGTGAGCCTCACTTCTCAATTTTTCGGGTCTCTTTCTTTGTGAAGGTCAGTCCAGGGTGAAGAAGCCATGGCCAGTTTACACTTATTGCTTCCACGGCTCACTTCCTTCAAGACAACTCTGAGCAGAAGTCACATGGACCTACTGTGATACATCCCAGGGTGCTGGGTACCCATGTAGAGGCCTCCCCCAAACCTGAGATGATTACCCATTCACTGACTTGGCTTTTCCTGTGCAGGTGGCATAATTTTATCTCCTTTGTGAGATGGATGGAGACTGTGAATTGGTGGGCAACACGTGAGATGATATTGGAATTGTGAGCTTGGGCAGGCTCCGGGTTGGATATTTTCTTGATATGCACTTAATATTTATATAAAACTATATTTTATACATGATTTTCTGCGCAGTTGTTTCTCTAAAGTTTCCAGACTAAGACACTCCCAAAACTTCGCAAATCTATCTTCAATGATGTCTTTAGTCATTTTTTACTTCCTTGAGCTCCGCATGTTTCTCTATCCATAATGTTGCCAATTGAGAATACTTGACATCTGTTAAAACACTTTATGTGGAAAGTTCAAGTGTTTTTGCATGAGGAATCGGTTTTACATCCGTTCAATTGTGTTTCAAGAAGTGTCTTGTAGCTTAGCTTCAATCTTATCTCCAGGACATCCATTAATATAAAGGAAGAGAGTATCCTTCTGGTGGTTGGCCTGGTCTACTAAATGGGGCCTCAAACAGTTTCACTTATCTCAGCTCAACCCTTACCTCCTGGACTTGCTTGGATGTGAAGGAAAACATAGAATCCTGCATTACCTGGGCTGCCCTTCTGCATTGCCTCACCCAGAGTTACTTTGGCATTTCAAGAGTTCCCCCAGCATTTACTATTTCTGTGGTCAACATGCATTAAGATTTTCCATATCCTAATGGTTATCCTGCATCCTGCACGTTCCTCTGCATTGTAATTACATTACACAATGGATCTTTATGTATCTTCCTGTGTTTCACAAAAGGTTTGCTCACTGAGGTTGTTAGCTTTTCATCGCAAACTGACGGATAGACACAGGTGGGGTTAATTGAAGGGCGGAGGGATACAACGGTTTGCCTGGTGTCTCCTTGCAAGTCAGGAAAGTGATATGCACTCAGGCTGGGGAAGCTAGGCTTTGCCTGACGTCTCACCATAAGCCAGGCCGAGGATTTCCATGCAGGCTGGATAAGCGAGTCTTTGCCTGGCATCTGTCTGCCAGCCAAAGAGCGAATTCCGTGCAGGCTGGGGAAGCGATGCTTCTTACCTGTCATCTCCCTGCAACCTGGCAAGCAACTTCTGGGCCGGCTGATAATGTGAGGCTCTACCTGGCATCTACTGGCAGACCAGGCAACAGACTTCCTGGTGGGCTGGTGAAGAGAGGCTTCGCCCAGTGTTTCACCGCAGCCTGGTAAGCATCTTCCAGGAAGGATGGGGAAGTGAGGCTTTGCCTCACACCTCCCCACAGGCCAGTCAACAAAGTTCCATATAGTCTGGGGAAGTGAGGCTTTGGCTCGCACCTCCCCACAGGCCAGTCAACAGAGTTCCGGGTAGTGTGGGAAAGTTAGGCTTCGCCTGTCGTCTCCATGAACACTAGGCAACGGACTTCCGGGAAGGGTGGGGAAGTGGAGTTTCACCCGTGGTCTCGCTGCAAGCCAGGAAAAAGACTTCCAGGAAGCTGGGGAAGCGAGGCTTTGCCCAGTGTCTCCCCTTTAGCCATGCAAGCCACTTCCAGACAGGGTGAGGAAGCGAGGCTTCATATGGCATGTCCCTACAGGACAGCCAATGGATTTCCGGGCAGGCTGGGGAAGCATGTCTTTGCCAGGCGTCGCCATGAATTCCAGGCAAGGGACTTCAGGTCAGGATGGGTAAATGAGGGTTCGCTGGGCATCTCCCTGAAAGCCAGGCAGCAGACTTCGGGCAGGCTGGGGAAGCAACGGTTCGCCAGGTGTTTCCTTGCAAGCCAGACAAGGGATATCCGGAAGGGCTGAGGAAGCGAGGCATTAACAGATGTCTCACCGCAAGCTAG